>NC_092125.1:206953331-207258643 GCF_043159975.1 Macaca nemestrina
CTATGTGTGACCTATTCCTCACTGCCATCATCACCGTCATCTTCTTCACCGTCTTTGTGCAGGTGCTGGGCCAGGGCAGAGAAGGCCCTGGGGACCCTGATGCTGTTCCCATGGAAAGAGAGGAAAGCGTGTGATTTGAAATGCGATTCTAGTCCCAGCTCCACCACTAACTTGCTGAGTGACCTTGGGCAAGCCACTCCCCCTTTCTGGGCCTCAGTTTCTTCAGTCATAAAATGAGAATTGTGATGAGTCATTGCAGAGTGACTGATCAAAATGTAAAGGAACCAGAATGCTGCCCAACTTAATTTGGAACTCATAGAGCATTAAGAGAAGTGGGTACTGGCCGGGCGTGGTGGCTCACGCCTGTAATCCCAGCACTTTGGGAAGCTGAGGGGGTGGATCACCTGAGGTCAGGAGTTTGAGACCAGCCTGACCAACATGGTGAAACCCTGCCTCTACTAAAAATACAAAATTAGCTGGGCGTGGTGACGCATGCCTGTAATCCCAGCTACTTGAGAGGCTGAGGCAGGAGAATCACTTGAACCCGGGAGGCGGAGGTTGCAGTGAGCTGAGATCGCGCCATTGCACTTCAGCCTGGGCAAGAGTGAAATTCTATCTCAAAAAAAAAAAAAAAAAGAGAGAAGTGGGTACAGTCAATAGGCCCAAGATCTATCTTTGCTACCAACTCATTGTAGAGCTTTAGGCAAGAGATTTCATATCTTAGGGTCTCAGTTTCTGCATCTGTAAAATGGGAGTAATATCACAGCATGGGGAACTGGAAAGGGCTCTGAGATAGGCAGCAGGAAGCCTGGAGTCAGCCCTAGCTCTGTGTTGGTGTCCATTTGACCCTAAGAAAGACCCCCTGCTTCTCTGGGTCTCAGTTCCCATCTATAAAGTGAGGGAACTGGGTGAGATGATTCCCAAGAATCCTTCCAGCCTGCTGGTCAGTGATTTCTGTGCATTTAACTGGCCCAGGCTTAGCTGAGAGCCACTTTCCTGCCTAAGGTCCCCAAGGACGCCCAGCCTGTGATGGTGCAAATTGCTCTTCCTTACCTGACTTTGTCTGACCTTGGGCAAATGAGAAACACTCTGTCTGAGCCTCCATTTCTTTACCATCCCTTCTGTCTTTTCTGGGCACTGATCCTCAAAAAGCCCTAGATGGGATACATCTTTGCGTTCTCTCGAGAAAAAAAGATAGGGGAAACCTGGGGCTGGGCTTATTTTCTGTCCTTTAAAGGGAGAGGGGACCCTGGTGCAGTGGCTCACGCCTATAATCCCAGTACTTTGGGAGGCGTAGGCAGGAGGATCCTTTGAGCCCAGGAGTTCAAGAGCAGCCTAGGCAACATGGCAAGACCTTGTCTCTACAAAAAAATAAAAAAAATAGGCAGGTGTGGTGGTGCACACCTATAGTCCCAGCTACTTGGGAAGCTGAGGTAGGAGGGGATAGCTTGAGCGCAGGAGGTTAAGGCAGCTGTTAGCTGTGATTGCGCCACTGTACTCCTCCAGCCTGTGTAACAGAGTGAGACTCTGTCTCAAGTTAAGAAAAAGGAGAGAGGCTGGGCATGGTGGCTCATGCCTGTAATCCCAGCAATTTGGGAGGCTGAGGCAGGCGGATTGCCTGAGGTCAAGAGTTTGAGACCAGCCTGGCCAACATGGTGAAACCCTGTCTCTACTAAAAATACAAGAAATAGTTGGGTGTGGTGATGGGCGCCTGTAATCCCAGCTACTTGGAGGCTGAGGCAGGAAAATTGCTTGAACCCGGGAGGCAGAGATTGCAGTGAGCCAAGATCATGCCACTGCACTTCAGCCTGGGCAACAGCACGACTCCATCTCAAAAAAAAAAAAAAAAAGAAAAGAAAAGGAAAAGGAGAGGAGGAGGCTGCTACTTTTGTCCTCTTGCACTGCTTCCGTCTTCAAAAATATTTTTTTCACCTTGATTTTACAAGTTGGTTGTGCTAATGATTTTCCAAGCCCATTTTCATTGAAGGCAGCACTGGGGAGGGGGCCTCCCTTCAGAGCCAGCCTGCCTGGGTTTGAACCATGGCTTTACTGCTTCTGTGGAATCTTAGAAAGCTGCTTAACCTCTCTGAGCCTCAGTTTCTGCATCTGTTAAATAGGGACAGTGGAAGGACCTGCCTTTTAGTGTGTGGGTATTAGAGAGCTGATGCTAGAACACTTCCAAGCACATGTGTTGGTCACATGGCAGGTGTGCAGTTCCATCCACTGCTGCTGTTATTACTTGGTCCTTCTCACAGTCCTGGTAGGGAGGCAGTGCAGAGGTGCTTTTCCCTGTGTGTGGGGCCTGACTTCCTTGGGGTTGTAGAGCGAGTCTGCGGTGCTGTCTACATCTGAACCCAGGCTGGCTGCTGCCTGGCCCAGGCCAGATGACCAGTTTGCGGGTCATTTGGCAGTGAAACCTCTGCCTGTGTCTCCAGGAAGAAGCAGGCCTGAAGGACTTGTCTTTAGATAAGTGCCGGGAGGTGGGAGAGTTCTCACACCCTTGGGTCCTGGGAGAGGGCAAAGCAGAGAGGGCATCCTAGCCTTGGGGGTCTAGGGTGGGCATAGGGAGGCTCCGTGGCCTCCCTGCTTGGGTAGCAGAACTAGAGTGCCTGACATCTGCCTGCCTCCCAGGGCATGACCATTCGGCCCCTGGTAGACCTGTTGGCTGTGAAGAAAAAGCAAGAGACGAAGCGCTCCATCAACGAGGAGATCCACACGCAGGTACTGGAGTGCGGGCTGGGCCCTCGGTTGCAGGAGGAGGAACAGGGAGATGGGGAGCAGCTGGGCCTCATGTCCCTGCCCCGCATCAGCCGCTCCTCCCTGTGCTGGTGCCCGGGGTCTCCCTCTGCCCCAGGAGCCATAGGAAGGTGTGGTGTGAGCAGCTGGGAGCCTGAGGACGGGGCATCATGCCATCTCTGCCTCCATTTGAGACCTATCCTAGGCATGGATCCCGGGTGGGATTAGAGAAGGGGGCTCAGCCAGACACAGGCGAGGGTTCAAGATACCCAGAGTCAGGGCCACTGGGTTTGATGAGTGGAGTGTGGGCGCCACCTGCTGGCTGCTCATGGAACCACAGCGCTGGGCCCAGCAAGGCTGCAGCTGCAGGAGGGAGTGGGGCTAGTCAGGGGTCTTGGTAGGGAAGGTGCCCCACAGCGAGGCTTGACCTGGCCCTGGGCCCCTTTCAGTTCCTGGACCACCTTCTGACAGGCATCGAGGACATCTGTGGCCACTACGGTCACCACCACTGGAAGGACAAGTAGGTGGCAGGCCTGGTGGGCAGGCCGGGAGGGGCAGGCAAGGGTCTCCTGGGCCTGGGCATCTCCCCACTCCTGGGAGCTGGCTCCATCCATCTCCCTCCTCTCCCACCAGGCTCAACCGGTTTAATAAGAAATACGTGAAGAAGTGTCTGATAGCCGGCGAGCGCTCCAAGGAGCCCCAACTCATCGCCTTCTACCACAAGATGGAGATGAAGCAGGCCATCGAGCTGGTGGAGAGCGGAGGCATGGGCAAGATCCCCTCTGCCGTCTCCACCGTCTCCATGCAGTGAGTGCCGGGGCAACCAGGCAGCTTCTGCTCCCACACACCGGCCCCTCCAGCCCAGCTGGAGGCGGCCACCTGAGGGCAGGGCCCTCTGTTGTCCTGTTGGGGCGGACAAGAGAGCTGTGGGCTCACACTAAGGACCTGAGGCTTTGGTGCCCCCCTGGGTCATCCCTAGGGTGACTTCCTTCTAGCCAAACCTGGGAGGCTTTAGGATCCCAAGAATCTTGGGGACCTAACCTATGTCCTGTTGTCCCAGGAACATCCACCCCAAGTCCCTGCCTTCTGAGCGCATCCTGCCAGCACTGTCCAAGGACAAGGAGGAGGAGATTCGCAAAATCCTGAGGAACAACTTGCAGAAGACCAGGCAGCGGGTGAGGGCCTGCTCCCCAGCCCGACCCCCGGGGTACAGGAGCCCTTCAGCCCCTCTCCACGGCAGCCCTGCCCTGCCCGTGCCCCTCGGCACCCACCCCAGGGCTGGCCTGGCCTCCAGAATTGCCCCCACCCCTCCATGACCAGAGCCTTCCGGCGCCTGCACTGCCTTGATGCTGTGCCTTCCACAGCTGCGGTCCTACAACAGACACACCCTGGTGGCAGACCCCTACGAGGAAGCCTGGAACCAGATGCTGCTCCGGAGGCAGAAGGCCCGCCAGCTGGAGCAGAAGGTAGCCTCTGCCTTTCTCTGGGAACCTGTATCCCACCCCACTCACCCAAGCTCCGCCACAGCCTCTGCGGAAATGTACCCATTCTAGGAACAGGGTTTGGCTTTCGAGGGGCTTGTTGGCCGTGTAAGGGCATGGAGAGCCATGAAAAGTTCTAAGCAAGGGATTGGCGTGGGGGTGTGGGGTGTGGCCTGGGTTAGGGCAGTGGCAGGGGACAGAGGAATGGGTGGATTTAAGGCTGGGCAGTGTAGGTGTGTTGAGGGAGGCTGTGACAGGAGCCTGGGTTGAGCCCTCAGGAGCTCCTGAAGGGCCAGTACGGCTGCCCACACAGGCACAAGGGACGGGGAGCGAGCGCCCCGCATACACGGAAGGTGGGGTGGCAGTGGCCGGGTGCTGTCCTGAGGGGCTCCCTCTGCCCAGCTGCCTGTGCTCACCCCATCTGTCCTCTCTGTCAGATCAACAACTACCTGACAGTGCCAGCCCACAAGCTGGACTCGCCCACCATGTCTCGGGCCCGCATCGGCTCAGGTAAGGGCCTGGTGAGGGGCCTCAGGTCTGGGCGCTCCGAGCCACCGCCTCCTGAGGATGGGGGTCCACAGGAACAGGCCCCAGCCACTGGGAGGACAGGCCTGGCCCTCGCTGACCTCAGGGGCCCCTCCCAAGCCATGAGCTGCTTCTACGTCAGGGGCCATTCCTAGGGACAGAGACGTTCTGGATGAGGACTGTGTGGGGAGCTGGGAGAGCCATGGTGCCTGGCAGGAAGGCAGGGTATCTGCCCCTTCAAAACCCCTAACGCGTGTGGGGAATGTGAGGGCAGGGCCCCAGGGTAGACTCATGCCGGGAGGAGCCCCAGGTCTTGGCCTGTGGAGGGACACCTCTGGCATCCCCTGTCAGAGGAGAGGGGCACAGTCTGAGGAAGAGAAGCTGTGGGGTGGAGGGTCTCAGAGGCCTGCTTCTGAGGCCCGTTGGGACCAGGACAGCTGTGCTCATGAGAAGACCTGCAGGAAGCGCTGACGCGGCGAGTGGCACGTGCTGGGCTGGGCTCCAGAGCAGAATCCAGTTTGTGTCTTGCTTTTGGTCCCAGACCCACTGGCGTATGAGCCGAAGGAGGACCTGCCTGTCATCACCATCGACCCGGCCTCCCCGCAGTCACCCGAGTCTGTGGACCTGGTGAACGAGGAGCTGAAGGGCAAGGTCTTGGGGTTGAGCCGGGATCCTGCGAAGGTGGTCGAGGAGGACGAGGAGGACGATGGGGGTATCATGATGCGGAGCAAGGAGCCTTCGACCCCAGGAACCGACGATGTCTTTACCCCCGCACCCAGTGACAGCCCCAGCTCCCAGAGGATACAGCGCTGCCTCAGTGACCCAGGCCCGCACCCTGAGCCTGGGGAGGGAGAGCCGTTCATCCCTAAGGGGCAGTAGCGCCAGGGCCAGCAGGCAGCGCCCGTCCCCTCACAGACTCTCCCACCAGAGCAGGGGCTGCTGGGGACTCCCCTTGCCCTTCCTGACCCGGATTGGCCCTGCCCCTCCCCCTACCGCATGGCAGCTGGGCCCACAGCCCCCACCCCAGCACAGCTTCCCGCCACCGCCTCCTGGGAAGCATCCGCCCCACCAGAGCTGCCTCCCCAATCCATTTGGCAGAACTGCTGGGGCTGGTGAGGCCGGCTCTGCCTCTCCCTAGATCCAGGCTTCTCCCGGACCTGGACTAGGGCCTCGGAGGCTCCTCCCTCTGCCTCATCCTCCTCCTCATTCAGACCAATCTTAGTTTCTAACCAAAGAGTCTCTGGCTCAGCCGTGGTCCCACCCAGGAAGGGAGGGAGCTGAGGCCTCCCTCGAGCAGGCCCTGCTTTATTAGGGGACACGCCAGGGGTACCAGTCACATGGCTGGGGGAGGGACTGCTGACCCACCAAGGTCTCACACTCCTGCCAGCTCTGTCACCCTGGCTACCACCCCAACCTGTCCTTACTCAGAGCTGCGGGCTGAGGGCATCTCTGAGCGTCTCTGCCTGGAGCAGGGGTGGTTTCTAGGTCGACAGTGACGTGACTCAGAGCTTTCCGAACTGTGCTCCCATGGGGACCACTGGGCCCCTCAGGGGATGCTGCTGGGGGAAGGACTGGCCGTGGCTCCAGAATGTGCTGCCTTTTTAAGTTTCATTTGTTCACACTTCTATATATGATTGTTTGCACGGAGGGCACTCCTGTTTTTTAAAACATTTTGAAAACCCCTGGCTGAACAGTGCTCTGCCTCTAACTCCTCACACTCCAGGAATTACTCTTCTTCATTTGTGCCTGTCTGTCCAACCCCGTCCCCCATGTTTCTCTGCCTGCTGGGCTCTTAACTATTGCCCGAAGACTGTGACATCAGAAGTAACTCCCACTCCTAATCAAGAGTCTCTCCAGCCTCACAGATGCTGGCCTCTTGGCACCTGCCTAGCTCTTGGGCCTGACCTCCAGTCCTGCTGGCCTGCTCTTACTTCCCCCACCCTGGGTTTGGCCCCTGGAACCTTTCCCTCGTGTGTACCACACCCTGCTTGCCGTGGAGCCCATTGTGGAGGCAGTCGGGGGTGGGGGGAGAAGGCCTCCCCTGAGGATCTCCTGTCCCCCGGGGCTGGTGGGTTGGGCAGAATCCTGGGCCCCCAGAGACCTTTGCTCACACACACTCCTTCCCCCTGTCCCTGGGGCACTCCCCCAGGATTGTGCAATAGTCAGAGTGTCCCTCTTTGCAGGGGACTGGGCCATGGGTCCTCGGCCCATCTGTCCATCCTCCTCTCCATGCAAGTGCTGTTTGGGCAGGAGTCACCATGCAAGGGTGACATCGACAACCATGTACCAAGCCACCGCAGCTGCTGCCACTCTGCCGCCTGTACAGAAGAAACTGAATCTTTTTCATATTCTAATAAATCAATGTGAGTTTTTAATAGAGTCAAGGGCTGCTTCCTGGGGACAAGGGTCTAGGAGGGAGAATGGACTGGGGGCCTGAAGTACTTAGTTCAAAGGCTGGCACAGAAACACTTCATGGCTGTCAGCTGCTGGGATGGTTGTTCCCACATGCCAGGCACTGAGATACTGCAACGAGCTAAGCAGGACGTGCCCTGCCCCGTGGGGGAGAGCAGCACTAACCAGGGCCAAGTGTTTGTGCAAGAGGTGAATAAGAGGCAGAGGAGAGGGAGGGGATGGGGAGGAGGACCCTCCTGAGTCCCGAGTGAGTGATATCCCCAGGAGGGGACTGGAGAAGGAGCTGAAGCCTCCGGGTGGAAAAGGACCCAGAAAGTTCCCAAACATTGTAACTGGGAGCTGTGCCCACGAACACTGGGACCTGAGAAAGGCCAGGTGGCTGGGTCAGAGTGACAGGGGAGGCAAGGATGGGGCCTCGTGTTCCACGGTTAAGATTTTGCTCTTAACCGTGGGAAGACCAAAAGGGCAGTGGGAAGTCACTGGAGCCCTCCAAGTTCTCACCTGTAAAGTGGGGACAGTGACCCCTGCATGAGATAAGCTCGGGTGTGTGCAGACTGAGCATCCCTAATCAGAAAACCCAGCACAATGCCACGAATGGGGAACGCACATCTGACCTCATGAGACAGGTTGCAGTCAAAACTTTGCTTCATGCGCAAAATTATTTAAAATATATAAAATTGGGCCGGGCACGATGGCTTATGCCTGTAATCCCAGCACTTTGGGAGGCCAAACTGGGCGGATCACCTGAGGTCAGGAGTTCGAGACCAGTCTGGCCAACATGGCAAAACCCCATCTCTACTAAAAATACAAAAATTAGCTGGGCATGGTGGTGTATGCCTGTAATCCCGGCTACTCGGGAGGCTGAGGCAGGAGAATCACTTGAACCCGGGAGGTGGAGGTTCCAGTGAGCTGAGATCAAACCATTGCATTCTAGCCTGGGCAACAGAGCAAGACTCTGTCTCAAATATATATATATATATATATAACATTGCTTTCAGGCTATTTGTAGAAACTGTATATGAAACAAATGAATTTCATGTTTAGACTTGGATTCTATCCCCAAGATATCTCATTATGTATGTACAAATATTCCAAAATCTGAAACACTTCTGCTTTCAAGCATTTGGGGTAAGGATCGCTCAATTCCTAATGGGGTCGATTCAGCAGAGGCTGGAGCCCTGAGGTGCATTTCCTGGATCCAACCACCAGAGGGCAGTGGGGCCTTGGCACGCACCCCAGGCACCCTTCGAACCTGGGCTGTCCAGGAAAGCATCTCCTTTGCCCGGGCTGGGACCTGAGAATGGAACTGGTTTGACTTACAAAATCTGAAGTGGTTAGTTTCAAGAGGATTACAGGGTTATTATTAAAGGATTATTCCTGTATCCATCCGTTCCCTAGCAGGAAATGGATGTTACAGCCATCCCTCCATATTTTCCGGGGATTGGTTCCAGGATCCACATGGAAACCAAAATCCTTGGATGCTTAAGTTCCTGATGTAAAATGGTGTAGTGCTGTTGGCCCTTCATGGGTTCTGCATCCATGGATTCAACCAACTGCAAATTGAAAATATTGGGGGAAAAATTTCAAATAATAAAGTGTAACAACTATTTACATAGTATTTACATTGTAATCTAGAGATGATTTAATGTATATGGGAGAATGGCTGGGCACGATGGTTCACACCTGTAGTATCAGCACTTTGGGAGGCCGAGGCAGGTGGATCATTTGAGGATAGGAGTTTGAGACCAGCCTGACCAACATGGTGAAACCCCATCTCTACTAAAAATAAAAAAATTAGCTGGGTGTGGTGGAGCATGCCTGTTGTCCTAGCTACTGGGGAGGCTGAGGCAGGAGAATCACTTGAACCCAGGAGGTGGACTTTCCAGTGAGCCGAGATTGTGCCACTGCACTCCAGCTTGGGCAACAAAATATATATGGGAGAATGTATGTAGGTTATAGGCAAATACTACATTATTTTATATAAGGGACTTGAGTTTCCATGAATTTTGGTACCTGGGAGGGTCCTGGAACCAATCCTCCATGGATACCAAGAGATGAATACATTTGCATATAACCAACACTCATCTTCCCATATACTGTAAATCATCCATAGATTACCTATAATACCTAATACAATGTAAATGCTGTGTAAGTAGTTGTCGGCTAGGTATGATGGCTCACTCCTATAACCTCGGCACTTTGGGAGGCGGAGATGGGCAGATCACTTGAGCCTAGGAATTCAAGACCAGCCTGTGCAACACGGTGAAACCCCATCTCTACAAAAAATACAAAATTTGCTTGGGCATGGTGGTGCACGCCTATGGTCCCAGCTACTTGGGAGGTTGAGGTGGGAGGATTGCTGGAGCCCAGGAGGTCGTGACTGCAGAAAGCCATGTTCGCGCCACTGCACTCCAGCCTGGGCAACAGCAAGACCCTGTCTTAAAAACAAAACAAAACAAAACAAAAGTTGTTATACTGGTTTTTAAAGTTGTATTTTTATTGTATTGTTATTTTTTGTTTACTTGTTTTTATGTTTTCAATTTGTGCTAGGTTGAATCTGAGGCTGCAGAACCCGAGGGTACAGAGGCCGACTGTATATTCAAAGGGGTACCAAGAGCCTTCAACTAAGGGATTAACTGGAGATGTGGGCAGGGTTGTGGGAACCTACCAAGGATGGGACCCAGCAGGGCTCACGCTACAGGAAGCCGTTACAACCCATAGAGCTGAAAGGGCAAGAGGAGGGAGCTCTCATCATGGGAGGGGACTGCCCAGCTAGAGCTGTGGCCATGTTTACAACAGCCTCTGCCAGAGAGGGCGTCAGGGAGGTTGGGGGTGGACAGGTTTCATCCTGATGGTGCCTCCCACTGGCCAATCCCAACTGAAAGCCCAAAGGGAAGGCAGCCAGAGCAGGTTGGCCCTTCATCGAATGGGGAGTGTGGATGTGGAAGGGAAACGAGATCCAAGCAGGGCTATTCCTTTTACCCCTCAGCACCCACTCTTGTCCTTTGGGTGAAAAACTCATGTCCCTGTTGCTTAATGGTTGCAGAATTTCTGTTTGGGGTGATGAAAAAGTTTGGGAAATAGGTTGTGGTGATGATTGTACAACATCATGAATGTACTAGACACCACTGAAGTATTTGCTTTAAAATGGTTTTATGTTATGTGAATTTCATCTTCATTTTTTTTTTAATGGAAGGAACAGTCTCATCAACACCATCAACCTTGTCAGATTCACCCTGTTCTTGTTAACCTTCAGTCATACTCACCTGGAGCCTAACTTAACACATTAGTCATCAACAGGGCTTATTTATTTATTTATTTATTTATTTATTTATTTTTGAGACGGAGTCTCGCTCTGTTGCCCAGGCTGGAGTGCAGTGGCGCAATCTCAGCTCACTGCAAGCTCTGCCTCCCAGGTTCACGCCATTCTCCTGCCTCAGCCTCCTGAGTAGCTGGGACTACAGGCGCCCGCCACAACGCCTGGCTAATTTTTTGTATTTTTAATAGAGACGAGGTTTCACCGTGTTAGCTAGGATGGTCTCCATCGCCTGACCTCGTGATCTGCCTACCTCGGCTTCCCAAAGTGCTGGGATTACAGGCATGAGCCACCGTGCAACCGGGCTCTTTAAATAAGACAGTGGGGCATGCAAATAACAACAGAAAATTGCTACAGCCCCCACTTTGGCAGCTGGTCAGCAGGCCCAAGTTAGCAATCACAGCATCCTTCCTCCACCCCCACTTTCCTCTAACCATGTGCCAGCACTTTGGTTGACTGGGGTTTTTATAGGTGGGGTGTCCTAAACCTTTACTCCTGTGCAGTTCAGCCTCTTCTGGTCTTATGTTTGTCACATTTCCCCTTCCCTGTCAATACTGGAAGGGGGACTGGGGGGACTGAGGCACCTGGTGAATCCCCTCTTTTCTGTCATTGTCTTCTGCCCTCCCCACATTGTGTAGCAGGAACATATTTTTCTTCCGGCAATCCTAGCTAATCACCCTGTCAGGTACAGGACAGTTGACCCTCTTCTCTGCCTTTTAGTTAAGCAACATGCAGACCTCAAAATGACCAGAGGAGAACACTCTACTTCCAATTCTTTTTTTTTTTTTTTTTTTGAAACGAGTCTCGCTCTGTCACCCAGGGTGGAGTGCAGTGGTGTGATCTCAGCTCACTGCAACCTCCTCCTCCTGCGTTCAAGTGCTTCTCATGCCCCAGCCTCCCGAGTAGCTGGGATTACAGGCATGCACCACCATGCCCGACTAATTTTTGTATTGTTAGTAGGGACGGAGTTTCACCATGTTGGCCAGACTGGTCTTAAACTCGTGACCTCAAGTGATCCACCCACCTTGGCCTCCCGAAGTGCTGGGATTACAGGCGTGAGCCACCGTTCCTGGCCTCTCTACTTCCAATTCTAAAGGAGTCATATTCACATTCCCTGGAGGGAGTGTTCCTCCTTTGAGCATTGAGCTCACACACTGAACACAAAATTGAGGGGATAGGAAGCCAAAACTCCTCCAGTAGGTAATTGAGAATAGTGGTGAGAAAAGCTACTCCCATATCCATCCCTTGGTCCCTGGGCCTGTGTATTTCGGTTGTCAAAGAGGTAGGACCATGTATTAGCCACTGATTTCAAGCGTGTGCTGCCTCCTACCCATCAACAGCTCAGCTGCGGAGGTTGTCTCCCACCTGGCTCTGTAACTCTGTTCTGCCCAGTCAGCTTCTTCTGGTTGCAGGGCCTGTTTTAAGACCAGTGTGTTCTGGGCCGGGCGCAGTGTCTCACACCTGTAATCCCAGCCCGTTGGGAGGTCGAGGTGGGCAGGTCACTTGAAGTCAGGACTTCGAGACCAGCCTGGCCAACATGGTGAAACCCTGTTTCTACCAAAAATACGAAAATTAGCCGGGCATGGTGGCAGGCGCCCATAATCCCAGCTACTCAGGAGGCTGAGGCAGGAGAATCACTGGAACCATGGAGCCAGAGGTTGCAGTGAGCTGAGATCACGCCACTGCACTCCAGACTGGACGACAGAGTGAGACTCAGAAAAAAAAAAAAAAGGAAAGAAAGAAAGAAGAAAGAAAAGAAAAAGAAAGAAAAAAGAATAAAGAAAGACTGCTCTCTTCATGACAGGGGGTCGGTGTAATCAATCTGCCAGTAGGTGGCCAGCTTGCCCCCTTTTGTATTTTTTGTATTTTTAGTAGAGACGGGGTTTCACAGTGTTAACCAGGATGGTCTTGATCTCCTGACCTCGTGATCCATCTGCCTCAGCCTCCCAAAGTGCAGGGATTACAGGCGTGAGCCACTGCGCCCGGCCAATCTCCCTATTTGTAAGGTCACCTGATTAGCAACCTTATTCCATCTTCTGCCTTAATTCACCCTTTGCAGCTGGTCACAGTGGCTCACGCCTGTAATCCCAGCACTTTGGGAGACTGAGGCGGGTGGATCTCTTGAGGTCAGGAGTTCGAGACCAGCCTGGCCAACGTGACGAAACCCGGTCTCTACTAAAAATACAAAAACTAATTGGGCATGATGGTGGGTACCTGTAGTACCAAGCTACTTGGGAGGCTGAGGCAGAAGAATCGCTTGAACTCGGGAATTGGAGGTTGCAGTGAGCTGAGATCGCACCACTGCACTCCAGCCTGAGTGAGAGAGCAAGACTGTGTCAAAAAAAAAAAAAAAAAAAAAAAATTCACCCTTTGCCGTGTACCATGCAACATATTTAGTTCTAAGGATTAGACCATGGACATTTTTGGAGTGCTGTTACTCTGCCTACCACACCAGACATAGCCAGTCATCCCTGCCACCATAGCATGTATACGGGCCCATTAAGCAAGAACCAGGGTAGCTGGGAATAGAAGTTGCCATCTACAGGATGGGTCACCTTGTCCACCTCATTACTGAGGGCTTCTCCACAATAGATGCCCTCTCGGTACTTGTGCGTGTTAAAATTAGCTTCACCACCTATGCCCATTTCAAGCAGCCCATCAATATTTCTCTCCCTTATACCTGCTCATCACCCATCTCTCGGTCTTGTGATTTGTAAGCCCCTAACCAGCCCCTAACTTGTTAGCCACTGCTCATGAGTCAGTGTGGATCTGCCCCTCAGGTCATCTTTCCTTCTGTGCAAGTGGATAATCCACACAGTCAGAGGTTCTGCCCGCTGGGACAGAACCTTCATCGCTGTCCTGCAGGGACACCCTGAGTGTGGCTATAATGCAGTAGCTGTCTCTTTGTAGTTGTGCTGAGGTACCACGCAGACTCCTTTAGAAATCACGTCTGTGCTTTTTCCTCTGTGTTAACTGGTCATAGCAACTTCAGCAAATTGGGTAGAGGAAGAAACAGTGAAGCAATAAGGGTAGGTGCCCTAGGAATTTGAACCACCTGCTCATGCAATTTCTTTATGCCTTCTGGACTTGCTCAGACCTGATCTTATATATGCTATTCAGTAATAGAACGCCATTCCTAGTGCTGGCAACTGGTTGAGAGAGGGAGAGAAAAGAAGAACAATAGAACAGTACCGTGCATGTCCAATCTTACAATCAGGTGGATCAGATCACATCTACTTCTGGTTGCGTGGGTCACTTGGTGTCCCACAGTCAGGCATTCCACCTTCACCGTGTCCAGTGGTGAACCAGGAGCTGTTTATTTTTTTATTCATTTATGTTTTGAGACAGAGTCTTGCTTTGTCACCCAGACTGGAGTGCAATGGTGTGATCTCGGCTCACTGCAACCTCCGCCTCGGATTCAAGCAATTCTCCCGCCTCAACCTCCCGAGTAGCTGGGATTACAGGCACCCGCCATCATGAGCACAGCTAATTTTTGTATTTTTAGTAGAGATGGGGTTTCACCATGTTGGCGAGGTTGGTCTTGAACTCCTGACCTCAGGTGATCTACCCGCCTCGACCTCCCAAACTGCTGAGGTTTCATGCGTGAGCCACTGTGCCTGGCTAGGAGCTGTTTTTTAAATGGTGACTAGTTCTTGGTAGAAGAAGCATGACTTAATCTCAAACCTAATGGTCAGTAACTGTACCGTGATTCTCCTGTTGGAGCTTTTCCATACAGCATCATCTGCTACAGTCACTTCCAAGTCTTAAGCTCATGTGACAGGCAGCTTGCTCTGCAGCCTGGACCTGCTTCAGAGCCTCACCTTGCTCCACGCCTCACTCAAAACTTACAGTATTATGGGTTTTATAGTAAATGGGTAGAGCAGCAAGCACAGCTGAATGTGGTATGTGTTGGCTCAAAAATCCAGAGTAAACATCAAAGATTTTGCCTCTTTCTTTGTAGTAGGCAGTATAAGGTACAGCAACTTGTCTCTCCTTTTACAGGAAATATCCTGACATGCCATGCCCCCCCCCACTGGATCTTCTAGAAACTTCACTGACATGGCATGTTGCTGAGTTTTTGTGGAGTGTACCCCCTTCAGTTGGCATACAATATTTTACTAAGAAACTAGAGTGCTTGCAATGGCCTGCTCACTGGGGCCAGTTACCATAATGTCATCAATGTGATGGGCCAGACTAATGTTCTGAACTATGTCAAGATGATCATTGACCCTTTGGACTAGATTATGATTGACATCGTGAGAGCTGGCAAAGCCCCGAGGCAACAGAGTGAAGGTGTACGGCTGTCCCTGCTACACCAAGGCACACTATTTCCAACTATCTTTAGTTAGCGAAATAGAAAAGAAAGCATTTGGGGATTGAAGATGCACACCAGGCCAGGGGCCATGCTGATTGGTTCCAGTAAAAATCTCATGTTTGGGACCACAGCTGCAACCGGCATTGCACCTAACATTTTTCGGGGGGGCGGGGGGCTTTTTTTTAGATGTAGTTCCCATTCGCCTCTGGGACACCATGATTAGCCATGGCACTGATGCCTGAGGGCTGCTCCTTCCCTGAGCTTTATCATAAAGAACCTGGTCTCCAAAGTTCATTGGCACCATCGGGCCTCCCCCACTGCTGGGTCTGAATGTGGCATAGGTTGCCTTAAAAATCCAGAGTCCCGGCCGGGCGCGGTGGCGCATGCCTGTAATCCCAGCACTTTGGGAGGCCGAGGCGGGCGGATCACAAGGTCAGGAGATCGAGACCACGGTGAAACCCCATCTCTACTAAAAATACAAAAATTAGCCGGGCGTGGTGGCGGGCACCTGTAGTCCCAGCTACTCAGGAGGCTGAGGCAGGAGAATGGCATGAACCCAGGAGGCGGAGCTTGCAGTGCAGCCGAGATCGTGCCACTGCGCTCCAGCCTGGGCGACAGAGCGAGACTCTGTCCCAAAAAAAAAAAAAAAAATCCAGAGTCCCATCAAAGATTTTGCCTCCTCCTTTATAGTAGGCAATATAAGGCTCAGCAACTTGTTTCTTCTTTTAGAGGAGCTACCCTGACATACCATGCCCCAGACCACTGGATCTCCTAGAAACTTCCTTGACGTGAAATCCATTGAGTCAGGAAAGCAAGAAGCCAGATTGCATTTGGCACATCCTACATTATCTCCAGCCTATAGAGGATAACTAACATAGAGCTTTTGGGAACTATGGTGAAGGGGTTCCCTTCTCCCTCTGCCTCCCTCCACAGCTTCCCAGGGAAGTGCCAGCATCTCAGCTTCTTTGTAGGCCACGACTGGATCCAGGTTGCAATTCACCAGCTCAGACTGGTAATCCCATTCCAGGTGCTCAAGCCAACACAACCCCCACTGCTGGGTGCACACCTGCATCAGTCAATTTGGCCTGATCTAATCTTTTATTTATTTTTTATTTTTTTTATTTTTTTATTTTTTATTTTTTATTTTATTTTATTTTTTTTTTTTTTTGAGACGGAGTCTCGCTCTGTCGCCCAGGCTGGAGTGTAGTGGCCGGATCTCAGCTCACTGCAAGCTCCGCCTCCCGGGTTTGGGCCATTCTCCTGTCTCAGCCTCCTGAGTAGCTGGGACTACAGGCGCCCGCCACCTCGCCCGGCTAGTTTTTTGTATTTTTTAGTAGAGACGGGGTTTCACCGTGTTAGCCAGGATGGTCTCGATCTCCTGACCTAGTGATCCACCCGTCTCGGCCTCCCAAAGTGCTGGGATTACAGGCTTGAGCCACCGCGCCCGGCCAATTTTTTTCTTTTTTAAGAGACAAGGTTTTGCTATGTTGCCCAGGCTGGTCTTGAACTCCTGGGCTCAAGCGTTCCACCTGCCTCAGCCTCCCAAAGTGCTAGGGTTACAGGCATGAGCCACCATGCCCGGCCTAATCTTATATTTTGTCTTCCTTAATCTACCACCCTTGGATGCAACCCAGACTCCTGCCAATACAAACCGTCAAGGTTCTGCAACTCCTTTAATGTATAAACTATCTCCTCCTGGGGTACACTTTGTCCTTTTCTTGACTAGGCTCTATGGGGATATAATTCTCATTATAGGCCTGGAGGAAACGAGGTGATGGGGGTGTATCCTGGGGTGCATCTTCCCTGGTGAGGCAGCCGCCGCAAATGAAGTCACTGAAAGATTTCTGTGCTGGGAAAGACCAGTTTTCTCAGACTGAAGACAAGGGGTGCTGCCTTTACCACCAGGGAAGATTCAGGAAGTGCTGGTGTTCAAAGTTCTATCCAGATTCCCCATCTTGGGATCTGTTCCTTCTTAACCGGTGCCCTTCCCTTAGCAGAAGAGACTGAGCAAGGTTGTGCATTTAATTGGCTCTGCAACTCTGTGATCCTCACAGTCAGAGCCTGAGCTTGGTTCTCAGCCACATCTGCCCTCTGGCTGGCAGAGATCAAAGATACTTTCAGAGCCACCCTAGGGCC
Source organism: Macaca nemestrina (assembly GCF_043159975.1). Classification (NCBI taxonomy): domain Eukaryota; kingdom Metazoa; phylum Chordata; class Mammalia; order Primates; family Cercopithecidae; genus Macaca; species Macaca nemestrina. The sequence goes on from NC_092125.1 coordinate 206,970,253, forward strand.
TTTCGGAATCTCCAGCCTTGCACTGAGTCGGGAATTCAAGGCTTTCAGTCTGTTCCTTTGTGTGCGTTTCTAGGGCAGTCAGATGTGCAGTCAGAAGCCCACGCCACAGTCTTTGTCACTATTTCTTAGTCATTATTGCCATCATATTGACTAAATGCCATAGCCACTTGGTCTCCCAACATCAAGCCACCACTGGTCATAAAGTAACTAACTGTGATGCCACTGCGTGCCATAGATGACCATTGTCCATTACCCCATGTCAAAGAGGTTATTCACGCACTAATCAAGAAGCGTGAGCAACCCAACCCCAGAATCCCTCCCAAGGATCTGTCTCCCAGAGCTATTCTGGTACCAATTATTGTGGCAATCAGGGCCCTGGGTGGAAACAGGTGGCACGTTCAAAGGGGTAATGTGGGTTTGATGAAGGGACTCTTACAAAGTGCTGGGCAGAGTTAAAGGAACCAAGAAAGGCTGGTGAAGCATACAAGGTCTGCAGCAGCCGGGGAGCAGGGAAGGTCCTGGAATCCGGTGAGAGCTGGAGCCTGGGGAGAGGTCAGCCTCTAGGCCCAGCGCAGAATGGAGAAAGGTGAAGAGGGCACCTGGACTGGCAGGAGGAACATATGACACGACACCCATTTTACAGATAAGACAACTGGGCCGGGTGCAGTGACTTGTACCTGTAATCCCAGCACTTCGGGAGGCTGAGGCAGGCAGATCACTTGAGGTCAGGAGTTCGAGACCATCTTGGCCAACATGGTGAAACCTGTCTTTACTAAAAATACAAAAGTTAGCTGGGTGCACGCCTGTAATCCCCGTTACTCAGGAGGCTGAGGCAGGAGAATTGTTTGAACCCAGGAGGCGGAGGTTTCAGTGAGCCAAGGTCGCGCCACTGCACTCCAGCCTGGGTGACAAGAGTGAAACTCTGTCTCAAAAAAAATAGAAAAAGAAAACTGAGGCTCAGCTGCCCCATGCAATTCCACAGATAGGCCCAGAGCACTTGCTCTGTGTGTGTGTGTGTGTGTGTGTGTTGTGTGGCGGGGGTTGGTGTGAGTGTGTATGTGGTGTGAGGTATGTGTGTGGTGTGTGGTGTGTGATTGTATGTGTGGTATTTGGTATGTGAGGTGTGTGTGAGGTGTGTGTGTGGTGTCTATGGGTGTTGTGTATGGTGTGTGTGTAGTGTGTGTGGACGTGGTGTGTGTGTGGTATGTGTGGGGTGTGTGGTGTGTGATTGTATGTGTGGTGTTTGGTGTGTGAGGTGTCTGTGTGGTGTGTGGTGTCTATGGGTGTTGTGTGTGGTGTGTGTGTGTGTGGTGTGTGTGGACATGGTTGTGTGGTATGTGTGGGGTGTGTGGTGATGTGGGTGCAGTGTGCGTGTGGTGTGTGGGATATGCAGTGTCTGTGTGTGATGTGTGTGGTGTGCAGGGTGTGTGTGGGGTGTGTGGTGTGTATGTGTGTAGTGTGTGGTGTGTGTGGTATGTGCAGTGTGTGTGGTGTGTGTGTGGTCTGTGTGTGTATGTGGGGTATGTGGTATGTGTGTGGTGTGTGTGGTGTGTGTCATCTTTGTGTGTGGTGTGGGGGTGGTGTGTGCAGTGTATGTGGTGTGTGATGTGTGTGTGGTATGTATGGGGGGAGTGTGTGTGTGGCATGTGGTTGTGTGTGTGTGTAGTGTGTGGTGTGTGGTGTATGTGATGTGTGGCGTGTGTGGTATGTGGGGTGTGTATGATGTGTTGAGTGTGTGGTGTATATAGTGTGTGTGTGTTGCATGTGTTTGTGTGGTGTTTGGTATATATGGTTTGTGTGTTTTGTGTGGTGTGTGTGTGGTGTGGTATGTGGGCTGTATGGTGTGTGGTGTGTGTTGCATGTGTGGTGGTTGGTGTGTATGATGTATATGTGGTATGGCATGTGGGACGTGTGGTGTGTGTGGTGTATTTGGTGTGTGTGTGCTGTGTGGTGTGGTGCGTGGTGTGATATGTGTGGTATGTGTGTGGTATGTGGTGTGTATGGTCTGTTGCCTGTGTGGTGTGTGTGGGGTGTGTAGTGTGTGTCGTGTGTGGGGTGTGTGTGGTGTGTGGAGTGTGTGGGGTGTTTGGTGTGTGGTGTGGTGTGGGGTCTGTGGTGTTTGGTGTGTATGGTGGTGTGTGTGATGTGTGGTGTGTGTGGGGTGTGTGGTGTGGGTGTGGTGTGTGGGATGTGGGGTGTGTGTAGTGTGGGGGGGGTGTGGTGTGGGGTGTGTGTCGGGGAGATGGGTGTGTGGTGTGTGTGGTGTGTGGGATGTGTGTGGTAAGTGGCGGGTGTATGTGGAGCGTGTGGTGTGTATGGTATATGTGGTGTGTGGTGTGTGTGAGTGTGTGGTGTGTGTAGTGTGTGTAGGGAGGTGTGGTGTGTGTGTGTGTGCTGTCATGTATGTGTGGGGGTGTGGTGTGTGGGGTGTGTGTTGGGGAGGTGTGGGGTGTGTGGTGTGGTGTGTGTGTGTGCTGTCATGTGTGTGGTGTGTGTGTGTGGGGTGTGGTGTGTGGGGTGTGGTGTGTGGGGTATGTGTCGGGGAGGTGTGGGGTGTGTGTTGGGGAGGTGTGGGGTGTGTGGTGTGGTGTGTGTGTGTGGTGTGTGGGGTGTGTGTCGGGGAGGTGTGGGGTGTGTGGTGTGGTGTGTGTGTGTGGTGTCATGTGTGTGGTGTGTGTGTGTGGGGTGTGGTGTGTGGGGTGTGTGTCGGGGAGGTGTGGGGTGTGTGGTGTGTGTGTGTCCTGAAAGGAGCAGCAGCAGGATACTGAGGAAGATGCTCACACTCAGCCTCATTTCCTCGTCTCTAACAGGCCATTCCTAATTTCTGCCCACAACATAGACCCAGTAAAAGGATCGTGTAAGAGCCAGGAAAGCAATTTTCAGTCGAGGAATATTTCTTGAGGCCACTGTGTGCTGTACTCTGTGCTCAGTGAAGTAGGTGGTGGGGCCTAGAGGTGAAAGGGAGCACTGTGGAGATTTGAAACCCACTTCCTTAGCCCCCAGAGTGCCTCAGAAATGAACTTCAGAAAAGAGGACCAAGGGCCGGGCGCGGTGGCTCAAGCCTGTAATCCCAGCACTTTGGGAGGCCGAGACGGGCGGATCACGAGGTCAGGAGCTCGAGACTATCCTGGCTAACACGGTGAAACCCCGTCTCTACTAAAAAATACAAAAAAAAATTAGCCGGGCGTGGTGGCGGGCGCCTGTAGTCCCAGCTACTCCAGAGGCTGAGGCAGGAGAATGGCGGGAACCCGGGAGGCGGAGCTTGCAGTGAGCCGAGATCCGGCCACTGCACTCCAGCCTGGGCGACAGAGCAAGACTCCGTCTCAAAAAAAAAAAAAAAAAAAAAAGAGGACCAAGAGACTTGAGCCCAGAAGCTGGAGTTCAAATCCAAAGTGGAAAGTCTGAGGGCGGCCTTGGTCATGCATCTCTGGAGCTGTTTCTCCTTCCACAGTCCCAAGGGAGCATCTGAGCACATGGTGCATTGTGGAAGGTGGCGGGGAGGACAGAGGTGGCTCTGAAACCAGGTGGCAGGTGGTCAGAGAGGAATGTGGTTTTGTCGTTGTTTGTTGTTTGTTTTAAGACAGGGTCTCACTTTGTCACCCAGGCTGGAGTGCAGTGGCACAATCTTGGCTCACTATAACCTCTGCCTCCTGGACTCGAGCAATCCTCCCACATCAGCCTTCCAAGTAGCTGGGACTACAGCGCACCACTACACCCAGCTAATTTTTGTATTTCTTGTAGAGACAGGGTCTCACCATGTTGCCCAGGCTGGTCTCGAACTCCTGAGCTCAAGCAGTCTGCCCTCCTTGGCCTCCCAAAGTGCTGGGATTACAGGTGTGAACCACCACACCCGGCCAGGAATGTGTTCTTAAGTGGGTTGATCTGAGCTACATCTGCAGCACTGGGCGCGCGCCCAGACCACACTATACCACAGTCCCATCAAGCAGACTTGCTGATTCAGCAGACCACCTGTACTGGGTCCTCTGGCTGGCTTTCCAGGCCCACCAGCCAGCCCCACAAGATCCCTTTGGCCTAGCTCATTCCACTGGTTCTACTTTGCTGTGGCATCTGAATTTTAGCAGACGGCAGTGTGATGTTAGATGTGCGTTGGTTTAACCTCTGCTTGAGAGGCAAAAGAGTTGCTCCTGTCCGAGAACTTACATTGAGAGGGGTGGAGGTCCTCAGCCCTCAATTTAACCCAAAGAATTTAGCCATTCTCCAGGCCAGGCTACTTAAGAGCTGCAGCTTATACTCTTCCCATCAACCACAGAGGACAGCAGTTAGCACACTGAACATTAGAAATGGGTCTTGAGGCTGGGTTCAGTGGTTCATGCCTGTAATCACAGCACTTTGGCTGAGGCGGGCAGATCACTTGAGCTCAGGAGTTTGAGAGCAGCCTGGGCAACATGGTGACACCCCATCTCTACAAAAAATAAAAAAATTAGCTGGGCATGGTGGTACATGCCTGTAGTCCCAGCTGCTTAGGAGGCTGAGGGGGAAGGATCACTTAAGCCTGGGAGGTTCAGGCTGCAGTGACCTGTGATTGCTGTGACTGTACTTTCCGCCTGGGTGACAGAGTGAGACCTTGTCTCAAAGAAAAGAAAAGAAAGAAATGAGTCTCGCTGAAGATAGAGATAGGCAGATTGGCTGGAATATCGTAGAAACACTTCATTGCCCTTGCCTGAAGAGGGTATAAAAATCCAGCTACCATCAGCAGAGGTTGGGACTGCCTGGAAGGTGACAGGAGGGAATTTCTGGGGTGATGAAAGTCTCGATATCTTTATTGGTGTGTTGTCAAAGCTCACTGAATTCTATACTTAGGATTTGTACATTTCACTATAAGTTGTATCTCCATCTAAAAAAATAATAATTTAGGCCAGGTGCAGTGGCTCACGCCTGTAATCTCAGCACTTTGGGAGGCCGAGGCTGGTGGATCACTTGAGGTCAGGAGTTCAAGACCAGCCTGACCAACATGGCGAAACCCCCATCTCTACTAAAAATACAAAATTAGCTGGGTGTGGTGGCATGCGCCTGTAGTCCCAGCTACTTGGGAGGCTGAGGTAGGAGAATCACTTGAACCTGGGAGGTAGAGGTTGCAGTGAGCGAAGATCGCGCCATTGCACTCCAGCCTGAGCAACAACAGTGAAACTCTATCTCAAAAATAAAATAAATGATTTTTTAAAAACTCACAAATCCAGCTGGGCACGGTGGCTCACACCTGTAATCCCAGCAATTTGGGAGGCCAAGGCAGGCGAATCACCTGAGGTTGGGAGTTCGAGACCAGCCTGACCAACATGGAGAAACCCCGTCTCTACTAAAAATACACAATTAGCCGGGTGTGGTGGCGCAGGCCTGTAATCCCAGCTACTCGGGAGGCTGAGGCAGGAGAATTGCTTGAACCCGGGAGGTGGAGGCTGCAGTGAGCAGAGATCACGCCATTGCACTCCAGCCTGGGCAACAAGAACAAAACTCCATCTCAAAAAGAAAGAAAGAAAGAGAGAAGGAGAGAAGGAGAGAAGGAAGGAAGGAAGGAAGGAAGGTCTTCACATGACTTGAGTAAGGGACTTACCTGATTTATGCTTTTACAGGATGATTTTGGGCTGTATGGAGAATAGATGGGGGGTATCTGGCAGGGAAGGAGGAAGTCAGGAGATGGGAGCAGAGGTCCAGGTAAGACACGATGGTGCCCCGGACTAGCGTGGGGGCGGCCATGGCGCTGAGGTGTACTTAGAGATGTAACGAGCTCTGACGGGCTGGGGTGCACACGGGGAGTGAGGGAGACGGAGAACAGGCATGGGAAGCAGGAAATCCAGAGTGCCCAAGTTTGAGAAGCCAGTGAGAGCTGAGGAGAGCTATCAGGCATCTCCACATCATGAATCTGGAGCTGGGGGGATGTTTAGGCTACAGATGAAACATCACGAGTCTTTCAGTATCCAAGTGGCATTTAAAGCCACAAAACCAGAGGAGGTAACCTGAGGAGAGAGTGTGGCTGGTGAAGGGAAGAGGGCCAAGTCCCAGGTCTGAAGAACAACCTGGGGAAGAACCACTGACGTTTCAAGTTTGGGTGAGAGAGGAAGAAACTGTGAAAGACATCAGAGAGGACTGGCCAGAGGGGCAGAAGAAAAGTCCAAGGCATGTGGCATCCTCAAAACCCAGAGGAGAGAGTATCTCAAAGAGGAGAAAGGGTGGCAAGTATTCAATGCTGCTGAGAGGGTGTGTTTTATGGTAGGAAACACCACAGGGATCCCATCAACCAAGTCCAGAAGGAGGGGAATTCTCTGGAAAGAAGGACCCCCAGGCCGGGCATGGTGGCTCACACCTGTAATCCCAGCACTTTGGAGGCCGAGGTGGGAGAATCACTTGAGGTCAGGAGTTTGAGACCAGCTTGACCAACATGACAAAACCCTGTCTCTACTAAAAATACAAAATTACCTGGGTGTGGTGGTGCACGCCTGTAATCCCAGCTACTTGGGAGGCTGAGGCAGGAGAATCACTTGAACCTGGGAGGCAGAGGTTACAGTGAGCCGAGATCGTGCCTCTACACTCTGGCCTGGACAACAAAAGTAAAACTCCATCTTTAAAAAAAAAAAAAAAAAAAAAAAGGGAAAAGGAAAGGTTATAGATTAAATGAAATTCAAGGAACATATCAGCAAAATGTAATGAATGGCTTGTGTTTGGATCTTGAATCAAACCCACTGGAAAAGACATTTATGTAGCAGTCAGGGAAATTGGAAGACTGACATTAGGTCGTATTTAAGGAATCACTGTTAATTTTTGTTTTCATGACGGTGCTACTGTGGTCAGATTTTAAAGTCATTATCTCAGCTATGCATGCTGAAGTAGTGATTTATTTACTAGTGACTGGGATTTGCTTTAAAGTAGCCCCCAAGAATAGAGGGAAGAGAAATCATGGAGTATAGACAAAACATTGACCATATGTTGATGTTTTTCATTCATTTATTTTTATTTACTTCTTTTGGAGACGGAGTGTCACTCTGTCACCCAGGCTGGAGTGCAGTGGTGCAATCTCGGCTCACTGCAACCTCCACCTCCCAGGTTCAAGTGATTCTCGTGCCTCAGCCTCCCGAGTAGCTGGGATTACAGACACACCGCACCGAGCTGTATGTTGATATTTTTGAAGCTGGGTGTTTGAGCTTATGGATGTTCATTATATTGTTCTATTTTACTTATGATTGAAAAATTCCATAATAAAAAATATTAAACAACAAAAAAACTCTAAAGAAAAGTGTCTATTGGATTTGGCAAGAAAGGTATCAGTAACTTGACAAGATCTATCTCAGTGGATGGAAGCCAGGGTGGTGTGGGTTGAGGAGTAAATGAGGAATGGAGACAGTGAGTCTAGACCACCCTTGTCAGATTGCTGCATCAGAGAGAAGGCGGGTAAGAGTCAAGGGATGCTGTGGGGCCAGTCACGAAGGCTCATGCCTATAATCCCAGCATTTTGGGAAGCCAAGATGGTAGGATTGCTTGAACCCAGGAGTTTGAGACCAGTCTGGGCAACATAGGGAGACCCTGTCTCTGTAAATCAAAAAATAGTTTTATTAGCCAGGTATGATGGCATTTGCCTGAAGTCCTGGTTACTCAAGAAGCTGAGGCAAGAGGAACTCTTGAGCCCAGGAGTTCAAGGCCGCACTGAGCTATGATTACACCACTGCGTCCCAGCCTGGGAGACACAGCGAGACCTTGAGGTCTGTAGGTGATGCTGTGGTTGGCAGAATTCTAAGATGGCCCCCAAGATTCCTGCCTCTTGTTGTACATGACATGTATAATCCCCCTCCCCTTGAGGGTATACAGACAGAACCTGTATGGTGGGATATTGCTGTGATTAGGTTACATAATATAGCAAAGGTGAATATTGCAAATATAATTAGGGCCTCTAATCAGTTGACTTTGAATTAATCAGAAGCAGCTCACCTTGGTGGGCCTGACCTAATCAGGTTAGCCCTTTAAAGAGCACTTTACTGCTGGCCTTGAGGGAGCAAACTGTCCTCTTGTGAAGGGGGCACATGTCAGTGAGCAACTGGTGGCCTCTAGGGGCTACGAATGGCCCCCTGTTGGCAGCCAGCAAGAAAGTGGAAACCTCAGTCCTCCAATTGCAGGAAACTGAATTCTGCAACAACCAATAAGCTTGGAAGATGACCCTGAGCCCCAGCTGGGGTCACAGTCTGGGCCAGTTCCTTGATTTCAGCCTGGTGAGATGCTAAGCAGAGGATTCAAAACATGCTGGGCTTCATGCTGGGCTTCTGACCCACAGAAACTGTGACGCAATAAATGTGAGGGTTTTTTTTTGTTTTGTTTGTTTGTTTGTTTGTTTGACGGAGTCTTGCTCTGTCACCCAGGCTGGAGTGCAATGGCACAATCTCGGCTCACTGCAACCTCCACCTCCTGGGTTCAAGAGATTCTCCTGCCTCAGTCTCCCAAGTAGCTGGGATTACAGGCGCGCGCCACCACACCTGGATAATTTTTTTTTTTTTTTTTTTTTTTTTTTTTTTTTTTTTGAGACGGAGTCTCACTGTGTCTCCCAGGCTGGAGTGCAGTGGCGTGATCTCGGCTCACTGCAAGCTCCGCCTCCCGGGTTCACGCCATTCTCCCGCCTCAGCCTCCCAAGTAGCTGAGACTACAGGCGCCCGCCACCACGCCCGGCTAGTTTTCTGTATTTTTAGTAGAGACGGGGTTTCACCATGTTAGCCAGGATAGTCTCGATCTCCTGACCTCGTGATCCACCCGCCTCGGCCTCCCAAAGTGCTGGGATTACAGGCTTGAGCCACCGCGCCCGGCCAACACCTGGATAATTTTTGTATTTTTAGTAGAAACAGGGTTTCACCATGTTGGCCAGGCTGGTCTTGAACTCCTGACCTCAGGTGATCCACCCACCTAAGCCTCCCAAAGTGCTGGGATTATAGGAATAAGCCACTACACCTGGCAAATGTGTGTTCTAAGCCACTAAGTTTGTGGTGATATATTACGAAGCAATAATAAACTAATACAGCCATTAGTTTGTGTGTGTGTTGGGGGTGGAGAGTGGATATTAGAAATGTTTTTAAACTTGTGGGAAATGACCCAGTACAGAAGGAAACACTTTGATAAAGTAAAAAGAGGTAGAGATTCAGAATCAAGACATTCTTGAGGCCAGGCACAGTGGCTCACATTTGTAATCCTAGCACTTTGGGAGGCTGAGGCAGGAGGATCTCTTGAGCCCAGGAGTTCAAGACAAGCCTGGGCAATATAGAAAGACTTTGTCTCGGGCCGGGTGCGGTGGCTCAAGCCTGTAATCCCAGCACTTTGGGAGGCCGAGACGGGTGGATCACGAGGTCAGGAGATCGAGACCATCCTGGCTAACACAGTGAAACCCCGTCTCTACTAAGAAATACAAAAAACTAGCCGGGCGAGGTGGCGGGCGCCTATAGTCCCAGCTACTCGGGAGGCTGAGGCCGGAGAATGGTGTGAACCCGGGAGGTGGAGCTTGCAGTGAGCTGAGATCTGGCCACTGCACTCTAGCCTGGGCTACAGAGCGAGACTCCGTCTCAAAAAAAAAAAAAAAAAAAAAAAAGAAAGACTTTGTCTCTACAAAAAACAAAAGACAAAAAACATAGCCAGATGTGGGTGATGGCGCATGCCTGTGGTCCCAGCTACTCAGAAGGCTGAGGTGGGAGGATCACTTGGCCCAGGAGATTGAGGCATGATTGTGCCACTGCACTCCAGTCTTGGTGACAGAGTGAGACCCTGTCTTAAAAAGAAGGAAAAGGAGGAGAAGGAGGAGTAGAAGGAGAAGAAGAAGAAACAGAAGAAGGGGAAGAAGAAGGAGAAGAAGGAGGAAAAGAAGAAAAGAAGAAAGAAGAGGAAAAAAAGACACCCTTGAGAGAAATAGGGACGACGTCTCCAAGGTAGGAAGAAGCAAATGGGTTTGCAGATTTTTTGCAGGAAAGATGAAAAAGTGTCTGTGTGTGGCCGGGCGCGGTGGCTCAAGCCTGTAATCCCAGCACTTTGGGAGGCCGAGGCGGGTGGATCACGAGGTCAGGAGATCGAGACTATCCTGGCTAACATGGTGAAACCCCGTCTCTACTAAAAATACAAAAAACTAGCCGGGCGTGGTGGCGGGCGCCTGTAGTCTCAGCTACTTGGGAGGCTGAGGCGGGAGAATGGCGTGAACCCGGGAGGCGGAGCTTGCAGTGAGCCGAGATCGCGCCACTGCACTCCAGCCTGGGAGACACAGCGAGACTCCGTCTCAAAAAAAAAAAAAAAAAAAAAAAGTGTCTGTGTGAAGGCATTAATTATCTCAATAAATAATGAGGCAAGGTTACCAAATCAAATGAGAATGAATCTAGAAAGGGAAATAGGAAAATTGAAGAAAGAAGAAAAGAAATGAAATAGTTACCTTGAGAGAGAGGAGAAGAAGGAAGCCGTTCATATTAGAAAAACAGTAGTGTTTTCCGTGTCGAGTCCATTTGATGTTTGAGAACAGTGGTACTGCTCAGCTCAGCCATATGAATTTGTCAGTGATCTTCAGATACTTGAGTGCAGGCACTAAGACAGATGGGTTTTGCTGGGCAAATAAGATGAAGTGAAACAGGGGTTATGGAGTTCCAGGTATTTGCAAAGAGGTAGTGATAATGATAAAAGAGACCCAAAGAGAGGTTAAGACTGGAGGAAGTTGAGAACTAGGATTAATGTACTGGACATATCCCTGGACGGGAGCATTATTAAACGGGTCTCTGTTAGTTGGGGATGAGGTTAAGGTGCTGTCACAAAGATGTCCCCAAATACAGCAGCTTTGCATAGGTTAGTTTTTTTCTCATGTAACGATCCTGAGATAAGTGGTCCAGGTTGTTGGGGCCTCTGTGAGCCCTGCAGTCATTCAGTGCCAGGTTCCTTCCATCTCATTGCTCCTCTGACATCCCCTAAGGTGTCCTCCTAATTTTCTTGGTCAAACCATGGTCCATGTTTAACCCACGGGAAGGAAATTAGCATGAAGGAGAAGTCATCTAAATTCTAAAGCCTGTACTTGGAGGTGACACATATCAATTCTGCTCACATCCATTGCCAATAACTTATCACATAGCCCCACTCAGCTGCAGGGAGGCTGGGAACTGTAGTCTCTAGGTGGGCAGCTAAGTAACTCTACTGTTTATATAAAAGAAAGAGAGAATAGATTTTGGTGGACAGCAATCTTTGCCATAAAGGGTATTTTAGCAAATGAACATGATAATTGTAATATGTTGTCTCGTAAATTGATTTAATAATTCCCCTGTTTTGAACACATTTGCCTATTATAACAGTTTACCTATTATAACTAGTTTGCCAACTGACATATCAGTACATACGCTTTAAGGAGTACAGTTTCTGGTAAACATCTTCCTAAAAACATCTTCCTGAAAAGCAATGACAAGCTAATAATGAAATCACCAAGCAAATGTAAGTGAAATGAGAGGTAAGCCTGGTTTCTCCCGAGATCATTTGCTAACCATGTACACAGGGACTTCAGGTTGGGTGGTCTCACAAAGTCCAGAACTTAACCAAGAAGGAGAATCTGATATGAGACCCCAAAGTGTCATACTCTCAGGGTAAGGGTGAACCAGAAGAAACCAATCCCTCACCCCAAGGGGACTGCAAGGAAATATGCCCTGGTGCCACAAAGAGCAGGAAGAAGACAATCAGATATCTGAGAAGTTGCATCCTGACACCATCCCTTATGCAGAATCCCACATGAAACCCACATCACCGGCCGGGCGCAGTTGCTCACGCCTGTAATCCCAGCACTTTGGGAGGTTGAGGTGAGCAGATCACAAGGTCAGGAGATCGAGACCATCCTGGCTAACACCGTGAAACTAAAAACACAAAAAATTAGCCGGGTGTGGTGGTGGGCACCTGTAGTCCCAGCTACTTGGGAGGCTGAGGCAGGAGAATGGCGTGAACCTGGGAGGCGGAGCTTGCAGTGAGCCAAGATTGTACCATTGCACTCCAGCCTGGGCAATAGAGTGAGACTCCGTCTTGGGGAGGGAAAAAAAAGAAAGAAACTCATATCACCTCCCATGCTCTACACATCTTCAAACTGTGGATTCAGTTTAAAATGACCCCGGGCTTGTAATGCTCCTAGCATCTACCTGATAGAAGCAAATGCAAACGCTCTCTGAAGGAATGCACCATCATCCTCAGCTTTCAATAAATTATGCTTTTTAAAAATGCAAACTGGGTCTTTAAGAGACAGGGTCCACCGGGCGCAGTAGCTCACGCCTGTAATCCCAGCACTTTGGGAGGCCGAGGCGAGTGGATCACAGGGTCAGGAATTCAAGACCAGCCTGGCCAAAATGGTGAAACCCCAGCTCTACTAAAAATACAAAAATTAGGCCGGGCACGGTGGCTCACGCCTGTAATCCCAGCACTTCGGGAGGCTGAGGCGGGCAGATCATGAGGTAAGGAGATCGAGACCATCATGGCTAACACTGTGAAACCCTGTCTCCACTAAAAAATACAAAAATTAGCCGGGCGTGGTGGTGGGCGCTTGTAGTCCCAGCTACTCGGGAGGCTGAGGCAGGAGAATGGCATGAACCTGGGAAGTGGAGCTTGCAGTGAGCCGAGATTGCGCCACTGCACTCCAGTCTGGGCCACAGAGCGAGACTCCGTCTAAAAAATATATATATATACAAAAATTAGCCAGGCGTGGTGGTGGGTGGCTGGAGTCCCAGCTACTCGGGAGGCTGAGGCAGGAGAATCACTTGAACGCGGGGGACAGAGGTTGCAGTGAGCCAAGATCGAGCCACTACACTCCAGCCTGGGCAACAGAGCAAGAATCCATCTCAAAACAAAGAAAAGTGAACTGTTAACCATGCAAAGAAGGGAATAAGCTACCATGAGAGACCATAAAAGGCAGATACTTTTAAGTATGTTAAAATTCAGAGACCCCATAAAGAGAATGAAAAAAAGAGGCATAACATGGAATAATACTTGAACTCATAAAACTAATAAAGAAGTTCTATCCAGAATATAAAATACTCCTACAAATCAATAAGAAAAAGACAAATCCGACTGGGCGCGGTGGCTCAGGCCTGTAATACCAGCACTTTGGGAGTCCGAGGCAGGCAGATCACGAGGTCAGGAGATCGAGACCAGCCTGGCCAACAAGGTGAAACCCCATCTCTACTAAAAATACAAAAACTAGCTGGGCATGGTGGCGCATGCCTGTAGTCCCAGCTACTCAGGAGGCTGAGGCAGGAGAATCATTTGAACCAGGGAGTCGGAGGTTGCAGTGAACTGAGATTGCACCACTGCACTCCAGCCTGGCGACAGAGCAAGACTCTGTCTCAAAAAAAAAAAAAAAAGGAAAAGAAAAAGAAAAATCCACCAATAGAAAAACAGACAAATTAGCACACCTGTAATTCCCAGCAGTTTGGGAGGCTGAGGCCTACAGATCACTTGAACCCAGGAGTTCAAGACCAGCCTGGGCAAAATGGTGAGACCCCATCTCTACAAAATATACAAAGATTAGCTAGGTATGATGGCATGAGTCTATAGTTCCCGCTACTCAGGAGGCTAAGGTGGGAGGATGGCTTGAGGCTGGGAGGTCAAGGCTGCAGTGAGCCAAGATCATGCCACCGCACTCCAGCCTGGGCGACAGAGCAAGATTCTGTCTCGATTTAAAAAAAAAGAAAAGAAAAGAAAAATAAATACATGTAATAGACATGTGACAGAAAAAGAAAATTCAAATGGCCAATAAATATATGGAAAAGTGCTTCACTCCATAAATAATCAGGGAAATGCAAAAACTGTAATGAAATACCATGATACATGTGCCAGTTAGGAAAATTCAAAAGCCTGGCAATGTCAAATAGTGGCAAGGACGGGGTGCAGCACGGCCCCTCATATGCTGCTGGTGTATATCAGTATAACGACCTCCCGGGAGAGTTTGGATTTTCCAGGAAAGTGGTATAAATACTCATGCCCTAAGACTCAGAAACAGGGCAGGAAAAATCCCCTAAAAAGTGTATGCACTATGTACCAGAAAACATGTCCACAAATGTTCAGAGTAGAATTGTTTATGTACACTCAAAGTGAAATAATTCAAATGCCCGTCAGTAGTAAAGTGGTCCCAGCACTTTGGGAGGCCAAGGTGAGCAGATCACTTGAGCCCAGGAGTTCGAGACCAGCCTGGGCATTGGCAAGAACCCCATCTCTACAAAAAATACAAAAATTAGCCAGGCATAGTGGCACATGCCTGTAGTCCCAGCTACTCAGGAGGCTGAGTCGAGAGGATCACTTGAGCCCTGGAGGTTGAGGCTGCAATGAGCCGAGATCGCATCCAGCCTGGGCAACAGAGTGAGACTCTGTCTCCAAAAAAAAAAAATATATATATATATATATATATGTATATATATTTGTGTATGTAAAGTGGATAATTTTTATAATTTTATAATCATACTATGGAATATTAAACAGCAATGAAAATAAACTAGAACTTCACAATAACATATATTGATGTTGTAAATCCAATGGTAAGCAAAAGAAGCAAAACACAAGAGATCTACAGAGAATGATTCCATTTACATAAAGTTCAAGAACAGAAAAATCTAAATTATATTGTATGGGGATGGATAAACTGTAAAGAACCATAAAACTATACTGGCAGACAGAGATTATCATAAAAATACAAGGATGATTACCCTTAAGAGGAAAGGAGGGATGTGATTGAGAAGGGGCACGTGGGGATTCCTGTGGTGCTGGAATTATTTCTATTTCTTGAGTCGGGTGGTGAATACACAGATGTTTATTTTATAATTACACATTATATTATGCACTTCTAATTTACGTACATTCTGTTTGTGAGTTATATTTTATAGTTAAGTTTTTAAACAGAAAGAGGATATTATGAATAGCTTTGTGCTAATATATTTAAAGATTTAGGCAAAATGGGCTGGATGCAGTTGCTCACTCCTGTAATCCCAGCACTTTGGGAGGCTGAGGAGGGTGGATCACTTGAGGTCAGGAGCTTGAGACCAGTCTGGTCAACATGGTGAAACCCCATCTCTACTAAAAATACAAAAATTAGCCAGGCATGGTGGTGGGCACCTGTAATCCCACCTATTGGGGAGGCTGAGGCAGGAGAATCACTTGAACCTGGGAGGCGGAGGTTGCAGTGAGCAGAGATTGCACCACTGCACTCCAGCCTGGGCAAGAGAGTGAAACTCCATCTCAAAAAAAAAAAAAAAAATAGGCAAAATGAACAAATTTCTAGAGAACTATTACTCTCCAAAACTGAATCAAACAGAAATAAAATATCTGAAGAGTTCTATAACTAGTTGCACTAGTTAGCTATTGCTATGTAACAAATTACCACAAACTCAGCTGCTTAAAAACGCACATTTATAGCCAGGCACAATGGCTCACGCCTGTAATCCCAGCACTTTGGGAGGCCAAGGCAGGCGGATCACGAGATCAGGAGATCGAGACCATCCTGGCTAACATGATGAAACCCCATCTCTACTAAAAATACAAAAAATTAGCCAGACGTGGTGGCACATGCTGGTAGTCCCAGCTTGGGAGGCTGAGGCAGGAGAATCGCTTGAACCTGGGAGGAGGACGTTGCAGTGAGCCAAGATCACGCCACTACACTCCAACCTGGGCGACAGAGTGAGACTCCATCTCAATAAAACAAAAAACAAAAGCACACATTTACACATTTACTACCTTATGGTTTCTGTGGGTTAGTAGGAGTCCTGGCATGGCTTAGCTGGGGGCTGTGTGTCAAAGTCTCTCACAGGGTTGCAGTTGTTGGCCAGGGCTGGGGTGTCACTGGAAGACTCAACTGGGGAAAGATCCATGTCCAAGTTCACACAGTTATTGGCAGCATCCAGTTATTAAAGGGTTATTGCACCATGGACCTCAGTTCCTAGCTGGCTATTGGCCAGAGGATACCCTCTGTTTCTTGCTGGATGGACCTCTCCAATACAGCCACTTGTTTCATCAAAGTGTGCAATCAAAGAGGCAATAGAAGTCTGGGCAACATAGTGGGACCCATCTCTACAACATTTCTTTTAAATTAGCTGGGCATGGTGGCTTGTGCCTGCAGTCCCAGCTAACTTGGGAAGCTGAGGTGGGAGGATCACCTGAGCCCAGGAGGTCGAGGCTGCAGTGAACCATGATCGCACCACTGCACTCCAGCCTGAATGACAGAGGCTCTGCCAAAAAAAAAAAAAAAAAAAAAGGCAGGGCATGGCGGCTCACGCCTGTAATCCCAGCACTTTGGGAGGCCAAGGCAGGTGGATCACAGGGTCAGGAGATCGAGACCATCCTGGCTAACACAGTGAAACCCCGTCTCTACTAAAACTACAAAAATTAGCTGGGCATGGCGGCGTGCGCCTGTAGTCCCAGCTGCTAGGGAGGCTGAGGCAGGAGAATGGTGTGAACTCGGGAGGCAGAGCTTGCAGTGAGCTGAGATCACACCACTGCACTCCAGCCTGGGCAACAGAGTGAGACTCCATCTCAAAAAAAAAAAAAAAAAAAAAAAGGCAATAAGGAGAAGCTGCTAGCAAGATAAAAGTTACGATCTTGCGTAACCTAATCATGGAATTGACATTGCATTACCTTTGCCATGTTCTATTCGTTAGAAACAAATCATTCATCCCTCTGGGTGCAGTGGCTCACGCCTGTAATTCCAGCACTTTGGGAGGCTGAGGCGGGCAGATCACTTGAGGTCAGGAGTTGGAGGCCAGCCTGCCCAACATGGCGAAACCCTGTCTCCACTAAAAATACAAAAAATTAGCCCGGCGTGGTGGTGGGCGCCTGTAATCCCAGCTACTTGAGAGGCTGAGGCAAGAGAATCGCTTGAACCCAGGAGGCAGAGGTTGCGGTGAGTGAGATCAAGCCACTGCACTCCAGCCTGGGCAACAAGAGGGAAACTCTGCCTCAAAAAAAAAAAAAAAAAACACAAGAAAAAGAAACAAATCACTCATCCCACCCACACTCAAGGGCAGGGGATTATACAAAGAGTTGATAACAAGAGGCAGCAATCACTGGGGGTCATGGAGTCTGCCCACCTTGTGAGTAAAGGAATTGAATCAGTACTCAAATATCTTCCCGTAAAGAAAACTCCGCCCATGCCTGCTCAGTTCTGCCAAGTGTTAAAGTAACAATTCTGATCTTACATAAATCTTTGTCCTCATTTCCAATTGTTCCCTTAGAATGGGAAAATTAATGAGGCAAAGCTGCTGATTTCTTTTCCAGGAATGTTGTACTAATTTACACTCCTACTATGTTCTATACCTAATCTTTCCAACATTTTCTTATGAAAATTTTCGAACATACAGAAAAATGGAGATAACTGTACAATAAATGCACACTCTCCACCTAGATTCTATAGTTGTTAATATTTTGCTCTATTTGCTTTCTCGTAGAGCTATCCCTCTATTGATTCATCAACACATTTTTTTTAGTTATTTTCCAGAGATAGGTTTTGCCTGTTCTAGAACTTCATGCAGTAAGTGCTCATTCGTGTCTACCTCTTTTTTTTTTTTTTTTTTTTTTTGAGACGGAGTCTTGCTCTGTCACTCAGGCTGGAGTGTAGTGGTGCGATCTTGGCTCAACCGCAACCTCCGCCTCCCAGGTTCAAGCGATTCTCCCTGCCTCAGCCTCCCAACCTTTCCATCCCCTTCTTCCCCTCTGCTCCCCTTCTTTTTCTCTTCCCCTTCCCTGTCCTTCTTTCTTTCTTTCTCTTTTAGAAATGGAGTCTTGCTATGTTGCCCAGGCTGTACTTATACTTCTGAGCTCAAATGATCCTCCTGCCTCAGCCTCCCAATGGCAGTTTCTTATAAAACTAAATATTCATGTACCCCATGACCAGTAATTCCACTTGCAGGTATTTACCTGCAATGAAATGAAATGAAAATATATATCCACAAAAAAATTTGTACAAGGTTCATAGCAGCTTTGTTACAGTTCAAAATTGGAAACAACCCAAGTGTTCATCAATAGAAGAATATTGTTGTATTCAAACAATATAATACCGCTCGTCAATAAAATAGAAGGGACTGCTATACAGACAGCAGTGTGGATGAGTCTCAAAAACACTGGGCTGAGTGGAAGAAGGCAGGGCCAGGTGCTGTGGATCACGCCTGTAATTCCAGCTACTACTACCAGGCGTGAGCCACTGTGGCCAGCCTAATGATGACTTTTGATGACAGAAGTTTTAAATTATGATGAAGTCAAATTTATCATTTTTAAATGGTTATTGCTTTCTGTGTCCAGTCTAAGAAACAGTTGCTGGCCAGGCTCGGTGGCTCATGCCTGTAATCCCAGCACTTTGGGAGGCCGAGGTGGGCAGATCACCTGAGGTCAGGAGTTCAAGACCAGCCTGGCCAACATGGTGAAACCTCGTCTCTTCTAAAATACAAAAATTAGCTGGGCATGGTGGCAGGTGCCTATAATCCCAGCTACTCAGGAGGCTGAGGCAGGAGAATCACTTGAACCCAGGGGTGGAGTTTGCAGTGAGCTGAGATCCCACTATTGCACTCCAGCCTGGGCAACAGACCAAGACTCCATCTCAAAAAAAAAAAAAAAGAAAGAAAGAAAAAAATAAAGCGTTGCCTACCCCCAGGGTGCTAAGATTTTCTCCCATTTTCTTCTAGAAGCTGTATGGTTTTCGTTCTACATTTCATTTTGACAACAACTCATAAGAATTTGGCAGGGCATGGTGGCTCATGCCTGTAATCCCACCACTTTGGGAGGCTGAGGTGGGTGAATCACCTGAGGTCAGGAGTTCAAGACCAGCCTGGCCAACATGGTGAAACCCCATCTCTACTAAAAATATAAAAATTGGCCGGGCTTGGTGGTGCACGCCTGTAATCCCAGCTACTCGGATGCTAAGGCAGGAGAATTACCTGAACCTGGAGGCAGAGGTTGCAGTGAGCCGAGATCACGCCACCGCACAGCCTGGGTCACAGAGTGAGACTCTGACTCCAAAAAAAAAAAAAAAAGAATTAGATGGTGTTTTTCTTTCTTTATAGGGGAGGAAACTAAGGCCACAGAAAGGCTAAGTAACTTGCACTTGGGCACACACATGCACGGCCATGGGCACACACATGATTCTAGTGATTGTGCTGGAAGCTGAAAATGGAATCCAGGCAGTAGGCTACAGACCCAGGCTCTGTATGTGTGTTTGCCCATGTAGGGTGAGGCTTCTCCACTGACTTTACCACTAGGCATGGGAGAACCAGGACGCATCTCAGATGATCCCACCCCACCCTGGGCTCTCCAGATCCTCCCTGTCTCTGCTCAACAGCAGCCTCCATTTCCCTTTGAGATTCAGGGTCAACACCATAATGACTCTTATTTTATCATCTGTTTTCTCAGTGGTGGTGACAGTCTCAGCTTCCACTTCAGAGGAATCATTTTTTAAACTCCTGATGGACCCAGTCCTCCCCTGAGGACCAAGGATGTGCCACTCCCTGCGCTGGCTCTCAGACCCATGGACGTTGACTCCAGGAGAAATAACATCATGTGTTTTTTTGAGAAAAGGTCTTGCTCTGTCGCCCAGGTTGGAGTGCAGTGGTGTGATCACAGCTAACTGCAGCCTCGACCTTACAGGCTCGGGTGATCCACCCACCTCAGCTGCCCAAGTATCCTGAGACTACAGGTGTGTGCTACTGCACCTGGCTAATTTTTTTTTTTAGAGATGGGGTCTCACTATCTTGCCCAAGCTGGTCTCAAACTCCTGTGCTCAAGCAGTCCTCCCACCTTGGCCTCGCAAAGTGCTGGGATTTCAGTCACAGAGTCACCACACCCGGCCGCCTCACATGTTACTGGCACAGAGTATATGCCCCCTCTGCAGATCTGCAGGCTTCCAAGGTGGTGTGGCTTGGCTGCCAGGGCAGTTCGCCATGCAGAGACCACCTAACCCAGTGTCATGGGTATAAGGAAAGTCCAATGAGCCCCACAGGCATCAGCCCACTGTTTTTTGTTGGTGGTGGTGGTGGGTTTTTTTGTTTTTTTGCTTTTGAGACAGAGTCTTGCTCTGTTGCCCCAGGTAGAGTGCAGTGGCGTGATCTCGGCTCACTGCAGCCTCCACCTCCAGGGTTCAAGTGATTCTTCTGCCTCTGCCTCAGCCTCCCGAGTAACTGGGACTACAGGCACCTGCCACCATACCCAGCTGATTTTTATATTTTTAGTAGAGATGGGGTTTCACCATGTTGGCCAGGCTGGCCTCAAACCTCGGACCTCAGGTGATCCCCCTGCCTCAGCTTCCCAAAGTGCTGGGATTACAGGCCTGAGCCACTGTGCCTGGCCTGGCCCACTGTTTTACACCTCTGCAGTCTTGACAGAAGCATGAGCTTCTCGGCGGGAGGCAATGCCCTGTAGCACACCCAACTGGTGGCCTTCAGTGAGACCCTGATTGGAGGTGCGGAGGGAGGATGGAAACGCACGTCCAGCTCTACAATGAGGATCCATCGCAGGGGGACAAATTGCTGCCTTCCAGGAAGGAGTGTTTGTGTAATCAGGCAGTCACCAGCTGGCTGGCTGAGCCACAAGGGCTCAGGTGTGGCCACTCAGAGGCGATGGCAACCAGTTGGCTTTGGTGAGGGAAGCTCGCACTGGAGAAGCTGGGCAAAATCTCCATGCCTGCCTCCATGCCTGCCCCCGTGCCTGCCCCCGTGCCTGCCCCCGTGCCTGCCCCCGTGCCTGCCCCCATGCCTGCCTCCATGGCCACTTTGTTTGTGGCCCCATTGATTCGTTTCTTGACCAGCTGTGGCTTATGGGAGACTCACAGAACCCAGGACATCACCACGTAACAATATGTCCTCCTCTTGGGAAACAGATGGAATTAACAAACGGTAACTATTAAGCAAGTCACACCAGGAGATAAATTACACATATTGCAACAAGGGGAAAGAAAACATGTGATGTTTGCAAAATTCTTAAGGGAATTTATCCTTGTCCTGGAAGAAAAAAAAAAAAAAGCTGGCTTGCTGGTCAACATTTCTATTAGAAAATTAAGGCTAGGCCGGGCGCGGTGGCTCAAGCCTGTAATCCCAGCACTTTGGGAGGCCGAGACGGGCGGATCACGAGGTCAGGAGTTCGAGACCATCCTGGCTAACACGGTGAAACCCCGTCTCTACTAAAAAATACAAAAAACTAGCCGGGCGAGGTGGCGGGCGCCTGTAGTCCCGGCTACTCGGGAGGCTGAGGCAGGAGAATGGCGTAAAAACCCGGGAGGCAGAGCTTGCAGTGAGCTGAGATCCGGCCACTGCACTCCAGCCTGGGCGACACAGCGAGACTCCGTCTCAAAAAAAAAAAAGAAAAGAAAAGAAAATTAAGGCTTATTGTGCTTCAAGTAAGGTAAGGAAGTCTGGGATGTCACCCTGGATGCCACCTCAAATGAGGTAGAGTCATAAACTAGTGGTGATCAGTTCTGTCCCCAGGGAATATGTTGCTTGGCATTATTAGAGCAGGATAATGGACCAGGAACAACCCTGTAAATGGTCTGTATCTTTTTATTATTATTATTATTAGAGACAGAGTCTTGCTCTGTCACCCAGGCTGGAGTGCAGTGGCGCAATCTCAGTTCACTGCAACCTCTGCCTCCCAGGTTCAAGCGATTCTCCTGCCTCAGCCTCCCAAGTAGCTGGGACTACAGGAGCATGCCACCTCACCCAGCTAATTTTTGTATTTTTTAGTAGAGACGGGGTTTCACCGTGTTAGCCAGGATGGTCTCGAACTCCTGACCTCGTGATCCGCCCGTCTCGGCCTCCCAAAGTGCTGGGATTACAGGCTTGAGCCACCGCACCCAGCCTGTATCTCTTATTCTAAAATTTAAGTCTTATTGCAATTGGAAGTATCAAAGGTAAGGCTACATGTGGTTGGGACATCTTCTTGAATATTGTCCAGGTCCTAATAATAGAGAAAGGGAAGACAGTGACACCCACAGGTGTCACCTGACTGTTAAAAGTCTCTTTTGATGGGGAGGGCTTTGGTGAACCGTCACTCATTCTCTTGTAATCTGGGCCATTTCTGAGAGTCCCCCCACATAGTTGCTGACCCAGCGCCTTTGTTTCACCAACTTCCCCATCACCCCCTTCCAAGACTGGCACGCAGCAAGCCCACCAGCCACTGCCCCGGCTGAAGTAGAACCAGACCTCGGGCCACCTCTCCTTTCACACAAAGTGCAGCTCTTCACACAGGACCCCACGTGCCTGTCAGTGCTTCTGCCCAGGAGATCCAGTCTTCACCAGTCTTTCTGCTTGCGTCTACCCTGGACTACTGCAGGCCCGGGAAGGGCCTCTCCTCCCTCTTGCTGGTGGAGACAGGCAGCAGTGCCTCCGCAACCCATTTCGGGCTGGGGCTGGCTGCTGCGGAACCATCTGTTCCCAGGCTGTGGAGAGAGCTCAGAGTTGTCTGAGGAATGACCTCGAAGGCTCATCTTGGGTTGCCTGGCAACCAGCAAGCTGGGACCAGTGACTCCCTGTCCCTGCAGGAGGAGCAGTGCCTGAACACAGCTTCCCACGGAGGGAGATGGGAGCCAAGGGGTGGAGGCCTCCGTGCAGGTCCTCATTCCACCACACAGCTGGCACAAGTTCAAAATATTCATGCCCCACCCCGCTGCCCAAGGTCATTCTCACACCCGGCCATGACAAGGGAGAACGTAGAGGGGCTGGCATCCCTCTGCTCCCTGATGCCTCCAGCCACACACTGGACCCTATGTGCCTGTCAGAGCTTCTGCCCAGGAGATCCAGTCTTCACCAATCTTTCTGCTGGCATCCACCCAGGGTCTCTGCCTGGCACAGGCTCGAGTGTTCAGTTGGTCTTAGGGACCTGTGCCCAAGGTATGGGCAGAGGTAGGGGTTTTGGGAAGCCGGAGAAGGGACTCTGAGGAAGAAGCCACCTGCTGAGAGGCTCATCTGGGCTTCAGGACATGCCTGCGCTCAGCCTTCGCCCACGTGTGCCTTCTCCCCTCGATGACAGAAACTGCTGGGCACACCTGACTTTGTGGCAAGGTCAGACAGCGCTCAGCTCTGGTCACGTGGTCCCCAGGTGCCACAAGTCAGGTGTTCCATCACGCCAGGGCCCAGCAGCTTACCAAAGGCATGAGCTGTTTCTCAGGAGAACCATGGTTTACAGAAGCGGGCACAGCTTTGCACTAAAATCTTGGCTCCTGAGCTGAGATTGGCTTCCTGGGGCTGGTCCCAGGTTATATAAGGTCAGCCCGATGTGCTGTAGACACTGGTAGCCTCAGATGATTCCAGCAAGCTTTGTAGCGAGCGCTATGTGTGAGGGCGGGGGTACAGGGGCTGGGTCATCCTCGCCATCCAGGGCCCTGGGGACAGGGCTACCTCCTCAGGGAGGGCTGCACAGAGCCTAACTCAGGGGATGGACACAGATGACCTGAGGCCTGGGGTGCTTGACCCCTGCCCTCCACCCTCACTGCCTCCCCCAAGTCCCCTGAGCTCCACCTGCATTCAGTTCACGTAGGGGATCAGAATGGACTCCTGATTTTCTTAGGAGTTACATGAGGACATAGAATGAAGCCCTGTGGTCTCCAACTTGAGTGTGCCTCAAAGTCCACTGCATGGGGAACTTGGTTAAAGGAGAATTGCCCAGGTCCCAGCTCTAGAGAGTCTAATTCAGCAGAGCTGAGTGGTATACCAGAATAGACATTTTATTTATTTTTATTTTTTAAAGATAGGGTGTACTTCTGTCACCCAGGCTGGAATGCAGTGGGCACTCACTACAACCCCAAACTCCTGGGCTCAAGTGATCCTCCTGCCTCACCCTCCTGAGTAGCTGGGACTATAGACAGGTGTGCGCCACCACGCCTGGCTAATTAAAAAATTTTTGTAGGGGCTGGGCACAGTGGCTCACTCCTGTAATCCACTCTGGGAGGCCAAAGCGGGCAGATAATTTGAGGTCAGGAGTTTAAGACCAGCCTGGCCAACATGGTGAAACCCCGTCTCTACTAAAAATACAAAAAAAGGCAGGCTCAGTGGCTCACACCTGTAATCCCAACACTTTGGGAGGCCGAGGTGGGTGGATCACAAGGTCAGGAGATCAAGACCAGCCTGGCCAAGATGGTGAAACCTCATCACTACTGAAAATACAAAAATTAGCTGGGTGTGGTGGCGGGTGCCTGTAATCCCAGCTACTTGGGAGGCTGAGGCAGAGAATTGCTTGAACCCAGGAGGTGAAGGTTGCAATGAGCCCAGATCATGCCACTGCACTCCAGCCTGGATGACAGAGCAAGACTCTGTCTCAAAAAAAACAAACCAACAACAACAAGAAAAATTAGCCAGGCGTGGTGGCGTGCATCTGTAATCCTAGCTACTTGGGAAGCTGAGGCAGGAGAATCACTTGAACCTGGGAGGTGGAGGTTGCAGTGAGCTGAGATTGCGCCACCTCACTTCAACCTGGGCCACAGCTAGACTCTGTCTCAAAAAAAAAAAAAAAAAAAAAAAAATTATTTTGTACAGAGGGGATCTTGCTATGTTGCCCAGCCTGATCTCGAACTGCCAGGCTCAAGTGATCCTCCCTCTCAGCCTTCCGAAGTGCTAGGATTATAGATGTTAGCCATTGCACCTGGCCTATAATCTGTGTTTTAAACACGCTTCTCACCATGATTCTGATTCAGGTAGTCACCCATCAACGCTTTAAGAAACACTGGTGGAGTTTCTCAGGGTCAGACAAGCCTGGGTCTAAATTCAAGTTCTACTCCAGTATTAATTTGGATTCATTTCAGCTACGAATGATGGATACCTGAATAACAGAAGCCTAAATGTGATCGAATTTTGTTTCTCTCATTTAAATTTTATTTTCTCTAGGAATACAGTCCAGGTTGGCATGGTGATGCCACAATCATTAGGGACCTAGACTTTTTCTGTCTTGCTGCTCCCAAATTCTCTGCATTCAACTTTTGTCTTATGGCCCAAAATAGCTGCTCCAGCTCCAGCCATCATGCCTACATTTCATGCAGCAAGAAAGAAGAAAGGGGAGAAGAAAGACACAATGCCTCCATTTAAGGGCAATTCTTGAAAGTTGCATATGCCACTTATGCTTGCCAGAACTTAGTTATTTTGGCTAGAGCTACTGCAAAGGAGGTGGGAAAATGTAGAAATGTATTTAACTTTTTGTAAATAGTAATTTAAGGCACACAAAGAGTGTCTAAAGAAGCTGAAATAGGCTGGGCACAGTGGCGCACATCTGTAATTCCAGCACTTTGGGAGGCCGAGGCAGGTGGATCACCTGAGGTCAGAAGTTCGAGACCAGCCTGACCAACATGGTGAAACCCCGTATCTATTAAAAATACAAAAATTAGCCAGGCGTGATGGCTAATGCCTGAAATCCCAGCTACTTGGGAGGCTGAGGCAGGAGAATCGCTTGAACCCAGGAGGCGGAGGTTGCAGTGAGCCGAGGTCACGCCATTGTACTCCAGCCTGGGCAACAAGAGCAAAACTCTGTCTCAAAAAAAAAAAGAAAAAAAGAAGCTGAAACAGAGAGGGAGAAGATGGCACAAGCTAAACATAAAATCAGCTAACCTTAATTGTGTACTTCCTGAGTGCCAGTTATAGTTCTAAGCCTAATTCCTCCCTACTATTTTATTTTTATTTTTATTTTTATTTTTATTTTTATTTTGAGATGGAGTCTCACTCTGTCACCCAGGCTGGAGTGCCCAGGCGCGATCTCAGCTCACTGCAACCTCCGCCTCCCTGGTTCAAGCGATTCTCCTGCCTCAGCCTCCTGAGTAGCTGGGATTACAGGCATGTGCCACCACGCCCGGCTAATTTTTTGTATTTTTAGTAGAGACGGGGTTTCACCATGTTGGTCAGGCTGGTCTCGAACTCCTGACCTCATGATCTGCCCACCTCAGCCTCTCAAAGTCCTGGCATTACAGGCATGAGCCACCGCGCCCAGCCTGGTCCTACTATTTCTTATCTTCTGGAACAGGGACACACACAACCAACCCCCCCAACCCAAACTACACAGATTGAAAGATGAGCTTTGCCTGCTTACTACCTGCATGACTCTGAGCAAGTTCTTTGCTAAAGAAAGGGAATGTGGCCAGGCGTGGTGGCTCACACCTGTAATCTCAGCTCTTTGGGAGGCTGAGGCGGGCAGATCACTTGAGGTCAAGAGTTCGAGAGCAGCCTGGCCAACATGGTAAAACCCTGTCTCTACTAAAAATACAAAAGTTAGCTGGGCATGGTAGTGGCCACCTGTAATCCCAGCTACTCGGGAGGCTGAGGTGGGAGAATCACTTGAACCCGGGGGACGGAGGTTTCAGTGAGCCAAGATCATGACACTGCACTGCAGCCTGGGCAACAGAGCGAGACTGTCTCAAAACAAACAAACAAAAATAAAAAGGGAATGGGAGCCATATTTAATTAGAAACAAACAAAATTCACCCCTCCACCTGGGAGTGTTGCCCCAGCACCTTCACAGAGTCAGGCCTCTGCCAGCCAGGAGCAGGGGGCACACTCTGCCATGTCTATAAACCGGGCATCGGCAGGGGTCCCCATGAGAGTGAGGCAACTTTTCCTCAAGCCCCATCCCATGCCCTGGGTCACGCGAAGCCCTCCCTCCATTCTCTGTACACTCTAGGGACTTTTGTTCTCAGGGAACTTCTAACTCTGGCTTCTTGCTTCTGCTGAATTCTTAAGTTTGTGCATGTTTGGAGCCTCGAGGTGCAATCGCCAGGCTCTGGTACTGCCAGTGGGTCTGCTGCTGACATAGTGCCGGGTACCACGAGGATGCTCAGTAAACACTTGTTGAATTATAATGACCACCATTATTTAATAAGTGCTTACCATGTGCCAGGCACCATACTAAGGACTTTACACATATTCTGCCATTTGACCCGGACAACTGCCAAGATCTTCATTTTACCCATAAAGAAACTAAAACTCGGGCTGAATGTTGTGGCTCATGCCTGTAATCCCAGCACTTTGGGAAGCTGAGGGAGGAGGATCTCTTGAGGCCTGGAGTTCGAGACGAGCCTGGGCAACGCAGTGAGACTCTGTCTCTACAAAAAAAAAAAATTTTTTTTTTTAATTAGCGAGGTATGGGCATGGTGGCATGAACCTATAGTCCTCGCTACTTGGGAGGGTGAGGCGGGAGGATCACTTGAGTCCAGGAGTTTGAAGTTACAGTGAGTTACGATCATGCAACTGCACTCTAGCCTGGGCAACAGAGCGAGACCCCATCTCTAAATAAAAACAAATGAAGACTCACAAAGGTTAGGTACTTGCCAAAGGTCTCATAGCTGGTAAGTATCAGAGCCGGGATTTGAATATGCAAATTCTTAACCATAATTATCAGGTGTCTACATCCCTCAAATGACCACCCTTCCCTCCCTACTCGTACTGTGACAGATCCAGGAGCCTAGGGTCCCAAGAAGGGCAGAGCCTATCTAAGCTGATGGCTCTGTGGGCTGACACCACAAGAAGAATAGGTTTGTTTTTTTTTTTGAGAGGGAGTCTCGCTCTGTCACCCAGGCTGGAGTGCAGTGGTGCGATCTCTGCTCACTGCAACCTCCGCCTCCCGGGTTCAAGCGATTCTCCTGCCTCAGCCTCCAGAGTGGCTGGGATTACAGGCACCCACCACCACACTCGGCTAATTTTTGTATTTTTAGAATAGATGGAGTTTCACCATGTTAGCCAGGCTGGTTTTGAACTCCTGACCTCAAGTGATCGGCCCACCTCAGCCTCCCAAAGTGCTGGGATTATAGGCGTGAGCCACCGCACCTGGCCAAGAATGGGTTTTTGTTTAGGCTTCAAACAACTGCAAGACATTCCTGTCCAATATTTTCTATTTCCTGCCCCCAGCTCCCCAACACCCACTTCTCCACCAGCAATTCTGCACAGCAGAGAATGGAGGCCACTTCCACTGTGGAAGGTGTGGGAAGGACAGACCTTTCACCCACGGAGAAACTGGAAACCATTTCCAGAAAAGCAGCCTGCTATGTAGCTGAGAGTCCGGATGCTAGCCTGCCACTCTTCAGCTCCATGGCCTCGGCCAAGCCAGTGGGGATTAAATGAGTTCATACAGGTCACATAAAGCACTTAGGAAGCTGCCAGTGCACTATCCGCCCTCCAAGGGTTAGCCTCCACGATGATGACTTCAGCCACAGCCAGTACCAGCAGGAGTCAACAACCCTGGGGAGGGTGGGGTGCTGGCCCCTCGTCTTTCTTTTTATAAATAACAACTTTTGGCTGGGCATGGTGGCTCACACCTGTAATCCCAGCACTTTGGGAGGCCAAGGCAGGAGAATCACCGGAAGTCAAGAGTTTGAGACCAGCCTGGCCAACATGGTGAAACCCCATATCTACTAAAAATACAAAAATTAGCTGGGCGTGGTGGCGCATGCCTGTAGTCCCAGCTACTCAGAGGCTGAGGCAGAAGAATTGCTCGAACCCGCAGAGGTTGCAGTGGCCCAAGATCGTGCCATTGCACTCCAGCCTGGGTAACAAGGGCAAAACTCCATCTCAAAAAAAAAAAAAAAAAAAAGATTTTTAAATAGCAAGTGATATATGGTCACTTATTATAGAAAAATGTAAAAATTCAGATTTAAAACAAATCACCTGGCCAGAGGTGGTGGCTCACTCCTGTAATCCCAACACTTTGGGAGGCCAAGGTTGGTGGATCACTTGAGGTCAGGAGTTCGAGACCAGCCTGGCCAATATGGTGAAACCCTGTCTCTACTAAAAATACAAAGATTAGCTGGGTGTGGTGGCACACGCCTCGAATCCCAGCTACTCTGGAGGCTGAGGCAGGAGAATAGCTTGAACCGGGAGGAGGAGGTTGCAGTGAACCGAGATCATACCACTGCACTCCAGCCTGGACAACAAAGTGAGACTCCATCTCAAAAAAAAAAAAAAAAAAAAAAAAAATTAAATAAAACAAATCACCTGTAATTCACTCGCCAAAGATCATCTTTGTGGCTGTCTCACCCATCGGCATCTGCCGTTGAGTCACCCTGGTCCCAGTCACCCAAGACGCTGGGTTTGCTAAGGGACTGATGTCTCAGGGAGGAAAAGAGGCTGAAGAACAAGCCATGCAAGTGTGGCTGGCTTGTCCCCAGCAGAGAATTTTATGAGCAAAGCATTTCGGTGACTTTTAAAAGTAAATCAGGCCTGACGTGGTGGCTCATGCCTGTAATTCCAGCACTATGGGAGGCAGAGGTGGGCGGATTGCTTGAGCTCAGGAGTTCAAAGTCAGCCTGGGTAACATGGTGAAACCCTGTCTCTACAAAAAATACAAAAAGTAGCCAGCCACGGTGGCGTTTGCCTGTAGTCCCAGCTTCTCAGGAGGCTGAAGTGGGAGGATCACTTGAGCCCAGGAGTTTGAGGCTACAGTGAGCCAAGATCTCACCACTGCACTCCAGCCTGGGCAACAGAGTGAGACCCTGTCTCAAAAAAAAAAAAAAAAAAAAAGTCAGAGCTGCCACCCCTGCTTAAAACTTTTCACCAGCTTCCCACTGTGCTAAGGAAAAGGCCAGGGTCCCTAAAGTAGCCCGCAATGCCCGTACCCCACACCTGGTCTGCATACTGGCCTCCATGTATGAGCTGTATGACTTCAAACAAGTTATTTAAACCTGTCTGTGCCTCAGTTTCCTCATTTATAAAATGGGAATAACAGAACCTACCTCAGGGCTGTTTGGGGGTGAAATATGCTACACGAGGTCCTTAGA
Source organism: Macaca nemestrina (assembly GCF_043159975.1). Lineage (NCBI taxonomy): Eukaryota > Metazoa > Chordata > Mammalia > Primates > Cercopithecidae > Macaca > Macaca nemestrina. The sequence goes on from NC_092125.1 coordinate 206,999,933, forward strand.
ATAGAGCCTGCCATGCGGAAAGTCCTCAAGAAGCATTAGCTGCTATTACTGTTGTTATTTTTGTCCCACTGTCCCTTGGGCTTCCCGCTAGGATACACACCCCAGCTGCCTGATTGTGGAGCCCCGCCTTCTAACCCCTCTGGCAGCATCCAAAGGCAAAAGGCCACAGCAAAGCTTCTCCTCAGACATCCTCCTTGTTTCATAAGGGGGTGGGGGACCTTTCCAGAACCCCCTTCTGTCTCATTGACTAGAATGGGATTCTATGCCTGCCCCTAAACAAATAGAGGCAGAGAGTGGGGCTGGGCGCGGTGGCTCACGCCTCTAATCCCAGCACTTTGGGAGGCCAACGCAGGCAGATCACGAGGTCAGGAGATCGAGACCTGGCTACCACGGTGAAACCCCGTCTCTGCTAAAAACGCAAAAAAACAATTAGCCGGGGGTGGCAGCGGGCGCCTGTAGTCCCAGCTGCTTGGGAGGTTGAGGCAGGAGAATGGCGTGAACCCGGGAGGCGGAGCTTGCAGTGAGCTGAGATCACGCCACTGCACTCCAGCCTGGGCGACTGAGCGAGACTCCGTCTCAAAAAAAAAAAAAAAATTAGCTGGAAGTGGTGGCGAGCGCCTGTAGTCCCAGCTATTCTGGAGGCTGAGGCAGGAGAACTGCGTGAACCCAGGAGGCGGAGATTGTAGTGAGCCGAGACTGTGCCACTGCACTCCAGCCTGGGTGACAGAGCGAGACTCCATCTCCAAACAAACAAACAAACAAAAACAAATTTGGCAGAGAGGAAAGAGCTGAGATTGTGCCACTGCACTCCAGACTGGGCAACAAGAGGCAGACTTCGTTTCAAAAAAAAAAAAAAAATTCCAGGTCCCACCACCAGAGGCTTCAGTAGGTCTGAGATGGGGTCAAATTTGCATTCCTCTTAAGTTTCCAGATGATGCTGATCTGCTGGTAGAGATTTAAGAATCCCAGCATGGAAGAGGGGAAAAGATGTAACCCAGTCTGCAACCGCGGGCTCCTCTCTAGAGACTGGCATAAAGTGAGTGCCAGCCCAGACATGGCCGTCACCGTGGCTACACAAAGCCTCCAAGGTTTCTGCCAGCTCTGGCGGCTCATGGCCACTGTCCTGCTTCTGCTGATTCCTTGCAGCTGTCGCCTTTATTTCTGCCCTGTCGAGTTGACCCAAATGAGGAGCAAGAACTGCAGGACGTTTTCCCCTGCTCCCAGAGCAACTGCGGGTATAAGGCTGTTGGGCTGTTGTGTGAGGGGAATTTTCCTAAAGACACAGCACACAGGGAGAATAACAGAAGTCACCTACCTTCCTGAGGCCGCCCCGCACTTGGGTTCTGAGGACCTTCGCTCTCTCTCCTCCTCCTCTTCTCCTCCCTCCTCTCTCCCCTGGGGCAACCTGAACTACTCGGCTCTCTCCCCACTCCTCTTCCTCCTCCGCAACTCAGCTCTAGTCCTGCCTCGGGCCAAACCCTTGAACAGGGGGCCAGGGCTGGAAAGTTGTAGAAATCCCCCTGTGGGGAGCCTGTGCTGAGGACGCTGAGGCTGAGCCCCAGCCTAGCGGAGGCGTTGCCCTGATCTGAGCAGACCCTCAGGGCAGAGAGAAGGCAGCCAAGGCCTGGAGCTGGGTGCCTCTAACCACCTCTACCCCAGAGGTTGTGGGATGCATGGGAGCCAGGATAGGGCTGGGCTTCGGGTCTACACTACCTTGGTCCTGAGATGGAGTCTAGGAACACTGGTGGGGGTGCCAAGGATTCTGTAGAAGTAGGATGGCGGTCAGGGAGTCCCTCTCACTTCTTCAGCTCTCAAGATTACATACAATAGGCTCCTAAGAAATCACTGAGGCTGGCCAGCACGGTGGCTCACAGGTGGCTGAGGCAGGAGAATCACTTGAACCCAGCAGGCAGAAGTTGCAGTGAGCTGAGACCGCGCCACTGCACTCCAGCCTGAGTGACAGAGCGAGACTCGTCTCAAAAATAAATAAGTAAATAAATAAAATCACTGAGGCTAGTTGGGCGCGGTGGCCCACACCTGTCATCCCAGCACTTTGGGAGGCCAGAGTGGGTGGATCTCTTGAGCCCAGGAATTCCAGACCAGCCTGGCCAACATGGCAAAACCCCTTCTCTACAAAAAATACAAAAATTAGCCAAATGTGGTAACGTGTGCCTGTAGTCCCAGCTATGTGGGAGGGTGAGGTGGGCGGATGGTTTGAGCCTGGGAGGCTGAGGCTGCAGGGAGCCAAGATCGCACCACTACACTCCAGCCTGGGTGACAGAGCGAGACCCTGTCTCAAAAAAGAAAGAAAGAAAGAAAGAAATCCCTGAGGCTTTTAGGCCTCGGAGACAGAGAGCCTGCTGACTCCTTGAGGTGTGTAGAGGCACCAGTTTTTGGGACAGGGATTTAGAAAACTCAAGGAGGACAGTATCTTTCTAAAGCAGTTGATTTTTACCTTCTCAGGTGCAGGAAAAGTGACCGTTCCCTTCTCTGTGAATTTCCCATGGACTAAGGGGCTCAGACAGGCCCCGACAGGGGGAGGACCCTCTTGGCAGTCAGCTTATTCCGAAATTTGAATTTCCAATGCACCTAGAGGAATCCAGAGGGGAAAGGTTGTTATTGATAAGTAAAGCTTCCTTCTAAGGAAAGTAGATCCTGCTGTATTAACTAAAAGGCCCTTTTGTTCGTAAAAGGCACTTACTGGGTTTGGCTTGGCAGCCTGGTTTAGGAAGAGCAGGAGGGGTTAGGGAGAGCCGAATTGCAGGGTCTCCTGTGTGAGAACTGGAAGCCCCTGGGGTACTGAGGTGTTGGGCAGGGGCTGAAGGAGGGAGGGGGGTAGATGGGCACCCGCAGATGGGAGCAGCAGTCCTGAGCGGGTGGGGCTGGAGGATGCCTGAGAAACCAGCTTGTAAGAGCAGGGACGTCCCAGTGCCACTTTCAGTCGTGTGCTGAGCCACTCTATAACTCTTCCAGGGACCCACAAATCCTCAGTGAAATTCTGCTTACAGAGCAGTCTGGTATCCACAGTTTCTTGGGAGAAGAAACGGGCTGCATCCTACATTTGAGTCAATTCCAGGGCAGAAATAAAGGGAACAGCTGTTAGAATTCAGCAGAAGCCGGAAATCAGAGGCACACAATTGTAAGCCTGAGAAATTGCAGAAGCCTTGTGGAAAGTAAGAGATCGGGTCTGAGCCAACCTTATTTCAATCCCAGTGGGCTGGCGGACCCCAGCTACCAACCACGGGTTCTGCCTGGGGGGCAGACATTTGCCCCCTGCTTCCTTGCTAAAAGAAGCTTGTTTTGTTCTGGTGGGAGGACAATGCACTAATTACCCCCAGGTGGATGGTGACTGGGATATTTACATCTGATCCACTCCCCTCTGCTGGTAATTGGGTTGGGGAGAACCATGGGACCCTGTTCTGGCCAATGAGATAGGAGGGGGAGGCTGCTGGGGGCTTCTGGGAGGAATTTTCCTCTAATAAAAAGAGATGTTCCTCATCTACAAAGTGAAAATAATTGGACTTTCTTCACAGGGTGCTGTGAAAATCAAATGAGTGAATACACTTAAAATGCCCAGACAGTTCTAGCACATGATAAGCACTCAATATAAAATAGCTGTTATTTAGTTGTTCTCTGTGGATATGATGCTTGGAGCCACTGTAGTCATCTTTCAACCATGAAGGGCTTGACTCAAAAAGGGTCTACCCCAAGATATCTTAAGATAAAACTCCTGACCTTTTTTTTTTTTTGAGACACTCTCACTCCATTGCAGAGGCTGGAGGCTGGACTGCAGTGGTGTGATCATGGCTCACTGCCCCCTTGACCTCCCAGGCTCAGATGATCCTCCTGCCTCAGCCTCCTGAGTAGCTGGGACCACAGGCACATACTACCACATCTGGCTGATTTTTAAAAATTACTTGGAGAAGGCTGGGCACGGTGGCTCATGCCTGTAATCCCAGCACTTTGGGAGGCTGAGGCAGGCAGATCACAAGTTCAGGAGTTCAAGACCAGCCTGGCCAATATGATGAAACCCCGTCTCTACTAAAAATACAAAAATTAGCTAGGCATGGTGCTGTGTGCCTGTAGTCCCAGCTACTTGGGAGGCTGAGGCAGAAGAATCACTTGAACCCGGGAGGTGGAGGTTGCAGTGAGCCGAGATCACGCCACTGCACTCCAGCCTGGGAACAGAGCGAGCTTCTGTCTCCAAAAAAAAAAAATTATTTGCAAAGATAGAAGTCTCCTCTTATGTTGCCTAAGCTAGGAAACTCCCAACTCTTTTGGCAACTTTTAGTTTAGTATTCTGTTACTTGTGGCCTGAATCTCCCTAACCAATTCATAGGCAAAAACTTGATACTTACGATTGTTTTTGTTTTATGATGAGAAATTAAACCACCTAATCCATGCGATACTCGTATTTACTGAGAACACTGCTGAGAACCCTGGAGGCAGACTACACAGCATTGACTGCTAGTCATCCTCAAATGTGCAGTTTCTCCTTCTCTCTTTAATAAATAGAATGACCATATTTTAGCTGGGTACATGCTGCCTGGCTAGAAAGTACATTTCCCAGGCCAGGCCCAGTGACTCACGCCTGTAATCCCAGCACTTTAGGAGAGGTGGGTAGACCACTTGAGGTCAGGAGTTCAAGACTAGCCTGGCGAACATGATGAAACCCTGTCTCTACTAAAAATACAAAAATTAGCTGGATGTGATGGCAGGAGCCTGTAACCCCAGCTACTTGGGAGGGTGAGGCAGGAGAATTGCTTGAACACAGTAGATGGAGGTTGCAGTGAACCGAGATCGCGCCATTGCACTCCAGCCTGGGCGACGGAGCGAGCGAGACTTCATCTCAATTTAAAAAAAAAAAAGAAAGAAAGTATATCTCCCAGTCTCCCTTGCAACTAGGTGGAGCTATGGGCCCAAGCTTTAGCAAAGAAATAAGAATTGAAGTGGTATGTGCCAAAGAATTGGGTATTTTCCCATCTCACTCTTCTCTTTTTTTTTTTTTTTTTTGAGATAGAGTCTCACTCTGTCACCCAGGCTGGAGTGCAATGGTGTGATCACAGCTCACTGCAACCTCCGCCTCCTGGGCTTAAGCAATCTTCCTACCTCAGCCTCCAGAGTAGCTGGGACTAGAGGTGGGGGCCACCATACCCAGCTTTTTTGTTATTTATTTTTATATATATATCTATAGATAGATAGATAGATAGATAGATAGATAGATAGATAGATAGATGATAGATAGATAGATAGATATAGATAGATAGATTTTTTTTTTTTTTGAGACGGAGTCTCGCTCTGTCACCCAGGCTGGAGTGCAGTGGCATGATCTCGGCTCACTGCAACCTCTTCCTCCCGGGTTCAAGCAATTCTCTGCTTCAGCCTCCAGAGTAGCTGATATTACAGGTACCTGCCACCATGCCCAGCTAATTTTTGTATTTTTAGTAGAGTCGGGGTTTCACCATCTTGGCCAGGCTGGTCTTGAACTCCTTACCTTGTGATTTACCCTCCTCGGCCTCCCAAAGTGCTGGGATTACAGGTAGGAGCCACTGCGCCCAGCCGCCCAACTTATTTTCTATATTTTTAGTAGAGACAGGGTCTCGCTATGTTGCCCAGGCTGGTCTCAAATTCCTGAGCTCAAGTGATATGCCCACCTCTGTCTCCCAAGGTGCTGGGATTATAGGCAGGAGCCACTGCGCCCAGCCAGAAGGGCCATTTTGAGGGTGGGCACAGTTGCCCCACCAGACATGAACCACGTAACTCCAACCTCTTACATACAAGAAAACAAACGATCTTGTTTAAGCCACTGTATTGTTTTATTGCTTCACTGCAACAGATGTACATGAAGCTCCAGAATATCAAGTGGAAATAGTGGCATAGAAATATTGTCCTGTGAGTGTTACTGTGACCCATTGTATTAGTTAGCTATTGCTGCATAACAAACCACCCAAGACTTAGGCTTAAAACAGTAATGGTTTTTTATTTCTCATGATAATATATGGGTTGGCTGCATTCTGCTGCTGATTTTTCCAGGGCTTACTTGTGCAGCTACGTTGAGCTGGAAGAATGGCTGCAGGCTGGGTTCAGCTGCGACGGTGGCGATGGTTAAGCCTCACTCTTCATGAGGTCTTTCATCCTCAAGGATGACCATGTAGCCTAGGTTCACATGGTGGTTCCAGGACAGCGCTAAGAGAGTAAGCCCCAAATCACAAGCACTTATCTGGCCTCTGTGTCATAGTCACTGATGTCCCACTAGCCAAAGCAAGTCAATCCCAGAGTCACCATGGGAGGGGCCTATCCAAGGGCGTAGATACCAGGAGGCTTGATTCATTGGGCCGTTTGATTAACAACCTCACTCTATCATGCCCCATGAATTTTAGAAGCTCATTAAGGATAATTAGAAATCCTGGTGCAGTACTCATTAGGCCCATCTGCACAGGGACTAATATAGGATTAGGAACAATTGAAATTCCTTCCCCTATTTGGTTATTCATCACCTAGCTCCGGAAAGAAGTTTGACGTTGTTTACATAACTATAAAAGATTTTTAAAGATAAAATTAAAAATGAACGTTGGTGAGAATCAGAACAGAAAGAAAAGGAAAGGAGAAAAAAAAGAAAAGATGGTATCAGGAGCAGGGTTAGAACAAAAGTTGCCTATCCCGGGGCCCAGGCTCCTGCTAGGAGAGGGACTTGAGGTCTCAATAGACAGTGCTGGGACAAGATCAAGGAGACGGTCAGGGCATGGTGGAGAGGATGGGGGGCGAGGATGTGGCCTTCCCATGAGCACCAGCACTTTGTGCAATTTGTGGCACTTTGGGAGCTGGGATGAAGCTACATCTGAAACACCTCTCAACCTTTGCTGTGCCTCTGGATCGCTTATAGAACAGGTTTAAATGTAGATTCCTAGGCCTGATGTTTAGAACCTGTCTTTTTGTTTGTTTGTTTTGAGATGGAGTCTGGCTCTGTCGCCCAGGCTGGAGTGCAGTGGTGTGATCTCGGCTCACTGCAACCTCTGCTTCCTGGGTTCAAGTGATTCTCTTGCCTCAGCCTCCCAAGTAGCTGGGATTACAAGCATTCGTTACCATGCCTGGTTAATCTTTTTTTTTTTTTTTTTTTTTGGAGACAGGGTCCCACTCTGTCACCCAGGCTGGAGTGCGGTGGTGCAAACAGGACTCACGGCAGCCTCGACATCCTGGGCTCAGGCGATCCTCTTGCCTCAGCCCTGCACGTAGCTAGGATCACAGGCACTTGCCACCATGCCTGGCTAATTTTTTCATATTTTTTGTAGTGATGGGGTTTGGCCATGTTGCCCAGGCTGGTCTCAAACTTCTGAGCTCAAGCGATCCACCTGCCTTGGCCTCCCAAAGTGCTGGGATTGCAGGCATGAGTCATGGCACCGGGCCTGGAACCTGTATTTTTAACATGCTTCTCAGGTGATTCTAAAATAAGTGGTCTTTGAACCACATTTTAAGTGACTTTGAAGCCCATAAGTGGGTGCCAGAATCTGGGAAGGATATTCACAGGGAAAGAATAGGTGAGAGGAAAGATTCTTTTTCTTTTCTCTTTTTTTTTTTTTTTTTTTTTTTTGAGACAGAGTTTCACTCTTGTTGCCCAGGCTGGAGTGCAATGGCATGATCTCGGCTCACTGCAACCTCTGCCTCCCGGGTTCCGGCGATTCTCCTGCCTCAGTCTCCTGAGTAGCTGGGACTACGGGCATGCGCCACCACGCCCAGCTAGTTTTGTGTTTTTAGTAGAGACGGAGTTTCACCATGTTGGCCAAGCTGATCTCAAACTCCTGACCTCAGGTGATCCACCCGCCTCAGCCTCCCAAAGTGCTGGGATTAGTGAGCCACCATGGCTGGCCGAGAGCCAAGGTTCTTAAATTAAGTGAATAATTCTCAGGCTCTCAGGAAGATCCTAGAAAAGGGACAGGGGTGCCATGGGCTCTTGGACCTCCCTAATATCTCAGATCCTTTTTTTTCTGCACAGAACAAACCTCTTCCTTGAGTAACTATCCTCCTACTGAGTTTCTCCGCCCTCAGCAGTATTACCTTCCCTAGGACCTGCCTCACCCCTATGCCATCATTGTCAGGCCTCTGAGCCCAAGCTAAGCCATCATATCCCCTGTGACCTGCACTTATACATCCAGATGGCCTGAACCAAGTGAAGAATTACAAAAGAAGTGAAAATGGCCGGTTCCTGCCTTAACTGATGAACAAAAAGAGGTTTCTTCTGTGCAGAAAAAAAGGATCTGAGATATCAGGGAGGTCCAAGAACAAATCACTATTGTGATTTGTTCCTGCCCCACCTTTACTGAGTGATTAACCTTGTGAAATTCCTTCTCCTGGCTCAGAAGCTCCCCCACTGAGCACCTTGTGACCCCCACCCCGCCCGTAAGAGAAAAACCCCCTTTGACTGGAATTTTCCACTTCCCACCCAAATCCTATAAAAGGGCCCCACCCCATCTCCCTTCTCTGACTCTCTTTTCGGACTCAGTTCGCCTGCACCCAGGTGATTAAAAAGCTTTATTGCTCACACAAAGCCTGTTTGGTGGTCTCTTCACACGGACGCACATGACAATCCCGGATGGGAGGCCACCACTTCCCCGCCATTGCTGATTGGACCAGGGGTGGGCACCTGACACGGGTGGGCTAATTAGATTCTGTCTGCCAGGAAACTGGAGCAGAGACAAGTCTCTGGTACCAAGTCTGGCTGTGCTCCACAGTGACAGCCCATGAACCCCCGCTGTTAACATCCACAGGACTGCCCTGGTCCCTGCCTTTCCTGGGTTTTGGCTCTTCAATTTCCCTTTGTACTGTGACACACTCTGGCACCCTCCCACTGGATTCCATTTTTTTTTTTCCTTGGAGGAGTCTCGCTCTGCTGCCCAGGCTGGAGTGCAGTTGCGTGATCTCAGCTCCCTGCAACCTCCACCTCCCGGGTTCAAGCACTTCTCTCTCAACCTCCCAAGTAGCTGGGACTACAGGCGCACACTGCCACGCCTGGCTAATTTTTTGTATTTTAGTAGAGACAGGTTTTTGCAGTGTTGCTCAGGCTGGTCTTAAACTCCTGAGCTCAGGTAATACACCCACCTCGGCCTCTCAAAGTGCTAGGATTACAGGTGTGAGCCACTGTGCCCGGCCTTGGATTTCACTTTTGGCTGAGTTGGCTTCTGTCACTGGCCTCCAAAAAACCTTCACTGTAGCAGGCTGGTAGCGTGAGATGGGGACAGAGTTAGTGGGTTCAAAGTTGTCCCTGTGGTCTCAAACTGGGCTGTCCCTAAGAAATGGGCCCATTGGCCAGGCGCGGTGGCTCACGCCTGTAATCCCAGCACTTTGGGAGGCCGAGGCGGTTGGATCACAAGGTCAGGAGATCGAGACCATCCTGGCTAACACTGTGAAACCCCGTCTCTACTAAAAATGCAAAAAATTAGCCGGGCGAGGCGGCGGGCGCCTGTAGTCCCAGCTACTCGGGAGGCTGAGGCAGGAGAATGGCGTGAACCCGGGAGGCGGAGCTTGCAGTGAGCCGAGATCGCGCCACTGCACTCCAGCCTGGGTGACAGAGCGAGACTCCGTCTCAAAAAAAAAAAAAAAAAAAAAAAAAAAAAAAAAAAGAAATGGGCCCATTTAGTCAAGTTTCCTGAAGAAACCATGAAATGCCAAAAGCTGAGGCTGTTGTTGGAACAGCTGTGGCAGTCCCTGGAGGACCCCTTTTTGCTATGGCTAGAACAAGCTGCTGAGACACAGAAAGTGCCAGTCAGTGAGGGGCAAAGCAGAAAGTGAGCCACTGGGAAGTTGGTGCGGCCTGCACGGAGCATCTTCCTCATCCCTCTTCGGACACAGAGCCCCTCATGGATAGAAGACGCTTAAACCCATTTATGCCTAGTGTTCCATTATTGGAACACTAAGCATGTGGGAGTTATTTATATCCTGCTCAAGGGCATCGCCAAGGTCTCATTGTGAAAATTCAAAAAATTGCAACCTGAGGCATAAATGGGTTCTCTTAGATAGTTCTCGGAGGCATGGGAACCACTGTGTATAAAGTTTGAAGATTTACCTGAAGATTAACCCAAAGGCTGGTGAGGTAGCCAGCCTCCAAGATGGCCCCAGCAACCCCTACCTCCTACTAGTTACAACCTTCTGTCGTCTCCTCTCACATTAAGTAAGGTTGGCCTGGGTGACCAAGGGAGTACAGCAGGAGTGATATAGTGTGATTTTCAAGGCTAGGCCATAAAAGAGATTGGTGGCTCAACCCTGCCATCTTGGAATGCTTCCTCTGGAGGAGGGCAGCCCCCATGTTGTGAGGATGTACAAGCAGCCCTGTGCAGAAGCCTACACATGAGGAACCAAGGCCGCCTGTCATTGATCAGCACCAACTTGCCAACTATGTGAGCTGCCTTGGGAGCAGATCCTCTGGCCCTACTCCGGCCTTCAGGAGTCGGTCATCACAGCTGACATCTTTTTTTTTTTTTTGAGATGGAGTCTCGCTCTGTCACCCAGGCTGGAGTGTAATGGTGCGATATTGGCTCACTGCAACCTCTGCCTCCCGGGTTCAAATGATTCTCCTGCCTTAGCCTCCCAAGTAGCTGGAATTACAGGTGCGTGCCACCATGCCTGGCTAATTTTTGTATTTTTAGTTGAGACGGTGTTTCACCATGCTGTCCAGGCTGGTCTCGAACTCCTGACCTCAAATGATCCACCAGCCTCGGCCTCCCAAAGTGCTGGGATTACAGGTGTGAGCCACCACGCCCAGTCCCAGCTAACATCTTGACCACAACTTCAAGAGAAACCCTGAGTCAGGGCCACCTGGCTAAGCCACTCCTGGATTCCTGACCCACAGAAGCTCAGTGAGAGGATAAATGTATATAAATGTATATGGTTTTGGTTTTTTTTTTTTTTTTTGAGAAGGAGTTTCACTCTTGTTGCCCAGGCTGGAGTGCAATGGCACGATCTCAGCTCACTGCAACCTCCACCTCCCGGGTTCAAATGATTCTCCTGCCTCAGCCTCCCAAATAGCTGGAATTACAGGCATGCGCCACCACGCCCAGCTAATTTTTTGTATTTTTAGTAGAGACAGGGTTTCTCCATGTTGGACAGGCTGATCTCAAACTCCTGACCTCAGGTAATCCACCCACTTTCGCCTCCCAAAGTGCCAGGATTACAGGCATGAGCCACCACGCCCAGCCAAATGTATACTGTTTTAAGCCGCTACGTTTGGGGATGATTTGTGCCTTAGGAGTAGATCGCTAAAATACCTGAGGATGAGAATGTGCTGGGCTTGGAATATCTCCAGAAATCACTCATAAAGGGGGTAATGGGGTGAGGCTGTGTGGCCCAGATTTGCCTCAGTGGGACTTCAGGCACCAAAGGCAGTTGTGCAGAGCCCTCCACCTTCTCTTGTATTCATCCCTTTGGAAACGAAGGGAGGGAGCCCACGCCATAGGACACGGCTGTTAACATTCCCGGCCCTCTCAGGTGCGCCCTGCTTCATCAGCATGAGAGCCAAATTAAATCCACAGTTCCTCTGATATTCAGAATACCAGTGTTGTAGGAGTTATTAAGAAATTATTTTAGGCAGAGAGGAAAAGGAGTCCTTGGAAAGTTTTCATTTTTTAAAGCATCTCCAGAAAAGCCTTTAATATGCAAATGCAGGCCATTAGAAACTGGGTCCACCCAACATGGCAATTCCTGCGTCTTCTTGCCCTTGCCCCACGTGTTCCTGGCAACATGGCTGCCCCCACATATCCCCACGTGTGTAAAACATCCTGGCACCCTGCATTTGCATATTAAAAGGCTAGGGTGGGAGGGCCAGCTTTATTGCGGGCTAAGTGAATGGCATGCCTGGTCAAACCAATCCCCTGAGCCCTATGCAAATCAGACACTGCCTCCTCGAACCTCTGTGCGTATACCTGACTGGTTTGCACCCCACTTGGGCTTCCCTCTCTTGGCTTTGGAGCCCCCTCTCTCTGTCTCTGTGTGGGGGAGCTTCTTCCTTCTGCCTTCTCCCTTCTTGCCTATTAAACTCTCCACTCCTTAAAATCACTCTACATGTGTCTGTGTCATTTTATCTAAACCAGCATGAGGACCAAGAACCCTGGTGTTCCTCCACTCATCAGAGCCATATCACCAGGATTTCTGAGTGCCCTTCCTATTGGTGGTAGAAGGTCCAACTTTTCTTCTCCTGAGGGAGGTCCAAGGATCCCAGTGTCTGACAGTCTAAAGGAGGCCATCCTGATCTGTTTTTCCCAGCAAAGGAAGAAACTAGAAAATCTCATCTAGACTTCTGAGGGCTCAGCCTTCCCCAAACCAGAAATTCTAACAGTTTCTCACAGTACATCTGAGGAAATGAAGTGCTGCCTTTGCAAAGCCCCCAGGGACCCATCCTGATGCAATAACTCTGGGATATTGTTATGGTTGGACTATTTGTCCCTGCCAAAACTCATGTTGAAAGATTTTTTTCTTTTATGTTTTTGAGACACGGTGTCACTCTGTTGCCCAGGCTGGAGTGCAGGGGCACAGTCCTGGCTCACTGCAGCATCAACCTCCCTGGGCTCAGGCAATCTACCTCAGCCCCTGGAGTAGCTAGGACTACACGTGCATACCACCATGCCTGGCTAATTTTTTTTATTTTTTGTCAAGATGGGGTTTCACCATGTTGCCCAGGCTGGTCTAGAACCCCTGGGCTCAAGCAATCCGCCCACCTTGGCCTCTCAAAATGCTGGGACTGCAGGCATGAGCCAGTGCACCCAGGCTATGCTGAAATTTAATCCCCAATGTGGCTGTATTGAGAGGTAGGACCTCTAAGAGGTGATTGAATCATGAAGGCTCGGCCCAATGGATTAATCTCGTGGGTTAATGGATTAATGAGTTAACTGGTGATTATGGGAGTGGGACTGGGGACTTTACAAGAAAAGGAAGGGACACTGAGGGACACCCCTGTGCCCCCTCACCGTGCGATGTCCTGCCCTCCCACAGGACTGCAGAGAGCTCCCACCAGCAAGAAGGCTCTCACCAAATGTGGCCCCTCCACCTTGGACTTCCCAGCCTCCAGAACTTTAAAAATACACTCATTTCCTTTAGAAATTACCCAGTTTCAGCATTCTGTTGTAAGTAACAGAAAACAAACTAAGACAAATGTCTGAATCTGTCAGAGCAGAGAAGTCCAGGCCCCAGCACAAGCTGTCATCCTGGAAGCTATCAGACCACATGCTTCCCAGGAAAGGAAGAGAGATGCAAGGTCGTGCAAATTGCAGGGAGCTGGCAGGCTTGTCCGGGCCCTGGGGGTCTGGTGCTGCTTCTCTCCTACCTGACTTCAAATTTACCCCACCATTCACTTCATTCCCAGCAGACCTCACTGCCTGCAGGCCCCAGGTGGCCAGAGACCAGGGACCTTTCTACTCACGATCTGCTTCCCAAGGACTCCTACTCTTTTCTCTCAGATTCTCCTTTCAGGGAATCCCTGAGACACAGGAGCACTGGGGTGACCTCTTTCCTGCTGCTGTCACAGTCACGGGATGGAGGGCAGAGACCCTAAGAGACCCTTACCTAGAAGAGGAAGGTTTTCTCCCTGATGCCCCACAATTCTGCACCCAGCATACAGGGAAGAACCAAGGAGCCAGGGAAACACTGCCCAGCACCCAGTGGGACAGATGTGTGTCCTGGCCCCAGTGCAGGCCTCACTACCATGATGGCCTGCAGACTCTGCCTGCCCACCTCCATCCCCTTGGCCTGCTGCCCCTACCCCAGGGCAGGGTCTCAGCTGAGGAGGGAGCTGTGGTCACCCCAGCACTCCTTCCCTGCTGAGTTGGGATGGGACTGTGCTTGTAGTTATTCCCACTACATTCTGGAGAACTTTCCAGGCCCTTGGGAAGCGCACAGGAGGTGCTTCTTATGTTGCAGTCCTCCACGAATGTGAGTTTATGGGAAGGCCAGGGAAACAGTGAAGCCTGGGGGCAGCTCTTCAGCCATCCTCTGGCCTGAGTAAAGTGGAGTACAGCAGAGATACAGCCTTCCCCACAGCCAGGACAGACCCAGAGGAGCAGTAGCCACTTTTTCACCTGTAAAATGGGAATGAGGCTAGGAGCAGTGGCTCACACCTGCAATCCCAGCACACTGGGAGGCTGAGGTCAGGAGTTTGAGACCAGCCTGGCCAGCATGGTGAAACCCTGTCTCTACTAAAAATACAAAAATTAGCTGGGCATGGTGGTGTGCACCTGTAATTCCAGCTACTCGGGAGGCTGAGGCATGAGAATCACTTGAATCCAGGAGGCAGAGCTTGCAGTGAGCTGAGATTGCACCTCTGCACTCCAGCCTGGGTGATGGAATAAGATTCGGTCTCAAAAAAAAGGGAGGGGGGAATGAGAGCTTGAAAGGAGAGAGAAAAGTAAAGCTTTTTATTCAACCTCTGCTGAGGTGACTTTTCCAGGTTTCCAGGGGGTGTGGACACACCCAAAGGCAGGGCAGGGGTGGGGCAGGGTGGGGTGGGGTCCTGAGATGGCAGAATTCATTTTCAAAGGTGAGTGAGGCCTTGCTCCTGGGAGCAGCAAAACGGGACAAGCAGAGACAAGGGCTGCTTCTGGGACACAAAGAATTCCTGGAGAGCCTCAGGAATACAATTTGGCACCTGGACACTTTGTCAAATGAAAGATTGATTGAATCAGTGAACGGTTGAATTTATGGCTCGAGATGAGCTCACTTGGAAGCGGCCCTGTGATCATGAGAAAACTTGAACCAAAAGTGGGGGAAATGGCCCAGTGCGGTGGCTCATGTCTGTGATCCCTACACTTTGGGAGGCCGAGGCAGGTGAATCACTTGAGCCCAGGAGTTCAAGACCAGCTTGGGCAACATAGCGAGACCACGTCTCAAAAAACCAAGCAACCACCACACACACACACACACACACACAAAAAAAAAAAAAAAAAGAAGCAGGAAGAAGGAGGAGGAGGAGGAAGAGAAGGAGGAGGAGGAGAAGGAGGAGAAGGTGGGGAGGGGGTGGGGAGAAAGGGCCCCATGAAATCCTGAAGTCAGGAAACCTGACTCCTAGGGAGCGCAAGGGTCAAGAATTCCCCACGTGCAGCTGAGAATTTGCCTCAGCGCCACCTGCTGGCGGTTACCCACCTGGCTGCAGCTGGAAGTTACCGCCTGAATGGGGAAGATTTTGGAAAGAGGAGGACCAGGCTCTAAGATGGCCTGCCTGCTCACCAACAGCTGCTACCTGATTCATCCTGATCCTTCCAAGAGTCGGCCAAGAAAATATATCAAAGCCTGGGAAAAGGCAAGCGACTTCTGGGTGTGTTCCTTTCAGAGGAGTGCCGGGTGTTGGCTATGGCCTCTAGTGATGATCTGATTCTTCAGGGGTGTGTGCTTGTGTGCTTTCGATTGTCTTTGATTGGCTTTATAGCTCTGTAGGGATAGAGGCAATTTGAGGAAAAGAGATCACAAAGCAAATGATTCCTGCTCATAACCGTGCAAAGGAATTTTGTCCAGTAGAGAATATAAAACCCGTAAGTCGAATTCTCAGTTGAACTTATTTTAACATCTTGCTGATTCCATGTCAATTAATAAGTCAAAGAAAATCTTTGACACATGTTCACTTTAATTTGTATGGGAGTCATGATTTTGCCTCTTTGAAAGTTATACTGGAGCAGGTCCTTGGCGCATAAGAAGCCTACAAAGTCTCTCACACATTTCCTCCCATCCCTCCCCCAACCGGTTCAGGCGGGGCCAACAACTCCATCCTCTGGCCACCAGACCCAGCCTCACCCTCCAGAAGGCCAGCTCCCAAGGGCAGGGGCCAGGTCTGATCCTTGCTAGAACTGCGGCGCTCTTGTGGATGCTGTTGAATGAGTCTATGGATATGTTTAGATATAACTCACCTTATTACTGGGGATGGAGCACCAGCTACCTGGGAAAGGCAATGCATGCGTGTGGCCCAACGCTTCTGAGCCTCAGTTTCTGCTTCTGCAAAATGAGGATAACGGGTTCAGCCTACAGATGGAGAAGAAGTCTTAAGCCAGTCCTGCCTGTTTTCCATTTATCTCTTTTGGTTTCTATTCCTACCTCCCATCCCACCCCCAGGATGCTAAGAACAGGAACCAGGTCATTTCCTCTGGCTCCCCACCCTGCAAGGCCCACAGGAAGTGTTCCGTTAAGTCCTCCTACCTGGTGCATGAATGACAGGGGAGGAGGAGGGGTTGGTTTAAGAAGCCTGGGTGTGGAGGGAGAGGGAGCTCAGCAGGAGACTTGGGCTCCAGTGCTGGAGGGCTGGAGGGAAAGGGGTATGTACAGGGAACCCCTAGGAGACAAACCGAAGGGAGAGGCTGAAATGGCTGGACTTTAAGCAAATCTAATGCCAAGCCTCACTCCATCCAAACCTCAGGAGCCTACCTGCTTCTCTGGCCCCTTTTCCCCAAAACAGCTTCCTCTGCTAAGAAGCGCCGCTGAGTCTCTCATACCTGGGATTCAGGCGCCATCTCGTGGCCATTCCTGGAACTGCCAAAACTGAGCGGAGCCCCGACGTCCAAGGATAGAGGAAGCCTGGCCAACTTTCTGGCCCTCCATCCTCCTCATCTCCATCTTCTCCTTTCCATTTACTGAGCACTGACTATGCCAGCCTCTCTGCTCAGCCCTTTACAGGCCCTTAGCACATTTATTTCTTGAACAGCCTTAAAAGGAATTTATATTTAAGGCATGCTTATTATAATTTTACAGCCGGGCGCAGTGGCTCACCCCTGTAATCCCAGCACTTTGGGAGACCCAGGCGGGCGGATCACCTGAGGTCAGTAGTTCGCAACCAGTCTGGCCAACGTGGTGAAATCCCGTCTGTACTAAAAATACAAAAATTAGCCGGGTGTGGTAGTGGATACCTGTAATCCCAGCTACTCTGGAGGCTGGGCAGGAGGATCACTTGAACCGGGCGGTGGAGGTTGCAGTGGGCTGACATGGTGCCAGTGCACTCCAGCCTGGGTGACAGAGCGAAACTACGTCTCAAAAAAAATTAAATAAATAAATAAATAAATAAGTCCAGGTGTGGTGGCTCACGCCTGTAATCCCAACACTTTGGGAGGCTGAGGCAGGTGGATCACCTGAAGTCAACAGTTCAAGACCAGCCTGGTCAACATGGTGAAACCCTGTCTCTACTGAAAATACAAAAATTTAGCCAGTCTTGGTGGTGGTATCTGTAATCCAGCTACTCAGGAGGCTGAGGCAGGAGAATCACTTGACCCTGGGAGGCGGAGGTTGCAGTGAGCTAAGATTGCGCCATTGCACTCCAGTCTTGGCAACAAGAGCAAGATTCCATCTAAAAAAACAAACAAACAAAAAACATTTTACAGATGAGGAAACTGAGGCACAGAGAGATGAAGGAGTTTTCCCAAAGTCACGCAGCTAAGAACTGGACCAGAATAGCTTTTCTCTGTAAAGGAGAGTGACAGTGAGGCAGCTGGTCCTGCCCCTTAACAGCCATTTGGCCCTGGAGCCCTTCAGCTCTAATTCAAATGTGGTTTGGGACTGGGCACAGTGCTCACACCTGTAATCCCAGCACTTTGGGAGACCAAAGGGGGTGGATCACTTGAAGTCAGGAGTTCGAGACCAGCCTGGCCAACATGATGAAACCCCGTCTCTACTAAAAACACAAAAATTAGCCAGGCATGGTGGCGGGTGCCTGTAATCCCAGCTGCTTGGGAGGCTGAGGTAGAATAGCTTGAACTGAACCCGGGAAGTAGAGGTTGCAGTGAGCTGAGATAGCTCTACTGTACTCTAGCCTGGGCGACAAAGCAAGACTCCGTCTCAAAAATAAATAAATAAATAAATAAATAAATAAATAAAAATACAAAAATTAGCCAGGCTTGGTGGCAGACCCCTGTAATCCCAGCTACTCGGGAGGCTGAGGCAGAAGAATCACTTGAATCCGAGAGGTGGAGATTGCAGTAAGCTAAGATGGAGTCACTGTACTCCAGCCTGGGCGACAGAAAGAGACTCTGTCTCAAAAAAAAAAAAAAAAAGAAGGTGCCAACTCTGTGTGAGACCTGCACTGAACAGTAGGTTTTCCTGTCATTCTTTTTTTTTTTTTTTTTTTCAGATGGAGTCTAGCTTTGTGTCCAGGTTAGAGTGTAGTGGAATGATTTCGGCTCACCGCAACCTCTGCCTCCTGGATTCAAGTGATTCTCCTGCCTCAGACTCCTGAGTAGCTGGGACTACAGGCATCCGCCCCCACGCCCAGATAATTTTTTTTTTTTTTTTTTTGAGACAGAGTCTCGCTCTGTCCCCCAGACTGGAGTGCAGTGACACGATCTCGGCTCACTGCAAGCTCCGCCTCCCAGGTTCACGCCATTCTCCCGCCTCAGCCTCCTGAGTAGCTGGGACTACAGGTGCCCGTCACCACGCCCGGCTAATTTTTTGTATATTTAGTAGAGACAGGGTTTCACCGTGTTAGCCAGGATGGTCTCGATCTCCTGACCTCGTGATCCACCCGTCTTGGCCTCCCAAAGTGTCGGGACTACAAGCGTGAGCCACTGCATCCAGCCAGTCTCCTGTAATTCTATCTCAGTTCCTATTAATCCCCTTCACAGCCCCATCACTGTTTATATGGCCTGATTTACTTAAGTGTCTGTCTCCCACCCAAGACTGTGGGCTTCCTGAGAGCAGGGACCTTGTCTGTTTTCTTCACTGCCATGTCCCCACAGCAAAACATGGATTCCAGAATACAAAACAGGAGCTCAATAAACATCTGTGAGTGAACTGGTATATGGATTAATTAATGGACTTCTTCCTGCCCTGTGTCTCAAAAAAAAGACGCTGTCTCAAAAATAAAAAATTAATAAATAATGCAAAGCCAGAGAGGGGGCCAAGCGTGTGGAGATAACGCGAGGCAGAGGCCAGATGGAGGAAGGTCTCTTGGCCACTGGCATGCCCAAATGAGGATGTAACATGTAGTGACAAAGGGACACAATGGGAGGAACGCAGGAGCTGCTAGCCAGGCCATTGTGAGCTTGCATCTCATTACCCAGCCACACCTCCCGCCGTGCACCATGAATTCATATTTTCTATAAACCCTCTAATTATCTTGTGAATAGCACAATTACATGGCATTGCATTGTGTATGTGTGTTTTTAAAAAGTTCGTTTGTTAAACATAAATCTTTAAAATGCATGAGGTTTTTATTTTTTAATTTAATAACACTGGAAGCCTTAAAATTGGAAGCAGCAGGGGCTTCTCCTTTTTTTTTTTTTTTTGAATCAGAGTTTCCCTCTTGCCCAGGTTGAAGTGCAATGGCACAAACTCGGCTCCCTGCAATCTCTGCCTTCAAGGGTTCAAGCAATTCTCCTGCCTCTGCCTCCTGAGTAGCTGGGATTACAGGGACCCGCCACCATGCCTGGCTAATATGTGTATTTTTAGTAGAGATGGGATTTCACCATGTTGGCCAGGCTGGTCTTGAACTCCTGACCTCAGATGATCCACCTGCCTTGGCCTCCCAAAGTGTTGGGATTACAGGCGTGAGCCACCATGTCCGGCCTGCAACAGGGGCTTTTCTTGACCTTCAAGAGGTCGGTCCTGGGGTAGTCTACACGCACAATCACACTCACACAGCCACCCACCCTCACACTCACTTGCCCATGGTGCCCAGCCAGAGGGCAGAGACCTGTTCCCCTGCCACCACAGGGTGACCTTGCGTAGGTCCCTGCAGCATCTTCACTACTTTGGCTCCACTTCACTCAGCTCTTTTACACAGAACATGTTTACATGTTTTACACAGAACATTCCCATCCTCATGGACCTTCATTACAAAACAGTCAGAGATTTGTGTGTCCATGTTACAGACAGGTAGAATGAGGCTCTGAGAGGTGCCTGCTCAAAGCTGCTGGGGAGAGCACAAGGACTGTGGAGGAGAAAAGATGAGGACAGGTGGCCTGGCATGGTGGCTCATGCCTGTAATCCCAGCACTTTAGGAGGCTGACACGGGCAGATCACTTGAGATCAAGAGTTCGAGACAAGACTGGCCAACATGGTGAAACCCCATCTCTACTAAAAACACACAAATTAGCCGGGTGTGGTGGCGGGCGCCTGTAGTCCCATCTACTCTGGAGGCTGAGGCACAAGAATTGTTTGAACCCAAGAGGCAGAAGTTGTAGTGAGCTGAGATGGCACCACCACACCCCAGCCTGGGTGACAGAGCAAGACTCCATCTCAAAAAAAAAAAAAAAAGAAAAAGATGGGGATGAAGAGATTGGAAGGTTTAAAGGTGACCAGAGGGGCAGGAGAGTGTCAACATGAACCCTCGGGGGGGGCTGTGACCTTCAATAGACCTGTGTGTGAATCCCAGCCCCACCATTCATTTATCTCAGGTAAATTACTGAAGCTCCCGGAGCCCCAGTTTCCAAATCTTTACAGTGGGAATAATGACAGCATCATCTCAAGATCCTCTCATGCAGGTTAAATGAGGCAGTACCGGTGAAACAGCTGTTGTTACTTTCAGCCTTACCAAGGCTTGTGACCCCGGAGTGTAGGAAGAGGTGCGGTGGGGAGGAGGCCGCTCAGGGTACAGCCTGCCCAGCCACAGGCTGGGGGAACTCCTGCTGTGTTGCTGCCTCTGCCTGCTTGACAGTAGTTATTTTACAATTACTATCGTCCGTCCTTTCCCATCACTCCTGCTTTAGACTTTACTAAGTGCTTTCATTCATTCATCCCTCCATTCATTCATTCAGCTCTTACAGAGTGCCTCTTATATAAGCCAGGCAGGGTGCCGGGCTTCCAGTATATCCTGATGAACGAGGTAGGCACTGTCCTTGCACCTGGACAGCTTACAGACATCCAGTAGTTAATCACACCAATAAATATGTAGTTAAAAATTGGGTTGCCGGGTGCGGTGGCTCACGCCTGTAATCCCAGTACTTTGGGAGGCTGAGGCAGGCGGATCACAAGGTCGGGAGATCGAGAGCATCCTGGCTAACACGGTGAAACCCCATCTCTACTAAAAATACAAAACATTAGCTGAACGTGGTGGCGAGCGCCTGTACTCCCAGCTACTCAGGAGGCTGAGACAGGAGAATGGCGTGAACCCGGGAGGCAGAGGTTGCAGTGAGCCGAGATCGCGCCACTGCACTCCAGCCTGGGCGACAGAGGGAGACTCTGTCTCAAAAAAAAAAAAAAAGAGAGAGAGAGAAAAAGAAATTGGGCTAAGGATGAGGAGAGAAAAATATAGGGGGCCCAGGTGAGGGAATCACAAGGTGCCGCAAATTAATCTCAACGAACCTTCACAGTAATGTCCAAGGCTAACTCTCACCCCCAATGCCTCAGATAGAGCCCCTGAAGATCAATAGCGATCCAGTGCTTGCCCACGGGCACCAATTAGGTGGGATGAAGGACCCGAGGCCACGGTCAGCTGACTGTTTCTCCAGTTGAGCCAGGGGAAAGTGAGCTCCGCGGGCTTCCCCTGCCCCGGAGAGAGGATTGCAAGAGCAGCCAGGGAAGGGAGGAGCCTGCCTGGAGTCCTGTGTCCCCATCACATCTCTTCCATGTCTCCCGAGGGGTGGGGAAGTTGGCTCAGACCCCGGGGGTCTGAAGCACAGAGTGGGCACCAACCTGGGCACCTGTGCCTACCCTTTGGGCATAGCTGTTCCAAGCTGGGCCCCTCTAGACTCCAAGGGGCCAGATTGTGAGTGGGAGGGAGGTTGCTCCCAGGGGAGGCTATGCCAGGCTGGCTTGGCAGCATGCCCACCTTGTGGCCAGAGCGAGCTGGAGGCTGTGCTATCTATCTGTCTGTCTATCTATCTATCTATCTATCTTTCTATCTATCTTTCTATCTATCTATCTATCCTTCTATCTGTCTATCTCCTTTGATCTGCATATGCCACGTCTTTCATTCAGTCATTCAACAAACATTCATAAAGCATCTACTTTTTACCAGGTAATAGGCTAAACTCCACGCCAACAAACACACCAGACCAACGTCCCTGTTCTCCTGAACAGAAAGGAAGGCAGAGAGTAATGAGGTCATCACACAAAAGCCAGGGGTTCCCTTCACAGGTGTCACCCTTGCAGTCTCTCTCTCCCCGTCTCAGCCAACCTGCAGGCACATGCTGTGGGTGCTGCCTTCTGTATCCCAAGGCCAGATGCTTCTCACCTCAACGCTGCCCTCCGTCTCTTTCAGGATGAGTGCACTGTCCTATGAACAAGGCCCCAGTGTCCTTCTTCAGATAGTTCCCCACCCCAGCCACAGTGAGCTTCCTGTGCACTCTCTCTCTGAACCCTCCATGGACCCCCACGCAGAGTAAAACCCAAACTCCTGGTGACTTACGAGGCCCCACATGATGGGGCGCCCTGTCAGCTCTCCCACCTCATCTCTGGCCACTGCCCCTCGCTCCCTTCCCCCAACACACTAGCCTCCCTGTGTCTCAAGTTCACAGACACATCCCAGCCTCTGGTCCTCTGCCCTGAATATTCCACAACTAGACGTCCCCATGTCTTCCTCTCTCATTCCACAACAGCCTCTGTTCAAATGTCACCATCTCAAGAAAGCACCTTCCTTCCTGCCTCCCCTTGCCCTGCCTCACTTTCTTCCAGAGCACCGGCCTAGAAAAATATAACTCACATTCTTTTTTTTTTTTTTTTTTTTTTTTTTGAGATGGAGTTTCACTCTTATTGCCCAGGCTGGAGTGCAATGGCGCGATCTCGGTTCACCACAACCTCTGCCTCCCTGGTTCAAGTGATTCTCCTGCCTCAGCCTCCCGAGTAGCTGGGATTATAGGCAGGCACCACCATGCCAGGCTGATTTTGTATTTTAGTAGAGACAGGGTTTCTCCATGTTGGTCAGGCTGGTCTCGATCTCCTGACCTCAGGTGATCCGCCCACCTCAACCTCCCAAAGTGCTGGGATTACAGGCGTGAGCTACCGTGCCCGGCCAGAACTCACATTCTATTTTGTATTTGTTAGTTATCGTCTATTTCCTCATCCAGGGCAGGGATTCTTGTCTCTCTTGTCCACTGCTCTATCAGAGCCTAGAACATGCCTGGTACATAAGAGATGCTCAATAAATATTTGTTAAAAACAAACGAAGACAATTGCAAAGTGTGGGTAAGGGCTGAGAACAAAAACCACAGGAAGCCAGTGCAGGATGGAGCGGGGGCTGCACCCACCTGGTAGAGGTGGCAGGTGGGGATCAGAAGTGGTTTCTTTTTTTTTTTTTTTTTTTTGAGACGGAGTCTCGCTGTGTCTCCCAGGCTGGAGTGCAGTGGCGTGATCTCGGCTCACTGCAAGCTCCGCCTCCCGGGTTCACGCCATTCTCCCGCCTCAGCCTCCCAAGTAGCTGAGACTACAGGCGCCCGCCACCACGCCCGGCTAGTTTTTTTTTTTTTTTTTTTTTTTTTTTTGTATTTTTAGTAGAGACGGGGTTTCACCATGTTAGCCAGGATAGTCTCGATCTCCTGACCTCGTGATCCACCCGCCTCGGCCTCCCAAAGTGCTGGGATTACAGGCTTGAGCCACCGCGCCCGGCCAGAAGTGGTTTCCCTGAAAGTTAGCTGGGTGTGGTGGTGTGTGCCTGTAGTTCCAGCTACTTGGGAGGCTGAGGCAGAAGAATCACTTGAACTCAAGAGGCAGAGGTTGCAGTGAGCCAAGATCACGCCACTGCACTCCAGCCTGGGCAACCGAGCAAGACTCCACCTCAAAAAAAAAAAAAAAAAAAAAAAAAGAAGAAGTGGTTTCCCTGAGAAACTGGGAAGGCCCTTCAGAGTGGACCCAAACTAAGGCAAGGTTGCTGGGCCTTTGAGCCTCCCCATTAACCGGTAACAGGCTGCTCCTGGGGAGCAGGCATGCCCTTGTCCCTGAGGATGGGACATTTGACTGAAATCTGAAGGCCGGAAAGGAGCTGAGGGAAAAGAGCCCTGCTGCGGAGGGAGGCGTGGGGAACAGGAAGGCAGCCTTGAGGCAGCTGCGGCAGCTGAGAGGAGGTGTGCAGAGCTGGGAGGTAACTCCTGGGGTCAGGAGCTCAATTTATCGTCAAAGCAATGGGTAGCCTTGAAGGGCTTAAGCTGTAGATTGGCTGGATCTGCTGGGATCCTTCTGGCTGCCCTGTGGAGAAGGAGTCAGAAGAGGCAAGAGAGGGGAGGGAAACCACTAAAGAAGCTGTGGAGATTTAGATGCGCCATGACCTTGGCCTCATGTGGTGGCTGCAGAAATGGAGAAAGAAGGAGGAGGCAGGAAAGTCTGACCCTCAGGGGACTCCAGTGGGTGCCAAGCCAGAGCCTCTACTATGGCTGGTTGGTTGTCTCAGAGGCAGTCACCTCTGGGCTCCGGGGTCCTGAAACAGACTTGGAGGAGATCCTCACTCAGCAGCTTATGGGGGGCTACTCTCAGGGACCACCCCAAAAGGGAGTGAGAAGCAGAAGTTACAGCCGAGGCCTCAGCCTGTTCCACAGGGAATTCTGGGGCTGAAAGGGCCCTTTAGAGGTGACCCAAACTGAGGCAAGGTGGCCGCGTCTTTGAACCTCCCTGTTGACTGTTGAAAATCTAGACTTATTACAGATCATCCCTCTCATTTGTGGAACTTCACAGGTGTTTACATACATCCAAGAGCCCACGCTGGGTCAACCTCAACTCTGGGTGCTGCTCGGCCCAGTACGCAGTAGGCGCTCACTGAATGTTAGAAGACCCAGACAGAGTAGAGGGTGGAAAGAGGCTCAAGTTCTAGGGAGGCTCCCAGCTTTCTTTGTGGTTTGGGCCCCAGGCTAAGACAGAGGCCAAACTGGGGAGAGAAGACCATGCGGTGAGTTTGGGACATGTGAGGCCGTGGCAGCCAGCCCCCCGAGAAGCCCCACCATGAAGGAGGAAGAGGAAGAGACGGAGAGGAGAGGACAGGACTCGGGGAGGGGGAGCCTGGAAGGTGGAGTTTCAGAACACATAGAGGTGGCAATGATGACGCCAAGGAAAGAGCAGCAGAGATGAGGACCCAGAAGAGGGGACGCAGAGAACGTGGCAGGGTCTGGTGAGAGCAGGGTCTATCTTAATGCAGGAAATAGAAACCCCTCTTGGTGTTTTTAGCAGAAAGGTATTTAATACAGGGCAGTAGGTCCTTGCACAACCATCAGAGAGTCCCAATGAGCCAAGCCTCCAGGAATGATTCCAGACCTTTCCACACTTGACCCACTGAGAAAGCCAACGCCAAAGCTATGAATTCAAAAACTTACCCCTGAAGCTTCAATGCAGGGATTAGAAAGCTGGATTTAAGAAGCTGCTACCCCTGCTTTCAGCCCTGCGACTACTTCTGAGCAAGCACAAGGCTGGAGCCTTAAATGCTGGAGACCTGACACCAGATCGCCAGTGCAGAAAAACCTCGTGTTCCCACGACCTTGCAGGCTGGCAGAAACAGCCAAAAGGGGGCACAAAATAACTTAAAATTAATAAAATGACAATTTAGCAACAACAACCAATGCTTGCATAGTGCTTATTATGTGCCACAGGCACTGTTCTATTATTATTTCTATTTTATTTTATTTTTATTTATTTATTTATTTATTGGAGATGCAGTTTCACTCTTGTCACCCAGGCTGGAGTGCAATGGTGCAATATCGGCTCACTGCAATCTCCGCCTCCCAGGTTCAAGCAATTGTTCTGCCTCAGCCTCCTGAGTAGCTGGGATTACAATAGGTGCCCACCACAACACCCAGCTAATTTTTATATTTTTAGTAGAGATAGGGTTTCACCATGTTGCTCAGACTAGTCTCGAACTCCTGACCTCAGGTGATCTGCCCGCCTCGGCCTCCCAAAGTGCTGGGATTACAGGCGAGAGCCACTACACCCGGCCTATTCCTATTTTGTAAATGAGGAAACTGAAGCAGAGAGGATTCTGCCTTCCAAACCTTGCTGCAGTGAGTCTCTTGGTGGACCCTGTCCCTACACAGGCACCACAGGGAAGGGACAGGCAGTGCTTTGCTGTCCAGCCACCCCAGCTAGGAGGGTGCAATGGACTTGAGCGAGCCAAGCCACAGCGTCTGCCCCACAAATCGCCACTACCACTGTCACCTCTCCACCAAGACTGTGATCTGCCACCGCCATTAACAATCACCTGAACTACCCTCAAGTCATTACCAGCCCCCTCACTTCCTCTGCCAACATCAAGATCTAATAGAGCCATCACCTTTTTGTCACTCAGCGTCACCATCAATGTCATTGCCACCACGGCCATGATTACCCCCATTACTCCCACCCTGGCGGCAGGGTGGTGTCGACATGGCAGTGAGGTCACTTCCTTGCCTTGGTGCTCTCTGGGGTAATTGCTTAATGAGATGTTTGCGGCTCTGAGCATACTACTTACCCTGCACAACTAGGAACCCTTCCCAGGTTCTGACGAGGACGGCATGGTTTGTGAACGGAGGGCTCTTTGGCTGTAGTGTGGCTGGGAGCGTCTACTGAAAATTAAAAAAAAAAAAAAAATTAGCTGGGCATGGTGGCGCGTGCCTGTAATCCCAACTACTCAGGAGGCCGAGGCAGGATAACTGCTTGAACCCGGGAGGCTGAGGTTGCAGTGAGCGAGATTGTGCCGCTGCACTCCGGCCTGGGTGACAGAGGGAGACTCTTCTCAAACAAAACAAAACAAAAAAAAACTGGTCTTTGGTAGCAGTTGCCAATACGGTGTCTGGTGGTGACAGTGATGTCCAGGTGTCTCTGGAGCACCTCTGGAAGGCCCATTTTGTCCATCCCCCTGCCTCATCAATGTTTTGCCTTTGTGGTGGAGAAAAGCAAGAGTGTGATAAAATAGCGAACTCAAAGAATCCGTCTAGGTCAACTTAGACAACTGACTTCCCCTCTCTGGGCCTCAGTTTCCTCATCTGCAGGATAGGAGCAAGAATAATTATCTTATTGTGTAATGTGGGGATTAGAGGTAATGCAAATAAAGAACATGGCACGGTGCCCAGTGCCAGGTAGCTCTCAGATGGAAGCTGCTAATATCTTTTCTTTCTTTTATTAAACATTTACGGTCGGGCGCGGTGGCTCATGTCTGTAATCCCAGCACTTTGGGAGGCCGAGGCGGGTGGATCACCTGAGGTTGGGAGTTGGAGACCAGCCTGACCAACATGGAGAAAACCCGTCTCTACTAAAAATGCAAAATTAGCCAGGCGTGGTGGTGCATGCCTGTAATCCCAGCTACTCAGGAGGCTGAGGCAGGAGAATCGCTTGAACCCGGGAGGCAGAGGTTGTGGTGAGCTGAGATCGTGCCATTGCACTCCAGTCTGGCCGACAGAGTGAGACTCCATCTCAAATAAATAAATAAATAAATAAATAAATAAATAAATAATTTATATAATGGTCATTTTGTGCCAGGCACTGCTCTGACACTTTACAAATTTCAACTCACTCATTTAAACCTCCTGAGATAGATACTACTATTGCTCCTATTTTACAGATAAAAAAACTGAAGCAGAGTTAAGTAGCTTACCCAAGATGACACAACTAGTTAGTGACAGAGCTGGGATGTAACACAGGGAGTCTAGATCCAGAGTCTGAGCTCTTAACCTTGGTGCTCTTTGGCCCTACGTGCTTTGCCCTGTTCTAAAAACCTTCTCTCCCTGCCCTGGCCAGGTTGAAGAAGACTCTGCTCTTTCTGTCTGTCATTTGGAAAAGAGCCTCCAGAAGTCAGTCCCTTGTCTTGGGATAGAAATGCCCCCACTGACCTTGTCCAGGGCCTCCCATCCCCCCAGTCAGGAAGTCCTTCCTGTTGTCTGACTTGAATCTGGGCTGAGGCAGCAGTTCCCAGGGAAGAGCCTCTTCAGCTGGGATACCTGGTGGGAGGAGCCTCAGGCGATGTGGTGGAGGAGGGAGGGGGCTCAACCCTGAGCTCTCAGACAGTGGAATTTAGGGGGCGGGTTCTGGGCACCAGAGTGGCGGCAGAGCTCTGGGGCAGGAAACCCTGTTAGCTCCTCTCCAAAGGGGTCTTGCTCTCCCCACCCCTCCACAACTGCAACCTCGACTTCTCAAACTACCTCCCAAGCTCAGATGAAAGCAGAAATGAAGGAAGTGACAGCATTGGACAGTCCAAACCTGCTGCAAGACACCTGGACATCACTGTCACCACCGGACACCATATTGGCAACTGCTACCAAAGACCAGTTTTTTTGTTTTGTTTTTTTTTTTTTGAGAAGAGTCTCCCTCTGTCACCCAGGCCGGAGTGCAGCGGCACAATCTCACTCACTGCAACCTCAGCCTCCCGGGTTCAAGCAGTTATCCTGCCTCGGCCTCCTGAGTAGTTGGGATTACAGGCACGCGCCACCATGCCCAGCTAATTTTTTTTTTTTTAAATTTTCAGTAGACACAGGATTTCACCATATTGGCCAGGCTGGCAAAGGCCACCTTTCTAAATGAATTCTCACCCTCCTGTCTTGGCATCACTGACTCCAAGCCCTGGGCTATGCGCCTTGGCCGCTGCAGGTTATGTGCCCATGTCCTCCCTGCCGGGGAGCAGGAAGAGGCGTCTGTGGTCCCCTCCAGCTTCTATAGTGGGCGATAGGGCCCAGATGTCCGTCAAGACTCACGTAGTGGGGGGCTCCTCCCCAAAGATAAAGGGGCTTTGGATGTAATGGGAAGACAGGAAGGGCTGTCCTTTGATAAGAGGAGGATCTCATCCTCAGGAGTGAGGGAGGAAGGAGGAAATGGGCACAGGGCAGACAGAAGACAACGAAAGTCCTGCTCAGAGAGGAAGCCCGGGGGCCGGGACGCACACAGAAGCTGGAGGAAATGCTGCCCTCTGTACCAAAAGCAAATCAAAGTTGGAGGCTCCCGGCCTTCTCAACTCCAGGAGGCTCAAAGCCCCTTGGGCTCACCCAGCAACCTCTGCTGCCCCCACCACCGGGGCGCCTACAGAGTACTAGCCCTTCTTTCATATTCTGGCCCAAATGTGGGGGGGACACTTGGCCCATTCCCTTTATAGCCCAGTGGAGAGAAGAAACCAGGCTTGGACCCAAAAGCAAGATGTTAACAACGGCCCAGGGACAAAAAGGGGAAATAAACACAGACAGGTATATACATATTCCATGTGCATTTATCTCGTACCAGCCAGATTCCAGGTACCACAGAGAATGAGCACACTGCCCTCATGGAGCTTACACTCTTATAGGGAAGACCCTGAAACAAATCACACTGCAGTAAACAAGGCAACGACAGACGATCAGAGCTGGGCCGACCACAACAAAGGTGAAAAGATGGAGAGTAACTGGGGAGCCCCCTTTAGAGGGAAAGGTCGGGAAGGGCTCTTTGGGCCAAGACTGGGAGGATGAGGAACCAGACATGCAGAGACTAGGAGGCAACTGTGGGCTCCAAGTCCCTGAGGTAGGAACAAGCTTGTCATGCTTGTAGAACGGAAAAGGGGCCAGTGGAAACTGGAACACAAGGAGCCGGGGATGTGAGGGGGAGATGAGGCTAAAGTCTCCCGTAAAGAATCAGCATTTTATTCCAGCCAATGGGAAGCCACTAAGGACTGTCTTTTAGGCCTGGAGTGGTGGCTCACGCCTGTAATCCCAACACTTTGGGAGGGAAAGGTGGGAGGATCACTTGAGGTCAGGAGTTCGAGACCAGCCTGGCCAACATGGTGAAACCCCATCTTTACTAAAAATACAAAAAAATTAGCCAGGCATGGTGGTGCACGCCTGTAATCCCAGCTATTCAGGAGGCTGAGACAGGAGAATTGCTTGAACTGGGGAGGCAGAAGTTGCAGTGAGCTGAGATTGCACCACTGCACTCCAGCCTGAGCGACAGCAAGACTCTATCTCAAAAAAAAGACTGTCCTTTGATAAGAGGAGGGACTCAACCTCAGATGGGAGTCAGGAAGGAGAAGATGGGCACGGTACAGGTGGGAATACAGATTACAACATGGAAAGGTGAGCGCATCCCACAGCTGGGTTCCTGTCTCCTCAGTGCAGCATGAGGCCAGGTGATCAATGCACAGTGGAGGGAGGGGAGAGTGGCAGGAGATGTGTCCATTAGGTTACATCAGGTTTCCAGTTTCCTGCATAGAGCCACAACACAGCCCTGAGGACCCTGGGCCCTAATTGGCCCTCATACTCCTGGGCACCTGGCAATGTCCCTTGAGTGACAAAGGCACTTCCTTGACTGGCCCCTTCTCTCCGTCACTGAAAAGACACCAGTAACCATCACAATCACAATGTCAGCTATAGCCACAATCATAATCACAGTCACCTCACACCAGCAGGCACAAGGGCAGGACAGGAAGTCCTCGAGGGTACCCTAACTTGGTAAGCCAGCAGGACCCCAGAACCTTTCTGGGCCCCGTGGAAGGCAACGGGACTGTCCTGGGACAGGGACAGGGGGGTTCTGGAGCCAATTCTGCACATCTCTTCGCAACTTCACGTGTAGTGATGTCATGTGCGTAGCCTGAAATTGACCATGGTGGAGGGCTTTTGGTTATTCTTTCCAGCTAGCCAGTTTACCAGAATCCACACCTCTGGACAGAGCCCTGAGGACAGTTAGAGAAGCTGCGACCCCCCAACCACAAGTCCAGCTGCCACTAGAAAGAGCTGGTTGTGGTACCACTTTCCTGTGTAAGCACCAGGACCTTAAGTAGGAGCAGTGGAAGGAGATGGCCAGTCATGTTCACAGAGTCCTGGTGGTTGAGCTGTAAGGTGGGGAATGTGGGTAGAGATGGGGGTTCATCTGCCCTGAAAACCCACCCACTGGTGAGCCAGAGAGCCTGGACTTCAGCTCACGGACATCACCTTCACCCAGAGCCTGTGCTCCAGCCCAAGAGCCTAAGACCTGTGGACTCCAAGACGCCTGCCTGACTCACCCTCCTAGAGCAAGAATCCTGGGCTGGTTCTGTCCTGGGAGAAGCTAAGAGCTGCTTCTCCCTGTTCCCTGATCCCAGGATGGGCCCTGACCTTGGTCATAAACTGAGTCTGTGCCCAGTAAGAAAGATCTCCACCCAGGCCCACACAGAGCCCCCACCTGTTCTGGGCTAGGCCTCGATGGGGTCACTCACAGAAAATGCACTCACCTCTATCTGATCCTGCCACAGGCCCCAGCTTGGCCCTAGACTGGAGGCAGAGTCTGGCCCTTGAGCCCAAACATGCCCAGAGCAGGGCTGGCACAGCCTCTCTCACCTCTGTTGTCAGGGCTTGGGCCTCCTGCCTGGGAAGCAAAATAGTGAAAAACAAAATCAAGTCAAAACCCACTATCATCTCCTTGCTTTAGTGACACATCTCTGTCTTAGGAAATAAAGCCTAAAGGCAAAGTGTATTTTCAGAGGCACTAAATCTTCTCCCCTTCCCTGCTGGGTGCATGCTTTGATTTGGAGGATTCTTGCCCTAACCCCTCCCACCCATTGTACCCAAACACAGGCCCCAGTTGCTCAGGCAGGAAAGACAGGGAGCTGTGAAAGGCCCAGAAACTTCATCTGAAACTCTAAGGAGTGGGGTCAGAACCTTATCTGGCTTCTGAGCTTGGGCAAGACCCTTCCCCTTCGTGGGCCTCAGTTTCCCCCTCTGTATAATGGTTTAGCCTTCCAGCTCTGGTATTCAAAGTTAAGGATCCTGATGGTGGCCAGGTGGGGTGGCTCATGCCTGTAATCCCAGCACTTTGGGAGGCCAAGGCAGGTGGATCACCTGAGGTCAGGTGTTCGAGACCAGCCTGGCCAAGATGACGAAACCCCATCTCTATTAAAAATACAAAAGCAGGCCGGGCACAGTGACTCATGCCTGTAATCCCAGCACTTGGGGAGGCCGAGGTGGGTGGATCACCTGAGGTCAGGAGTTCGAGACTAGCCTGGTCAACATGGTGAAACTCCGTCTCTACTACAATATACAAAAATTAGCTGGGCGTGGTGGCAGGAGACTTAATCCCGGCTACTTGGGAGACAGATGCAGGAGAATCATTTGAACCTGGGAGGCAGAGGTTGCAGTTAGCCGAAATGGAGCCATTGCACTCAAACCTGGGGGATAAGAGTGAGACTTTTCTCGAAAAAATAAATAAATAAATAAATAAATAAATAAATACAAAAGCAGTAGGTCATGGTGGTGCATGCCTGTTATCCCAGTTACTCCAGAGACTGAGGCAGAAGAATCTCTTACAACCTGGGAGGCAGAGGTTTCGAGATCGCACCACTGCACCCCAGCCTGGGCGACAAAGGGAAACTGTCTCAAAAGAGAAAAAAAAAAGGATCCTGGTGGAAATTTAGAGCCCCACGTTCAAGGGTTGGAATGGTATTCCTGGATAATCCAGGCCCAGAAGATCCAGAAAGCTTCTCCTACAACATGTATGGTATACCAGGTTCAGGTCCTGGAATGTCCTCTGAGCTCTGGCACCTTGTCCTAGTGACTTGGCCTCTCTGGACCTCAGTTTTGCCATCTGTGAAATGGCAAGAATACCGAGTTTATGAGGATAAAACATGACAGTGGCAAGAAAAGTGTCCTGTAAACTGTAGAGTGCAGTCCTCCTGGGAGGGAAGGACAGTTGCTGTTGTTAGGGGCTCATGTTTTGCCTTCCAGCAGAGTCGGGAAAGCAGTTTAGCCTGGCCTCGTTCTCGCGGGTGGGAGACCTCCTCCGTCCTCCCCAGGAACCACGGCCCCTGCCCTGCCCAGACCAGCAATAGCCCTCCATAAGCCTCCTGCCTGGAGGGAGGTGGCGGACAGGGAACAGCGGGGTCACCGCGGGCTTCCCATGGTAAGGGCGCAGCTCAGACTGAAGGTGGAGGGAAATAGCGAGCGAGGAGGAAGTGGGGAGGGACGGAAGGAGGGGCAAGCGAATCAAAGCACTAGGAATTTACTCACCCAAGCAGGGACAGGGAAGGAGATGGGGCTAGCAGGGCCGGGGACGCCCATGCCCCGCCCCTTCAGAGGACAATTCCCGGGGCGGGGCCTCCCTCCCTCCCTTCCCCGCGGCCCATTCCCGGCGCGGCTCCTCCCGTGGGAAATGCTGTCGCTGCAGCGGGCGCCCAGCCAAGTGGTTGCCAGGAATCAGACTGGGCGGCTGCGGCTGCGGCAGTGCGTGCGCTTCCCTGGGCAGCGGTCTAGGGCAGGCCTGGAAGAGGGCTGACCCTCACTGGGGTCTGGGAGGGGTCGGTTCTGGGCAGGGGGCACTCCGGGAACTGGACGCCCTGAGCTTCGCAGCCCCTCAGATCTGCAGCCAAGGTTATCTTTTGCCAGCCTGCTGAGCAATAACTGGGCACCACCTGGGAGCAGGTTAGAAATGCAGGCTCTCAGGTCTAGCCCCAGACTTGCTGACTCAGAACCTGCATTTTCCCAGGAGCCGGAGGTGACTCCCGGGCACATTCAAATTTGAGAAGTCTTTTTTCTACAAGAGTAGGCCTGAGTATTTTTTTTTTTTTTTTTTTTTTTTTTTTTTTTTTGAGACAGAGTCTGGCACTGTCGCCCAGGCTGGAGTGCAGTGGCCGGATCTCCGCTCACTGCAAGCTCCGCCTCCCGGGTTCACGCCATTCTCCTGCCTCAGCCTCCCGAATAGCTGGGACTACAGGTGCCCACCACCTCGCCTGGCTAGTTTTCTGTATTTTTTTAGTAGAGACGGGGTTTCACCGGGTTAGCCAGGATGGTCTCGATCTCCTGACCTCATGATCCGCCCGTCTCGGCCTCCCAAAGTGCTGGGATTACAGGCTTGAGCCACCGCGCCCGGCCTAGGCCTGAGTATTTACAGGTTTTAAAAAGACAGACGTGGTGGCTCACGACTATAATCCCAGCACTTTGGGAGGCCGAGGCCGGCGGATCACGAGGTCAAGGAATGGAGACCACCCTGGCCAACGTGGTGAAACCCCGTCTCTGCTAAAAATACAAAAAAAAAAAAAAATTAGTTGGGCGCGGTGGCGCGCACCTGTAGTCCTAGCTACTCAGGAGGCTGAGGCAGGGAGGATCGCTTGAACCCGAGAGGCGGAGGTTGCAGTGAGGCGAGATTACGCCACTGCACTCCAGCCTGGTGACAGTGAGACTCCGTTTCAAAAAAAAAGACAAGGCCGGCGTGGTGGCTCATGCCTGTAATCCCAGCACTTTGAGAAGCTGAGGAGGGCGGACCACTTGAGCCCAGGAATTCAAGACCAGCCTGGGCAACACTGCCAGACCCAGTCTCTGAAGAAAAAAAAATTAGCCGGGTGTGGTGGCGGCGTGCACCTGTAGTCTCAGCTACTGGTGAGGCTGAGGTGGGAGAATAGATTCAGCCTAGGAGACAGAGGTTACGATAACCCTTGATTGAGCCACTGCACTCAAGCCTGGGCAACAGAGCGAGGCTCTGTCTCAAATTAATTAATTAATTAAACAAATAAATAGGTTGGGCGTGGTGGCTCACGCCACCGCGTTTTGGGAGCATTTTGGGAGGCCGAGGCGGGTGGGTCACCTGAGGTCAGGAGTTTAAGACCAGCCTAGTCAACATGGTGAAACCCTGTCTCTACTAAAATACAAAACCCCGTCTCTACTAAAAACACAAAACTTAGCTGGGTGTTGTGGTGAGTGCCTATAAACCCAGCCATTCTGGAGGCTGAAGCAGGAGAGTCGCTTGAGCCCTGGAGGCTAAGGTTGCAATGAGCCGAGATCGCGCCACTGCACTCCAGCCTGGACAAAGAGATAAATAAAGAGATATTTATCTCTTTATAATATAAAAAATAAAAAGAGAGAGAGAGAGAGAGATTATAGATTGTTTTTCTTTTCTTTCTTTTTTTTTTTTTGAGACGGAGTCTCAGTCTGTCGCCCAGGCTGGAGTGTAGTGGCGCCATCTCGGCTCACTGCAAGCTCCGCCTCCCGGGTTCACGCCATTCTCCTGCCTCAGCCTCCCAAGTAGCTGGGACTACAGGTGCCCGCCACCACGCCCGGATAATTTTTTTTTTTTTTAAGTAGAGACAGGGTTTCACCATGTTAGCCTGGATGGTCTCGATCTCCTGACCTCGTGATCCACCTGCCTCGGCCTCCCAAAGTGCTGGGATTACAGGCGTGAGCCATTGCGCCTGGCCTTTTTTTTTTTCTGAGACAGAGTCTCACTCTGTCATCCAGGCTGGAGTGCAGTGGTGCTATCTTGGCTCACTGCAACCTCCATGTCCTGGGCTCAAGCAATTCTCCTGCCTCAGCCTCCCACGTAGCTGGGATTGCAGGCACACGCCACCATGCCTGGCTAATTTTTGCATTTTTAGTAGAGACAGGGTTTCACCATGTTGGTCAGGATGGTCTCGAACTCCTGACCTCGTGATCTGCCCGCCTCGGCCTCCCAAAGTGCTGGGATTACAGGAGTGAGTCACCGCGCCCGACCTGATTTTACTTTTATTTTCTTACTTTCAGTTAGGACATTGATTTTTTTTTTCTTCAAAATTAGTAAGGAAGGAGACCACTACTACTCCTGCTGCCCTCCTCCCCCTACCTTGCCTAGTTCACAAGACAGGAGGAAAGAGAGAAAGAAACAAAAGTAAGATAAATAGCCAGACAACCTTGGCACCACCCCCCAGCCCTAGGAGTTAAACAAAGTAATAATAATAACATCAACCCCTGGCCTAAACTACTTGTGTTATCTGTAAATTCCAGACACTGTATGAAAAAAGCATTGTAAAACTTTTTGTTCTGTTAGCTAATGCATGTAGCCCCCAGTCACGTTTCCCATGCTTGCTCGACTTATCACGACCCTTTCACGTGGACCCCTTACACTTGTAAGCCTTTAAAAAGACCAAGAATTTCTTTTTTGGGGAGCTCGGCTCTTAAGACTCGAGTCTGCCGATGCTCCCGGCCGAATAAAAAACCTCTTCCTTCTTTAATCCGGTGTCTGAGGAGTTTTGTCTGTGGCTCATCCTGCTACATTAGTAATGTATAAGGCCAGGCATGGTGGCTCACGCCTGTAATTCCAGCACTTTGGGAGGCTGAGACGGGTGGATCACTTGAGGTCAGGAGTTCGAGACCAGCCTGCCCAACATGGTGAAACCCCAGCTCTACTAAATATACAAAATTAGCCAGGCATGGTGGCACATGCCTGCAATCCTAGCTACTTGGGAGACTCAGGCAGGAGAATCACTTGAACCTGGGAGGAGGGGGTTGCAGTGAGCCAAGATCATGCCATTGCACTCCAGCCTGGACAATAAGAGTGAAACTCCATCTCAAAAAATAAATAAATAAATAAATTAGTAGTGTATAAATAGATCACATAATCTATGAATTGTATTCTGTTATAGGAAAGGGGCATTGCAAGATACTGATACTTGTTACAAAAGGGGCGTGGGGTCTGGTGGGGCTGGGAAACCACTGAGGAGCACTCACTCGGTTTTCAATCAACAGCATTGGCCCTGAGGAAACAGAAACAGGAACTAAATGGCGCTTGAATCCCAGGAGCTTCTACCCTGGCAGGCGAGATGAGACAGAGACGCAAATTGCCACCTTCCTGAGCCTCAGTTTCTTCACCTGTGAAATGGGCTTTCTCACCACTCATCTCTGCCTGCCTCCCTACAGGGTCGGATCAGATGGGCTGAACCAGCTTCTAGACAGGGAGGGGCTTCATGAGCAGCTCCACACCTGAGGGAAGGGAGATAGGAACATCTGCCCTGCTCACATCCCACCAGGGACAGCTCAGGCTTCTGTGCTTGTCCTGGCCTTCAGAGTCCAGCCTCTGGCCCTGCAGATTCTCTCTCAGGGCCTCGTCTGCTTTCTCTGGTGTCCCTCTCTCTTCTACCTTCCTTCTCCACTCCACTGTATCCCCGCACCACCGAAATCCACACCAGTCTGAAGCTTGTACCAAATTAGCAAACTGGTAGTTTCTGAGGAGGGCAAGCCAGCCTTGACTACATGCCAGACACTGCTCACACACTGGGTCTTTTATGCCAGCCCTGAGACATAGATGGTCATGACCTAATGAATAGAGGAGGACATCGAGGCTCAGTTAAGGGGAGGAGTTTGCACCAGGTCACCCAGCCAATAAGAGGCCAAGATGGGACAAGAACTGGAGCTTTGGCCGGGCGCGGTGGCTCACGCCTGTAATCCCAGCACTTTGGGAGGCCAAGGCAGGTGGATCACCTGAGGTCGGGAGTTCAAGACCAGCCTGACCAACATGGAGAAACCCCATCTCTGCTAAAAATACAAAATTAGCCGGGCGTGGTGGCGTATGCCTGTAATCCCAGCTACTTGTGAGGCTGAGGCAGGAGAATCTCTTCAACCCTGGAGGCGGAGGTTGCAGTATGCCGAGATCACGCCATTGTACTCCAGCCTGGGCAACGAGAGAGAACCTCTGTCTCAAAAAAAAAGAAAAAAAGAAAAAAAGCCGGGCGCGGTGGCTCAAGCCACCCAGCACTTTGGGTGGCCAAGATGGGCGGATCACGAGGTCAGGAGATCGAGACCATCCTGGCTAACACGGTGAAACCCTGTCTCTACTAAAAATTACAAAAAAAAACAAAAAACAAAACAAAAAAAAAGAAGAACTGGAGCTTTGACTGGGCACGGTGGCTTATGTCTGTAATCCCGGATTGCTTGAGCTTGGGAGTTCAAGACCAGCTTGGGCAACATCTCTACAAAAATTACAAAAATTAGCTGGGTGTGGTGGCGAGTGCCTGTAGTCCTAGCTACTCAGGAGGCTGACGTGGGAGGATAGCTTGAGCCCTGGAGGTTGAGGCTGCAGTGAGCTGTGATTGTGCCACTGCACTCCCAGCCTGGGCCACAGAGTGAGACCCTGTCTCTTTTTTTTTTTTTTTTTTTTTTTTTGAGACGGAGTCTCGCTCTGTCACCCAGGCTGGAGTGCAGTGGCCGGATCTCAGCTCACTGCAAGCTCCGCCTCCCGGGTTTACGCCATTCTCCGGCCTCAGCCTCCCGAGTAGCTGGGACTACAGGCGCCCGCCACCTCGCCCGGCTAGTTTTTTGTATTTCTTAATAGAGACGGGGTTTCACCGTGTTAGCCAGGATGGTCTCGATCTCCTGACCTCGTGATCCGCCCGTCTCGGCCTCCCAAAGTGCTGGGATTACAGGCTTGAGCCACCGCGCCCGGCCGACCCTGTCTCAAAAAAATTTTTTTTAAAGTTTTAAAAGTACACACACTCAAGAGGGGAGTGCCGGTGTACTCAAGAAAGAATCGCACAAGGGGCTTTGCGGTTTTTTTTTTTCTTCTTCTTTTTTTTTTTTTGAGGCAAAGTCTTGCTCTTGTTGCCCAGGCTGGAGTGCAATGGCGTGATCTTGGCTCACTACAGCCTCCACCTCCTGGGTTCAAGCGATTCTCCTGCCTCAGCCTCCTGAGTAGCTGGGATTACAGGCATGTGCCATCATGCCCAGCTAATTTTTTGTATTTTTAGTAGAAACGGGATTTCACCATGTTGGCCAGGCTGGTCTCAAACTCTTGATCTCATGTGATCCGCCCACCTTGGCCTCCTAAAGTGTTGGGATTATAGGCGTGAGCCACCGTGCCCGGCTATGGTTTCTATTTTTTTTTTTTTTTTTTTTTTTTTTTCGAGACGGAGTCTCGCTCTGTCACCCAGGCTGGAGTGCAGTGGCCGGATCTCAGCTCACTGCAAGCTCCGCCTCCCGGGTTCACGCCATTCTCCTGCCTCAGCCTCCCGAGTAGCTGGGACTACAGGCGCCTGCCACCTCGCCCGGCTAAGTTTTTGTATTTTTAGTAGAGACGGGGTTTCACTGTGTTACCCAGGATGGTCTCGATCTCCTGACCTCGTGATCCGCCCGTCTCGGCCTCCCAAAGTGCTGGGATTACAGGCTTGAGCCACCGCGCCCGGCCATGGTTTCTATTTTTATAGATTTCTTTAACCAAGGGGTGGAATATTTATGAAAGTTACTGGAAAAAGGTGGAGATTTCTTGGAACTGTGGTGCCACCCATTTTTACACCAAATATGGGAACTATTGTGGGGCTGGTGGGTGTGTGATTTTTAGTATGTTAATGAGCGTATAATGAGGTCCTAGGAGAAACCTAGGTCAAATCCAGTGCCATGCTGTGTCCAGTTGGTCTCAGCTAGCTTGGCCCATGCCCTGATTTTTCAGGGTCTTATGAGCCCTTAGCTTCTGCAGTTATTTCAACAGCTTCCTTTTGCTAGTCATGTGAAACTGCTGCCTGGAATTTTCCATTCTTCTGCGACCCATTATTAGTCCTGTATCACCTTCACTCATCCCATGAATATTTACTGAGCATACACAGGTTTCCAGGTGCTGGATTACATAGAAAACAAAATCCCTGCTCTCCTGGAGCTTTGGTTCCAGGGGCGGGAAATGGGGCAATAAATAGGTAAATACGCAGCATGGTAGATGGTGTTAGGTACTTTGGAAATAGAGAAGAGGCCAGCAGGTGTGGGGAGCGAAGGTGCCATTCTAATTGGATAGTCAGAGAAGGCCTCCCTGAGAACAGCAGACATGGAGAAAACGACCTGGAGGAATTGAGGGAGCAGCCATGTGGGGATCAAAGGAGACCATGCCAGGCAGATGGAAGAGCAGTTGCAAGGCCCCGAGGTGGGAGCGTGCCTGGCATGGTTGAGGCACATCAGGGAGGCCAGTGTGGCTGCCCCTGATAAGGGAAGGGGTGTGGCAGGAGATTGTGGCTTTTACTCCAAATGAGAAGGAGGCATTAAAATTACATGATCTGGGCCGGGCGCGGTGGCTCAAGCCTGTAATCCCAGCACTTTGGGAGGCCGAGACGGACGGATCACGAGGTCAGGAGATCGAGACCATCCTGGCTAATATGGTGAAACCCCGTCTCTACTAAAAATACAAAAAACTAGCCGGGCGAGGTGGTGGGCGCCTGTAGTCCCAGCTACTTGGGAGGCTGAGGCAGGAGAATGGCGTAAACCCGGGAGGCGGAGCTTGCAGTGAGCTGAGATCCGGCCACTGCACTCCAGCCTGGGCGACAAAGCGAGACTCCGTCTCAAAAAAAAAAAAAAAAATTAAATGATCTGACTTGGGTTTAAAAAGGATCACACTGGCTTGCTGGGTTGAAAACACTGTAGGTGAGAAGCACAAGGCAGAAAGGCTCCAAAAATCCTGGAGAGTGGGGCGTGGCTTAGACCACAGAAGTGGCAGTAAGCTGGGGGTGGGGCCGAGATGTGGTCAGGGCCTGTCTGGGTTCTGAAGGCAGAGCTGACAGGGCTTGCTGACAAATCAAAAGTGCAGCGTGAGAGAAAAAGGAGTGGAAAGTGGCTTCAGGGCTTGGGGCCAAGAACTGGAATTTGCCATTTGCTAGGACTTCAGTTCGAAAAGTCAACATTGAACATGCAAAATTTGAGATGACTACAAACATAAAAGTACAGATGTTGACTAAAATTAAATAAATGAGCCTGGAGTGCCAGACAGAGCTCTGGACTGAAATATATAAATTTGGGATTTCGGGAGAGAGAGGTTGCAGTGAGCCGAGAT
This sequence comes from Macaca nemestrina, assembly GCF_043159975.1. Classification (NCBI taxonomy): domain Eukaryota; kingdom Metazoa; phylum Chordata; class Mammalia; order Primates; family Cercopithecidae; genus Macaca; species Macaca nemestrina. Next base: position 207,040,238 of record NC_092125.1, read on the forward strand.
CACACCACTGTACTCCAGCCTGGGTGACAGAGTGAGTGAGATGTTGTCTCAAAAAATAAATAAATAAATAAATAAATAAATAAATAAATAAATCTGGGATTTGCCAGCACAGAGATGGTATTTCAAGCTTGAGACTGGTGAGATCACCAAGAGTATGAGTGTAGACAGAAAACAGAAGACCAGGGAGTAAGTCCTGGGCATTTCATTCTTTAGAGGCTGAGTGGATATGGAGGAAACCACAGCAGTCAGTGAAACAGAAGGAAAACTAGGACACTGTGGTGTTTTAGAAGCCAAGGGAAGGTCCACGCATGGTGGCTCACACCTGTAATCCCAGCACTTCGGGAGGCCGGGGCGGGTGGATCACTTGAGGCCAAGAGTTCGAGACCAGCCTGGCCAACATGGAGAAACCCACATCTCTACCAAAAAATACAAAAATTAGCTGGGCATGGTGGCCTGTGCCCGTAGTCCCAGCTATTCCAGAGGCTGAGGCACCAGAATCACTTGAATCTCAGAAGCAGAGGTTGCAGTGAGCAGAGATCACACCACTGCACTCTAGTCCAGGCAACAGAGCAAGACTCTGTCTCAAAAAAAAAAAAAAAAAGCCAAAGGAAGAAAGTATTAAAAGGAGCCAGGCACATTGGCTCACGACTGTAATCCCAGAACTTTGGAAGGCCGAGGTAGGCGGATCACCTGAGGTCAGGAGTTCGAGACCAGCCTGGTCAACGTGGTGAAACCCTGTCTCTACTAAAAATACAACAATTAGCTAGGCGTGGTGACGGGCACCTGTAATCCCAGCTACTTGGGAGGCTGAGTGAACCTGGGAAGCAGAGGTTGCAGTGAGCAGAGATTGCAGCCTGGGTGACAAAGTGAGAATCCATCAAGAAAGAAGAGAGAGAGAGAGAGAGAGAGAGGGAGGGAGGGCGAGAGAGAGAGAGAGAGACAGAAAAGAGAAGAGAAGAGAAAGAAAGAAAAAAGAAAGAATTACAAAGAAGGAATGATCAGTTGTGTCTTGGGCAATTTAGAGGTTAAATAAAATATGAGGATTAAGAATTAATAATTAAAATGGGAAAAAATATTGCAAATCATATAAGGGATTGTATCTAGAATAAATAAAGAACCCTTACAACTCAATGATAATAAATAGCACAATTTAAAAATCGGCAAAGGAACTCAATTGACATTTCTCCAAAGATACAGATGACCGATAAGCACATGAAAAGATACTCATGAAAAGATACACATGAAAAATGCAATCAAAACCACAATGAGACACTATTTCATACCCAGCAGGATGGCTATAGTCAAAAAGGACAGTAATCAACAAGTGTTGGTGAGGATGTGGAGAAATTGGAGTCCTCAAACACTGCTAGTGAGAATGAAAAATGGTGCAGCTGCTTTGGAAAACAGTCTGACAGTTCCTCAAATGGCTAAACAAAAAAATTACCTTACAACCAACATTTCTACTCCTGAATGTATACTGAAGAGAAATGAAAACATATAGGCTAGGCGCGATGGCTCATGCCTGTAATCCCAGCACTTTGGGAGCTTGAGATAGGTGGATCCCTTGAGGTCAGGAGTTCGAGACCAGTCTCACCAACACGGCAAAACTCCATCTCTACTAAAAATACAAAAATTAGCCAGGAGTAGTGGTGCACACACCTGTAATTCCAGCTACTTGGGAGGCTGAGACAGGATAATCACCTGAACCCAGGAGGCAGAGGTTGCAGTGAGCCAAGATTGCACCATTGCACTCCAGCCTTGGTGACAGAGCCAGACTCCATCTCTAAATAAACAAACAAACAAACAAACAGTTTTAAAAAATGGATGAATTATATGTTACGTGAATTATATCTCAGTGAAGTTGTTCTTTTATAAAAATAATTGGCCGGGCACAGTGGCTCTCGCTTGTAATCCCAGCACTTTGGGAGGCCAAGGTGGGCGGATCACCTGAGGTCAGGAGTTTGAGACCAGCCTGGCCAACATGGTGAAACCCTGTTGTTACTAAAAATACAAAATTAGTCAGTCATGGTGGCATATGCCTGTAATCCCAGCTACTTGGGAGGCTGAGGCAGGAGAATCACTTAAGCCCGGGATGTGAAGGTTGCAGTGAGCCGAGACTACGCCACTGCACTCCAGCCTGGGCAACAAGAGTGAAACTCCATCTCAATAAATAAATAAATAAATAAATAAATAAATAAATAAATAAAATTAGATTTGGCAATGTGAAGGTCACTGGCGACTCTGACAAAAGCAGTTTGGGTAGAGTGCTGGCAACAGAAGCCAGGCTGAAGTGTATGCAAGAGCGAACAGGAGAACCCTGAAAGCAGCAACAATTGTAGATGCTGTCAAAGAGTTTTGCTATACAGAGAAATGGGGGCCAGGCATGTTGGCTCACGCCTGTAATCCCAACACTTTGGGAGGCCGAGGTGGGCAGATCACCTGAGGTCAGGAGTTTGAGACCATCCTGGCTAACATGTGAAATGCTGTCTACTAAAAATAGAAAAATTAGCAAGGCGAAGGGGTGGGCACCTGTAATCCTAGCTACTTGGGAGGCTGAGGCAGGAGAATCACTTGAATGGGGGAGGTGGAGTTTGCAGTGAGCCAAGAGGGAGCCGCTGCACTTTAGCTTGGTGACAGAGAGAGACTCTGGCTTAAAAAAAAGAAAAAAAAAAGAGAGAGAGAAGTGGGATAGAAGAGGAGAGGCTTGGGGTCAAGAGAGGCTCTTGGTTTTGTTGTGCATTTTCTTTTTTTTAGATGCAATAAATTATTATTATTATTATTATTATTATTTATTATTATTATTATTGTTTTTGAGACGGAGTCTTACTCTTGTCGCCCAGGCTGGAGTGCAATGGCGCGATCTCGGCTTATTGCAACCTCTGCCTCCCAGCTTCAAGCAATTCTCTTGCCTCAGCCTCCTGAGTAGATGGGATTACAGACGCACGCCACCAGCCAGGCTAATTTTTGTATTTTTAGTAGAGACAGTGTTTCACCATGTTGGCCAGGTTGGTCTCAAACTCCTGACCTCAGGTGATCCTCCCACCTTGGCCTCCCAAAGTGCTGGGATTATAGGTGTGAGCCACCGCGCCCGGGCTGACGTTATTATTATTATTATTTGAGACAGGATCTTACTCTCGCCCAGGCTAGAGTACAGTGGCGCAATCATAGCTCATGGCAGCCTTGAACTCTCGTGCTCAAGTAATCCTTCTGCCTCAGCCTCCCGAGTAACTAGAACTACAAGTGTGAGCCATCACGCGCGGCTAATTGTTTTTCATTATTTTATTTTGGAGACAGGGTCTTGCTGTGTTGCCTAGGCTGGTCTTGAACTCCTGGCCTCAAGTGATCCTTCCTGCCTAGGCCTCCCAAAGTGCTAGGAATATAGGTGTGAGCTACTACTCCTGGCCCAAGGGATCATATTTTAATGGTGATTGGAATGATCTAGTCAGGGACAGAGGGACACTTGCTGGAGCAAAGGCCTTGAGCTTGTGAGAAGGATGAGATGTGGTATACAAATGGAGGTGTAGCCTTGGAGAGGAGCAAGCAGGGGTCATTCTCAGGGGCAGGAGTGGAGGCTGAAAACGACGAGGCACAGACCCAGGTGAACGGATAGAGGTGTTGAATCCAAGGAAATTGTCTTCTTGATACTGGTGGGCTGGGGAAGGTCCCCCAAAGCCAGCAGAACCTCAACCCAGCCAGTGTCCAGGTTCTTGATGCCATTGCGAGAAGCAATTCCCGAATGAGTCAGAAAGTAGTGAAAATACCAAGATTTATTGCAAAGCAAAAAGTACACACTGAACGGGAGTGTGGGCAGACTCAAGAGAGAGTCACACAAGAGGGTTTGGGTTTACCTTTATGGGTTTCTTTTTTTTTTTTTTGAGATGGAGTCTCGCTCCCACCGCACAAGCTGGGCTGCAGTGGTGCAATATTGGCTCACTGCAACCTCCACCTTCCAGGTCCAAACAATTCTCCTTCCTCAGCCTCCCGAGTGGCTGGGATTACAGGCATGCACCACCACACCCAGCTGATTTTTGTATTTTCCGTAGAGACGGGGTTTCACCATGTTGGCCAGGCTGGTCTCGAACTCCTGACCTCAGGTGATCCACCTGCCTCGGCCTCCCAAAGTGCTAAGATTACAGGCATGAGCCACTATGCCAGGCCATTTTATGGGTTTCTTTCACCAAGTGGTGGAATATTCATGAAAACTCCTGGAGAAAGGTGGAGATTTCTCGGAACTGTGGCGCCACTCATTTTTACACCAATTATGGGTGTTCTCAGAACTGCTGTGGTGCTGGTGGGTGTGTGATTTTTGGTATGTTAATGGGCATGTAATTGTTGTAGGAAAAAACGGGTTCTTCTCACAGGACCAGGAAGAGTTAGGCACGCAGACACTTTGAAGGGTGAGGGGGAACAGAATTTATTGGGCGAAAAGGAAAAAAAAGCTCAGCATAGCAAGAGGAGTTCCTGCTTACAGGCCCCCACCTCACAGATTGAATCCCAGGTCCCCACCCAGGAACGGGAGAGGCCACACTCCTCTCCCTCGCAAATGGTGTGAACTTCCTGAGTCTCCACCCCATCGTCCCAGTGGGCAGGCTGGTGGGAGATTCTCCAGGGACCCTTCCCCTTATCTTCCTTCTGCATCTATCATAATGAGGTCCGAGGAAAAACCTATGTCAAATCCAGCACCATGTTGGGTCCAGTCAGTCTCGACCAGCTTGGTCCACATCCTGTTCTTCAGAGTCTTATCAGCCCCTCGCCTATAGTCATGTGAAACTGCTGTCTGGAATTTTTATTCTCCTCTGACCACCCCACACTATTCCTCTTACTCCGATTGCCTGTTTTCTTAGTGAAGTAGAAAGCAGAAACACCGGATGAGAGGACAATGGGGGAGGAGCTGTCGGGGACAGAGGAGAGAGAAGTTATGTCCTTGTCCTGCAGGACTGCAGGAGAGTGAAAAGCCTGGGTCATGTGGTGGGATTGCCCGCCAGCAAGTGCTAAGGGCCCCTGGAGGATAGTGGGTATGATGTTCGAAGGAGACCAGTCGGCAGGGCTGTGTCTCTCACTAGCCTCCGTCACCTGTGTGGAATTAACCAGGGTGTGGCCTTGCCAGGTGGATGTAGTTTAATGAGAGCGGGCAAGGGGGTTAAGGGAAGTAATTATAAGGGGTTGCTAGGATGTAATTATAGCAATGTTCCATGGAGTCTAGCTGGTAAAGGAGGAAAGTCAAGACATGAGGGAGGCAAGGAACAGTGACCAAAAACAGTATCAGTGGACTGGAGGTTCTGGCAGGTCAAAGAACTACTGGATTCCCAGCTGTACAAGGAGTGAGCTGGAAAGATAGGAGGTGGTGTTAGGAGGATAGGATACTTGGTATTCAAATTACCTGGGGTAGGGGTACAATTATTGTTAATGACAAGGTCCATTACCTTGGTAGGACCTGAGGTAGGGTGGAGGACAAAAACCATAGAAGGAGGGGATAGGTGATCCTCTTTACTTCAGCGTATGTAGCTGAACTCACTGTGTCATCTTCAGAGGCAGAGCCCTGGATAGAGAACAGGCCTGGGATTCAGTCAGAGCTGGCTATAAAGTCCCTCTTTCCAACTATGGAGCCCTGAACAAATGAGCCTCTCTGAGCTTCAGTTTCCACTTCTGCAAAGTAAGAGTTTGCACCTTTTCATAAGATCATGTTCTGAAAATTAAATGAGGCCAGGTGCGGTGACTCACGCCTGTAATCCCAGCCTTTTGGGAGGCTGACGTGGGCGGATCACTTGAGGTCAGGAGTTCGAGACCAGCCTGGGCAACATGGTGAAACCCCGTCTCTACCCAAAAATACAAAAATTAGCTGGGCATGGTACTGCACGCCTGTAATCCCAGCTACTTGGGAGGCTGAGGTGGGAGAATCGCTTGAACCCGGGAGGCAGAGGTTGCAGTGAGTCAAGGTTGTGCCATTGCACTGCAGCATGGGAGACAGAGCAAGACTCTGGCTCAAAAAAAAAAAAAAAAAAAAACAGAAGGCCGGGCACAGTGGGAGGTTGAGCCGGGTGGATCATGAGGTCAGGAATTCCAGACCAGCCTGGCCAACATAGTGAAACTCTGTCTCTACTAAAAATACAAAATATTAGCCGGGCATGGTGGCACGCACCTGTAATCCCAGCTACTCAGCGGGCTAAGGCAGGAGAATCATTTGAACCCAGGAGGCAGAGGTTGTAGTGAGCCGAGATTGCGCCATTGCATTCCAGCCCAGGCGACAGTGTAAGACTCCAATTCAAAAAAGAAAAAGAGGCCGGGCGCGGTGGCTCAAGCCTGTAATCCCAGCACTTTGGGAGGCCGAGACGGGCGGATCACGAGGTCAGGAGATCGAGACCATCCTGGCTAACACGGTGAAACCCCGTCTCTACTAAAAAATACAAAAAAACTAGCCGGGCGAAGTGGCGGGCGCCTGTAGTCCCAGCTACTTGGGAGGCTGAGGCAGGAGAATGGCGTGAACCCGGGAGGCGGAGCTTGCAGTGAGCTGAGATCCAGCCACTGCACTCCAGCCTGGGCGACAGAGCATGACTCCGTCTCAAAAAAAAAAAAAAAAAAAAAAATTAAATGAAAGACTGTGTGGAAACACCTAGTGCAGTTCCAGGCACAGAGGGCACTCAGTAACCTGGGCTGATAATATAGCTACACAGCACTTCCTAGAATACTTTTGTCTGGGGTCCCGAAGCTGAGAAGGGGCCAATGTATGAAACAAGATTCTCCCCAGGACCCTTTCTCCCTTCCCACCATCTCAAACATAGAAGATATGCATGGAAGAGCCTGACTCCTATTTCACTCCCATTTTACAGAATAGGAAACTGAGGTCCAGATAGGAAGAGTGATTATATCACTAAGACTCAATTATCATACAGAGTAAGTTTCCTTTTAAAATCTATTGAGGCCTGGCATGGTGGATCAAGCCTCTAATCCTAGCACCTTGGGAGGCCTAGGCGGGAGAACTGTTTGAACCCAGGAGTTCGAGATCAGCCTGGCCAACATGGTGAGACTCAATCTCTACAAATAAAACAATTAGCCCAGCATGGTAGTGCATGCCTGTGGTCCCAGCTACTGTGAAGACCAAGGTGGGAGGATCACTTGAGCCTGGAAGGTGAAGGCTGCAGTGAGCCAGGATCAAGTTACTGCATTTTAGCCTGGGCAACAGAGCAAGACCCCATCTCAAAAAGAATCAGTTGGCCAGGTGAGGTGACTCACGCCTGTAATACTAGTACTTTGGGAGGCTGAGGAGGGCAGATCACTTGAAGTCAGGAGTTCGAGACCAGCCTGGCCAACATGATGAAACCTTGTGTCTACTAAAAATACAAAAAGTAGCCAGGCATGGTGGTACATGCCTGTAGTCCCAGCTACTTGGCAGGCTAAGGCAGGAGAATCACTTGAACCCAGGAAGCAGAGGTTGCAGTGAGCCGAGATCATGCCACTGCACTCCAGCCTGGACGACAGAGCAAGACTCTGTCTCAAAAAAAAAAAAAAAGGATCAGTCGGAGTTCAGGTGCGGGGTCTCATGCCTATTATTGAAGTGCTTTGAGAGGCAAAGACAGGAGGATCACTTGAGGTAAGGAGACACCACCCCGAGTAAAATAGTAAGACTCCATCTCTGCAAAAAAATTTAAAGTTAGCTTGGCATAGTCCTAGCTACTCAGAAGGCTGAGGTGGAAGGATCACTTGAGCCCAGATGTTTGAGGCTGCGGTTGAGCTATGATCACGACACTGCACTCCAGTCTGGGTGACAGGAGAAGCAAGACCATGTCTCTAAAAAAATAAGAATAGGCTAGGCGCGGTGGCTCACACCTGTAATCTAGCACTTTGGGAGACCGAGGTGGGTGGATCACCTGAGGTCAGGAGTTTGAGACCAGTCTGACCAACATCGCAAAACCCTGTCTCTACTAAAAATACAAAAATTAGCTGGGCATGGTGGCGGGCACTTGTAACCCCAGCTACTCAGAAGGCTGAGGTGGGAGAATTGCTTGAACCCAGGAGGCAGAGGTTGCAGTGAGCCGAGATCACACTACTGCACTCTGGCCTGATGACAGAGTGAGACTCCATCTCGGAAAAATAAATAATAGGAATAAAATAATAAAATCAGGTGGAATAATAATTAAGATGGAAAAATTATGTAGGAGGAAGAGGGAAGGCTCATATATAATATTTGAAAGCCAACTGGACTCTTCAGAGGGTACTCCAGTCAACGTTCCCCTCCATTCACTGGAACAATTAAAAGCTGGTCTTAGTGAAAATGAAAAATCCTACTGGATATACCCCTTCTCTCTCAGCTTCCTACATCCCCCATTATCTCCAGCCCCATCACAGTGATGATCAGGTCTTGTTCAATGTTGGGCAAACATTGAAACAATCAGCTTTGGGAATGAAAGTGTCAACAGAAAGGTGATTCACAAAGCATGAATTTGCTAATTGTTCTTTCGAGCTCAGATGGAAGGAAAGAGGGAGGGAAGAGAGAGGAAAAAGATCTCAGAGTTTCCTTCCTTAGAAAACTTGATTCGGGGCCGGGCGCGGTGGCTCAAGCCTGTAATCCCAGCACTTTGGGAGGCCGAGACGGGCGGATCACGAGGTCAGGAGATCGAGACCATCCTGGCTAACACGGTGAAACCCCGTCTCTACTAAAAATACAAAAAATTAGCCGGGCGAGGTGGCGGGCGCCTGTAGTCCCAACTACTCGGGAGGCTGAGGCAGGAGAATGGCGTGAACCCGGGAGGCGGAGCTTGCAGTGAGCTGAGATCCGGCCATTGCACTCCAGCCTGGGCAGCAGAGCGAGACTCCGTCTCAAAAAAAAAAAAAAAAAAGAAAAAAAAAGAAAAAAAAAGAAAACTTGATTCGGCCAGGCACGGTGGCTCACACGTGTAATCCCAGCACTTTGGGAGGCCAAGGCGGGTGGATCACGAGGTCAGCAGTTCGAGAGCAGCCTGGCCAATATGGTGAAACCCCGTCTCTACTAAAAAAGTATACAAAAATTAGCTGGGCATGGTGGCATGTGCCTGTAGTTCCAGCTACTCAGAAGGCTGAGGCAGGAGAATCGCTTGAACCCGGGAGATGGAGTTGCAGTGAGCCAAGATCATGCCACTGCACTCCAGTCTGGGCAACAGAGTGAGACTCAGTCTCAAAAAAAAAAAAAAGAAAAGAAAAGAAAACTTGATTCAAGTGTTTAGGATGGGCATAGCACCAGTCAGTCACTGCAAGGCCCTGCCCCCTGCCTGGTTTCCAGCATAGCTACTCTCCCTGGGGTAAATCCCTCCTGATTTCTGTACTGTTTCTACATCTATAAAGTAAGAAGATTAACAGGCCCGGGCGCGGTGGCTCATGCCTGTAATCCCAGCACTTTGGGAGGCCGAGGTGGGCGGATTGCCTGAGCTCAGGAGTTCAAGACCAACCTGGCCAACATGGTGAAACCTCTACTCTACTAAAAACACACACACAAAAAAAGTAGTCAGGCATGGTGGCGGGCACCTGTAATCCCAGCTACTCAGGAGGCTGAGGCAGGAGAATTGCTTGAACCCAGGAAGTAGAGGTTGCAGTGAACCGAGACTGTGCCACTGCACTCCAGCCTGGGTGACAGAGCAAGACTCTGTCTCAAAAAAAAAAAAAAAAGATTGACAAAGGCCCTCCTAGTTCTGGCCTTCAGGGTTCTAGGAATATGTGTCCTGGTACCTTCTCTGTTGCCCTGGCTGTCCAGACACAGGGAGATGGGGCAGAAGTGGATCCAACAGATCCAATGGAAATGTCACCTCACTATGGAGGACTTCCATAACCACACCATCTCATGATATCTCTCGTTCTCGCGCTTGCCGTATCTCTATCTCACACTCACACATGCACGGTTGCTCTCTCCCCCATCACCCTGTTTTATTTTCTTTTTAGCACTATCAGAAATGTATTCTTTATTTGTTTACTTGACTGTTGTCTTTCGACATTAGAAAGCTCTAGGGCTGGGAGCGGTGACTCACACCTGTAATCCTAGCACTTTGGGAGACTGTGGCAGGCAGATCATTTGAGGTCAGGAATTAGACTAGCTGGGGCAACATGGTGAAACCCAATCTCTAAAACAAAAAAAGGGAGAAAGAGCGAAAGTTCTAGAAGGGCTGGGCACGGTGGCTCATGCCTGTAATCCCAGCACTTTGGGAGGCCAAGGTGGGCAGATCTCTTGAGATCAGGAGTTCGGAACCAGCCTGGCCAACATGGTGAAACCCTTTACTAAAAATACAAAAATTAGTCAGGGGTGGGCCTGTAATCCCAGGTACTTGGGAGGCTGAGGCAGGAGAATCACTTGAACCTGGGAGGCGGAGGTTGCACTGAGCCAAAATTGTGCCACTGCACTCCAGCCAGGCAACAGAGTGAGACTCTGTCTCAAAAAAAAAAAAAAAAGTTCTAGAAGGGCAGGGACCTTGCCTATTATTTCTCAGGGCCTAGCGCAGCACGTGGTACACAGGTAGGTGCTCAGAATGTATGTTGGCTGATGAATGAATGAATGTATAGATCTTGTGGGTGGTGCCACGACTGTGCCAAGCATGACTGATCTGTGCTGAGTCTTCTTAAAGGAGCGGTTGAACGAAAGGGCTCTGGGGTCAGGAGACCTGGATTTGAGTCCCAAACTGCCAATTAGTGACTGTATAACCTTGGGCATATCACTTAACCTCTCTAAACCTCAGTGTCTTCATCTGTAAATTGGGGATAATGATCCCACATCTTGTGGTGTAGCTTTAGGAATTACAGCTTATTATGTATGTAAAATAATCTAGTGCATAGTAGGTGTTCAGTAAATGTTAGTTTCCTTTCCCCCACCCCTCCTTCCTCTGCTGGGGTATGGAGGTGGGGGTAAGAGACAGTGCTGTGGCTGAGCCTCAAGCTCTTTCATCAGTAGCCTCAGAGAGACCTGAGGCTCTCTGTCTCAAGTTCAAGGGTTTGGAGACTCTGGACTCAGCCAAAGGAGATTTCTATCTATTTCTTTTCTTTTCTGAGACAGGGTCCCTCTTTGTCACCCAGGCTGGAGTGCAGTGGTGTAAACATGGTTCACTGCAGCCTTGACCTCCCCACCTCAAGTGATTCTCCCACTTCAGCCTCCCGACTAGGTGGGACCACAGGCACGTGCCACCATGCCAGGCTACTTTCTTTTAATTTTTGTAGAGATGAGGACTCACTAAGAAGACTGGTCTCAAACTCCTGGTCTCAGATGACTCTCCCACCTCAGTCTCCCAAAGCGCTGGGATTACAGGCATGAGCCACCACTTCCGGCTGCTATTTCTTTTTATTTATTTATTTTTATTTTTTTATTTTTTATTTTTTATTTTTTTTTGAGATGGAGTCTCACTCTGCCGCCCAGGCTGGAGTGCAGTGGCCAGATCTCAGCTCACTGCAAGCTCCGCCTCCCGGGTTCACGCCATTCTCCTGCCTCAGCCTCCCGAGTAGTTGGGACTACAGGCGCCCGCCACCGCGCCCGGCTAGTTTTTTGTATTTTTTAGTAGAGACGGGGTTTCACCGTGTTAGCCAGGATGGTCTCGATCTCCTGACCTTGTGATCCGCCCGTCTCGGCCTCCCAAAGTGCTGGGATTACAGGCTTGAGCCACCGCGCCCGGCCTATTTATTTATTTTTAAAATTTATTTGAGACGGAGTCTCACTCTGTCACCCAGGCTGGAGTGCAGTGGTGCAATCTCAGCTTACTACAACTTCCGTCTCCTGGGTTCAAGCAATTCTCCTGCCTCAGCCTCCTGAGTAGCTGGGATTACAGGCACGTGTGACCACACTCGGCTAATTTTTTGTATTTTTAGTAGAGACGGGGTTTCACCATGTTGGTCAGGCTGGTCTTGAACTCCTGACCTCATGATCCGCCCACCTTGGCCTCCCAAAGTGCTGGGATTACAGGCATGAACCACTGTACCCGGCCTTTTTACAATTTTATATAGAAATGAGGTCTCCCGGCCGGGCGCGGTGGCTCAAGCCTGTAATCCCAGCACTTTGGGAGGCCGAGACGGGCGGATCACGAGGTCAGGAGATCGAGACCATCCTGGCTAACACGGTGAAACCCCGTCTCTACTAAAAAATACAAAAAACTAGCCGGGCGAAGTGGCGGGCGCCTGTAGTCCCAGCTACTTGGGAGGCTGAGGCAGGAGAATGGCGTGAACCCGGGAGGCGGAGCTTGCAGTGAGCTGAGATCCGGCCACTGCACTCCAGCCTGGGCGACAGAGCATGACTCCGTCTCAAAAAAAAAAAAAAAAAGAAACGAGGTCTCCCTATGTTGTTGTTGTTGTTGTTGTTGTTGTTGTTGTTGTTGTTGTTGTTTTTGAGACAGTCTTGCTCTATCACCCAGGCTGGAGTGCAGTGCCACCATCTCGGCTCACTGCAAGCTCCGCCTCCCGGGTTCACACCATTCTCCTGCCTCAGCCTCCCGAGTAGCTGGGACTACAGGTGTCCGCCACCACACCCGGCTAATTTTTTTGCATTTTTAGTAGAGACGGGGTTTCACTGTGTTAGCCAGGATGGTCTCAATCTCCTGACCGAGGTCTCCCTATGTTTTATATAGAGATGAGGTCTCCCTGGTCTTACAGGCGTGAACCACCGGGCCCCTCCATTTCTTATCTTTCAAGAAAAAGTAAAACAAAGCAAGCACTTGCCTTGAGGATGATGAAAGGGACTTCCCCAAGGTCACATAGTCAAGCAGTAGCACAAGTAGTGGGTCCCCTCCCTGAGGGCCAGAGAAAGCCCCTGATCGCAGACAAGATGGAGTGAAGCGAGAGGGGCAGCCTCTTGCCTGGGCTGGCCACCAGAAAGAGGAAGTAGCTGCAATGTTGTGAGAGTCCGGCTCTTGGGGTTTAGTCCCAGGTCTGTCAGAGTCAACCTGATGGCATTGGGATGTAGTTTACTGTTTCTAGGTCATGATTTCTCCTGTAAATTTTGTGTATTACTCCTCCCCAATCTGCCTGACAGGCGAATGGGAGACTATTACGAGAAAGAAATTTAATTTAATGTATTGTTAGAAAAAAAATTTTTTTTGAGACAGAGTATCATTCTTGTTGCCCAGGTTGGAGTACAATGACATGGATCTCGGCTCACTGCAACCTCCGCCTCCCAGGTTCAAGTGATTCTCCTGCCTCAGCCTCCCGAGTAGCTGGGAATACAGGTGCTACAGGTGCCCACCACCACGCCCAGCTAATTTTTTGTATTTTTAGTAGAAACGGGGTTTCACCATGTTAGCCAGACGGGTCTTGAACTCCTGACCTCAAGTGATCCACCCGCCTCGGCCTCCCAAAGTGCTGGGATTACAGGCGTGAGCCACCGTGCCTGGCCGGGAGAACAATATTTAAGAAAAAAAAATTGCAGCAATGAATCAGATAGACTCAATTTCTGAATTTTTGCTACAGCACAAATGTTTAAAATCAGAAAAAAAAAAATTTAAAAGTAACAGGTGAGGTTGGGGAAAAATAAAAAAACAAAAGTAACAACAGACCAGGCACAGTAGTTGACACCTGTAATCCCTGCACTTTGGGAGTCTGAGGCGAGCAGATCACTGGAGCCCAGAAGTTCAAGAGCAGCCTGGGCAACATGGCCAGACTCTTATCTCTACAAAAAAATAGAAAAATTAGCCGGGTGCTGTGGGGTGTGCCTGTAGTCCCAGCTACTCCGGAGGCTGGGATTGGGAGGATTGCTTGAGCTAGGGTGGTTGAGGCTGCAGTGAGCCATGATCATGCCAGTCAACTCCAGTCCAGGCAACAGAGTGAGACCCTGTCTCAACAAATAAATAGGCCGGGTGCGGTGGCTCACGCCTGTAATCCAGGACTTTGGGAGGCCGAGGCGGGCAGATCACGAGGTCAGGAGATCGAGACCATCCTGGCTAACATGGTGAAACCCCGTCTCTACTAAAAATACAAAAAATTAGCCAGGCATGGTGGCAGGCGCATGTAGTCCCAGCTACTCGGGCGGCTGAGGTAGGAAAATGCTGTGAACCTGGGAGGCGGAGCTTGCAGTGAGCCGAGGTTATTGTCACTGCACTCCAGCCTGGGCGACAGCGAGACTGTCTCAAGAAAATAAATAAATAAAAATAAAAAATAAAAGTAACAACAATCATAAGCCTCATCCCCTAGGTCCTATAAAGTGTGAGATCAAAATATGTAAACATATATTTTTTAAAATTATATTTTGTCTAGACCTGCAGAAAAACATGTAAACACATTATTCATTCTCTAGCCCCAGAAAGGTGCTGGGTTTGGGTAGGTACAGTGGAAAAAACATGCACCACAGATTCTATAGCCCTGGTTCAGGACCAAGGCCTGACTAGTTTGCTGTGTGACAGTGGGGTAATCACAAACACTCTCTGAGCAGATCTCTCCTTCCCTAAATTGGCTATGCTGTACATCAACGCTCATCATGCTGTGGTTTGCAAGGCCAATCAACAGAGTACCTTAGAAAGCCTTAGGACCGGGCGCGGTGGCTCACACCTGTAATCCCAGCACTTTGGGAGGTCGAGGTGGGTGGAGCACAAGGTCAGGAGTTCGAGACCAGCCTGGCCAATATGGTGAAACCCCCGTGTCTACTAGAAATACAAAAAAGTTAGCCGGGTTTGGTGGCGCATGCCTGTAATCCCAGCTAATCGGGAGGCTGAGGCAGGAGAATTGCTTGAACCCGGGAGGCGGAGGTTGCAGTAAGCCGAGATCGCGCCACTACACTCCAGCCTCGGTGACACAGCGAGACTCCGTCTCAAAAAAAAAAAAAAAAAAAAAAAAAAAAAAAAAAAAAAAAGCTTTTACCTTGGTATGCACAGAGTTTATTATTATACCTTTCCTAAGCGCTGGAAAAGTGCCAGAGCATGAGCAGTGCTGTGCAGAGTCGATCACGTGGCGCAATCTCTTTGGGCTTCTGAAAATAGTAGGTGACCAGGAGGACAAGACTAAGTGACTTCTCAATTTCTCTCAGCGCTAAAAAACAAAAAACAGAACCTGGAATTTCTCAGTTGTCTGACTCTGCTACAAACTCCGCAGGTCACTTCCCTTCCTCCTGACCCTGCGGGGGCGGGGTGGGCGCTGTCCCTTTAAGTCCAGGCCCGGGCCAATCACAGTGAACAGAAGTTCTTCAAGGACCAAAGGAGGGAATTCAGCCTGAGAGGGAGGGCGGGGAAGGGGCGTGCCCTCTAGCCAATCGGAATCTCCCTAGAGAACAGTGACTCACGTGCAAAGCTCTGAAGACCACTGTCCAGAGCGTCGAGAGGCGGGGCGGCTCTCGCTGTGTGGCAGCGGCCCGGGCCAATGGGCATGTCGCCCGCGGCCTATAAGAGTCCGCTGGGCCTCGGGCTGCAGGCGCTAGGGTCGGTAAGTCGTCGCCGTCCGAGGTGTGTCCTGGCTTTGTCTCGCCGTCGCTGCTGCCCCGTCCCTGCCTCCGTGCCCCCCCCCCCCGCCTTGGCCCCTGCCCAGCGGCTCTCCCTGTCCTCCTCCCCTTAACCACCCCCACGGTTTTTGCCGTCGGGGCTCGGGAGCCGGGCGGATGATGCCGTCGGAGAGCGGAGCTGAGCGCCGGGACCGGGCGGCTGCTCAGGTGGGAACGGCTGCGGCCACGGCGGTGGCCACGGCAGCCCCGGCAGGCGGCGGCCCCGACCCAGAGGCCTTGTCGGCCTCCCCCGGACGGCACCTGAGCGGGCTGAGCTGGCCACAGGTGAAGCGACTGGACGCTCTCCTGAGCGAGCCGATTCCCATTCATGGGCGCGGCAACTTCCCCACGCTGAGTGTGCAGCCCCGGCAGATCGTGCAGGTGAGAGGACGCCCGACGGGGTATGTGGGGGAATCCCTTCTGAGGCGCTCGTGGCTGGAAGGCATTTGTAGTCTGTTTGACTTTCTAGACAGCTAGGGAAACTGAGGAACGGAGACAGGGCTGTAACAATTGCACAGCATTTTGAATGGTAGATCAGACATCCCCCTGCATCTACTAATCCTTCCCCACCTGGCTTTTCCATCTCGACTCCTAGAGAACCCTGATTCCCCACGGATCACTCACCCAGGGCCTGGCTGAGAGAGGGGAGGAGGATGTCGAGGGCATTGGGGGAAGAATTTGTCCCTGCCTGCAAGGACAAAAGACGCCAGGCAGCCCTGGGTGGGTAAGTGTGCATGCTTGAGTCCAAAATAGCTTTTCCTTCCCTATCTGGGCATCCCTGGACCTCACCCTCCTTTTCTCTCTCGAGGTTCTAGGAGCAGACTCTGCCCTTGTGCTCCTACAGCCCTCTGCTGGAGAAACCGCCCCTTCCCCCTCCACCCCGTGGAAAAGCCACGAAAACTAGTCAGGGACTCCCTCTCTCTCAGCTGGGGTTGTGGCCCAAGATTTATTAAGCCAAAGATCAGATCTGATACCCCACCCCCAAGGGCAACATTAAGTGACCAATTTAGGTGTTTCTTCTCCTTCCCAAGACTGGAAATGAAGGCCAACCCAGGCCTCAGGCCCCACGTCCCCTCTCTCCTGAGGAAAGGGAGAAAAGAATTCTGACAGCCCCTCCCTCCTCCAACTCTTCCCTTTATCTGAACCTCAACGACCCCAAGACTGCTTTTTCATCTGTACAGCCCAGACGCTGTCATGTTCTGAAATACCAGAGTGTGGTAATTATTGTACCCATTTTATAGCTGGGTCAGTTTGCCACCCAAGATTGCTTCATGAGGTGAAAATCAAACCTGGAGAATCTTGGGTCTTCCCAGGAGCAGATTACAGTAGGTTCAATGTTTTCCCACCCCTTCCCCGGCTCCCAAGGTCAACTTCTAGGTGTTAGGGAGGGTCCTCTGATAAAACAAACCAAGAAGCCCAGCAAGGACTCCTGTGCGTTCCTGCCAGCTGATGGCTTCCTTTGGATGAAGCGGGCCTTTCCCCTGCCTCCTACTACCTGGGCTTCCCACAGAGGGGGAGGGGTGCCTCCTGGGGGATTACCTCCCCCACCCTCCCAAGGAACTAGGAACTGGAGGGGGTGGGGGCAGATTCTCCTGGGCTGACTCACAGGCGGCCCAGTGGAGTTCGCCGAGGAATGCCTCGGCTGCTCGCTGTCACCTGGGTGATTAGGAAACCAGTTGAGGCTTTTCTCCCCAGGACCGTCAAGTAATTCCTGGGGCCCCAGCTGCTGCACCTCCAGGACTGTGGCCCCAGGCATGGCAGGGAGGGGAAGGTGGAGCTCAGTATGGCAGCCCCCCTCTGCAAGAACAAGGGGTACCCTGGAAGGAGGGGAAGTCCTTGCCCTGTCAGTATGGCTCAGATAGCCTCTTTTGGTGTCTGCTCTGTGCCAAGCCCTGTTTAGGAAACCAAGGGCATAGATATGACTGGGACTCAGCCTCCATCCCTTCAGGTGCTCCTAGCCAGATGGAGGAGACTCCAGGTCAATAGAAGCTAACTTTACAATGCAATGGTGGTGCCATATCCTTCTAAACCCGAGTCAGAGATAGCACAGAACAGGGAGCTGTCGGTGACACTGAGGAAGGGCGGCAGAGACTTCAGAGCTGGGCTGGGAAGTTGGACTTCAGGATTCAAGCCCTGGACTGTTTGTTGTTCATTCTCTTTGCTGGGCTCAGTGTCCCCATCTGTTCAACTGGGATGGATGGATTACGCTGCTGCTCTCCAACACCCTCTCTGGTTCCAGACTCCGAAGGGGACAGGTGCCTTCACCTGACCTGTACAGCTGCCTCCACAGGAAAGAAAGTTTCTTGGAAGGAATCCACAGCTGGCAGCTTCTAAAGCTATTGGGATGTGTGCAGGATTGGGGGCAGGGGAGAGGGGGAGGGTGGTGGTGGTTGTTGCCTTGGGGCTTTTCACTGCTACTGAGTTGTCCTATGGCTCAAAAATTGGAAGCTTTCTCCCTCTCCACCCCTACAAGGCTTTGCCTGTAGTGGCAATCCAAGTGTAGAGATGCTGTTTTTGCTTGTACCTGTGCTAAAGGGACCCACCCTACCGTAAGGAGGCTTCCCAGAGCTACAGGCAGGGAGGCCTTTTATTGGTTGTGTAACCTTGGACAAGTCCTTTGCCTTCTCTGGGCCCAGAGGATTGAACTAGACAATCTGATCTCTCCAGCTGCAGCCAGAGGGCCTGCATCAGGCGGCACAGCATGTGAGTTTTGTAAGCCTGCTGGCTGACAGCGTCTGTCAGTCTCCCTGCAGGTCTCAGCAGCAGCCTGGAGCAGAGTGGTTGTGGGGAGGGCCTTGGCATGGGAGAAAGGAGGGTGCAGCCACTGCCCCTCCATGGCTGGAAAGTCTGATTCAGGAGGCACCAAGCTGCCCTGCAGTACTTGGGTGTGGTGGTATCTGGTGACCGCCTGCCAAGCTGGCTGTAGTCACACCTGGGAAGGAGACAACAGCGACTGGCTGGCTGACACAGCTGGCCCCATGGCCCTGACGCAGGGGATTTAACGAGTACTGCTACCTACTCACTAGGCCGGATGCCAAGCCCTGGGGTGGGCACCGGCCTGGGAGCAGGAGCTGGCACTGAGTAAGGCTCACTCAGCCCTAATGGGATCTGAGGAAGGGGCTGGTCTTCTCTGCAGGTTTGGTTGGGTCCTTCCACCAAGGTCTTTGGCCCATGCAGGCACAGCTGCCAGCTGCCAGGGTGTGGGTTAGAAGTCCCACAGGCTGGACTGCAGCGACTGACCTTGTCTGTCCAAGGCATCTCTCAACCCCCATCTTCCTGTTCTCCAACTACTCTGGCTCTGGGCTTCAGTACCTTGAGGGTTGCCTTTGCTTTGAAATTTAGAAAGGGAAGATGGATTCGAACTAGTCCCTGTTCCTTCTGAACCCTGGGACTGTAATGTGGTAGAAACAGGATGGGCTTTGGAGTCAGCCATACCTGGGTTTGAAGGCATCTCCACGTGATCTTGTGCAGGTGACATCACTCCTGTGAGCTTCAGTTTCCCAGGAGACCTGTCCCAGGCCGGGCACAGTGTCTCATGCCTGTAATCCCAGCACTTTGGGAGGCTGAAGCAGAAGAATAGCTTGAGTCCAGGAGTTCAAGACCAGCCTGGGCAATCTGGCAGAATCCCATCACTGCAAACAATAAAAAATTGCTGGGCATGGTGGCACACACCTGTAGTCCCACCTACTTGGGAGGCTGAAGTGGGAGGATTGCTTGAGCCCGGGAGGCAGAGGTTGCAGTGAGCTGAGATCGTGCCACTGCATTCACTGCATTCCAGCCTGGACTACAAAATCAGGACTCTCTCAAAAAAAAAATAAATAAATAAAGGATGGAGGAAAGGAAGGTAGAGAAGGGTTTGGAAAGGCAGAAAAAAAAATTCCATATTAAAAACAAAAAAAAAAGACTTGGCCTGGCACGGTAGCTCATGCCTGTAATCCCAGTACTTTGAGAGGCTGAGGCAGGTAGATCACCTGAGGTCAGGAGTTCAAGACCAGCCTGGCTAACATGGTGAAACCCTGTCTCTACTAAAAATACAAACATTATCTGAGCATGGTGATGGGCACCTGTAATCCCAGCTACTCAGGAGGCTGAGGGAGAAGAATCACTTGAACCTGGGAGGCAGAGGTTGCAGTGAGCTGACCACTGCACTCCAGCCTGGATGACAGAGAGAGACTCCGTCCCAAAAAAAAAAAAAAAAGAACGAACGAAAGACCTGTCCCCATAGGTTCTGGCAACAAGGTCCATTGCTTGGCACTCATTAGGTGCCTAGCCTCCTTCCGCCACCCTCTGTGTTCCTGATGGCCAGCTGCTTATGCCCCATTCTCCGTGTTCCTTATGGCCAGTTGTTTACCTCCCCCGTTGCCATGACAATATCTTCCCCTGGTAAAGGTGCTCCTCCCGGAAGTCTTCCTGGAGGGCGCCGCCCGCCTCGGATTGCCCCACCATAGCTTGCCTTCTCAGCACTTAGGTGCATTCTTTGTAGTAATTCCCTGGGAGGCAAGGAGAACAGCCTGGTCTGGAGCTGGGTGCTGACTTGGCAGCAAGGCAGGGTTGCAGAATCACTCAGGACAGGAATGCTGCCTGGTCACTTTCAGGGCAACTTTGGGTTACTGAGAAAACTGAATGTCCCCAACCCCCAGCTTCACTCTTCTCCCTACCTGGTACCTCAGGGGAGGGACCACTTATAGGTTTATCTGTCCTGTGCCATCAGGCCTGGGGGCTGTCTGAGGGCTGAGAGTTTTCACTGAGCCTTAGCTGTCTCACCACTGTAAGCCTTAGTTTCCTCATCTGAGAGCAAAAAAAGTATATAACATTTGCCTCACTGGGTCCTTGTAAGGATGAATTAGGATGAGTGCATTGTAGTCAAAAGGACATACATGAACTTGAGAATCCAACTAACCTGGGTTCTGGTCTCAGCCTGACCGCTCTATGACCTTGACTTGTTTCTTAACCTTTCTGTGCCTGAGGTCCTCTGTCTATCAATCAAAATAATACTCAAATGTAGGATTATTGGGAGGGTTAATGTGGCCATGAATGTGAAATGCTAACCATATTCCCAACATGTTTGAGCAGTTAGCGCAGTGCCTGGCACAGAACTGTTTTACTAGCAGTTTGAGAGGTAGAATAGCATGGTTAAGACTTGGACCGCCGAGTGCAGTGGCTCACGCCTATAATCCCAGCACTTTGGGAGGCGGAGGCGGGTGGATCACAAGGTCAGGAGTTCAAGACCAGCCTGGCCAAGATGGTGAAACCCCATCTCTACTAAAAATACAAAAATTAGCCAGGCACAGTGGCAGGCACCTGTCAGAAGAATCACTTGAACTCGGGGGATGGAGGTTGCAGTGAGCCAAGATCATGCCACTGCACTCCAGCCTTGGCGGCAAAGTGAGACTCATCTCAAAAAAAAAAAAAAAAAAAAAAAAAAGACTTTGGATTCTGAGTTTTATTCCCAGCTCTGCATTCACCAGCTGTTTGCCTTTGAGTTAGTTACTTGACCCCTCTGTACTTCCATTTTTGCTGTGTAAAGTGGGAATGATAGTATCCACCTCACAGGGTTATTGTGAGGATTAAGTGACCTGCTGTTTAGTAAATTCTATACAGATGTGTGCTATTATTGCTATTCTTCCTGGTCATTCCTCCAGATGGTCCATTCTCAGATTAGGCTTAGAGAGTTAAATGACTTCCCACGTTCCAAAAAAATAAAATAAAAAGTTAGATGATTTTCCAAAAGCATAACAGCTGGTTAGGGGCCAACAGTGGTTGACTTAGGGCCAACAGTGGTTGACGTTACTGGGATAAGTACATGGAAGTCCTTGGTGGATCCCTGGGGCCTGCTCCTGACACCTCCTTCCTGCTCTCCCCTCGAAGGTGGTCCGCAGCAGCCTGGAGGAGCAGGGCCTACACGTGCACAGTGTGCGGCTGCATGGTTCCGCTGCCAGCCATGTGCTGCACCCTGAGAGTGGCCTGGGCTACAAGGATCTGGACCTGGTGTTCCGGGTGGACCTGTGCAGTGAGGCATCCTTCCAGCTGACCAAGGCAGTGGTGCTGGCCTGCCTGCTAGACTTCCTGCCGGCTGGTGTGAACCGGGCCAAGATCACGCCACTGACACTCAAGGAGGCATACGTGCAGAAGCTGGTGAAAGTGTGCACAGACTCGGACCGCTGGAGTCTCATCTCACTGTCCAACAAGAGCGGCAAGAACGTGGAGCTCAAGTTTGTGGACTCAGTGAGACGCCAGTTTGAATTCAGCATAGACTCCTTCCAGATCATCCTGGACTCCCTGTTGCTCTTTGGCCAGTGCTCGTCCACTCCCATGTCTGAGGCCTTCCACCCAACAGTCACAGGTGAAAGCCTGTATGGGGACTTCGCCGAGGCCCTGGAGCACCTGCGGCACCGTGTCATCGCCACGCGCAGTCCCGAGGAGATCCGAGGTGGTGGCCTCCTCAAGTACTGCCATCTCCTGGTGCGGGGCTTCCGGCCCCGGCCCAGCACCGATGTGCGCGCCCTGCAGCGCTACATGTGCTCCCGCTTCTTCATCGACTTTCCAGATCTGGTGGAGCAGCGGCGCACCCTAGAGCGCTACCTGGAGGCCCACTTTGGTGGGGGTGACGCAGCCCGCCGTTACGCCTGCCTGGTGACACTGCATCGGGTGGTCAACGAGAGCACCGTGTGCCTCATGAACCACGAGCGCCGCCAGACGCTGGACCTCATTGCTGCACTGGCGCTGCAGGCACTGGCTGAGCAGGGCCCGGCTGCCACTGCCGCCCTGGCCTGGCGCCCTCCAGGCACCGACGGGGTTGTGCCAGCCACTGTCAATTACTACGTGACCCCTGTGCAGCCTCTCCTGGCTCGTGCCTATCCCACCTGGCTGCCTTGTAACTGACTCAGACCCTGGCCAGAAGGGAAGGGACTGGGCCTCACGGGGTGGGGTGGGGCCTCCAAGAGTGTGTGGAGGACATGACCAGAGACGCAGCCCGTGCCAGGTGGCCCAGCACTGCAGGGTTGGGCCTTCAGTTGAACAGACCAGACTTCCCCGAGCACGAGGCCCCTGTGGCTCTCAGCAGGAGGACCCTTTGGTTATTGCATCACACTTTTGGACCCACATAACAGTGGGGTGCAGGAGCCATTTGTCTTGGAAGTCAATTGCCTTCAGGGGACGAAACAAATTTGGGGTGGTAGCCTTAATGCACAGCACCTTGGATTGATTGCCATGGCCTAAGAGAGTCTTTTTGACTAGGGCCAGCCTGTGGTGATCCCAGCAGCTTTGGAGACTGATGTTTGTTATGGGGACTTGTCACTTTGGTCAGGCTGGGCCACTACAGGGCCTGATGGTCCAACTTGGGTAATCACTGGGAGGAGGGAAACTGAGGCCTGAGGCAGATACATGGGTTTGGGGAGGGCTGGGTTTAGCCCAGTTCTCTGAAATACATACCCCAAGCTGTGAAGCCTTCCTCATGAGGGGTTGAGGTGGGCAGTATACAGGAGCCAAGCAGCCCAGGGTGGGTCACAGCCCAGGCCCCTTCCAGGGTGCCACTCCTTTCCCCCTTGTTGCAAGGAGCCCTCCTGCCTGGGAGCTTGTTCTTTGGAGGGTGCTAAGCCTGAATTTGCCACAGTCAGGTCAATGTTCCCACCCCACTGGCTTGGTTACAGGGCTCTCACATGGGGGAGGGGAGCCATACTCCCACCCCCTTGGCATTCCCCTGGATTTGTTGCTATTTTGCACTCTTAACACCTGCCTTATAATAAAAACTGTCTACACTGAACCTTAGTGCCATGCTTTTTCTGGGGAAATAAGGACCTTCTGTAGCTGTGGGGGCTGCAGCTGCCTCCCCTAGTTGGAGTCTGGCTTGTACTGTGGAAGGGAGCGTTTGTGGGGGGTGGGGTTTGAAGCCTGGGCTATGGCTGGAGGACTGCCCCTCCTCCCAACCCCAGCCCCAGCCTGACCAGCTGCATATTGAGAGCTGCTGTCTACATGTGTGACCTGAACCTGCATGTTGCCTTAGCAGGTGTAGGACTCTTGTTAAGGAGTAAATATTTTTATGTTTTCTACCTGGAATCCAAATAGCTCTGGGCCTAGACTCAGACTCTGGTGCTCAGGGGTACTTGAACCTAGCTCTGTCTACCCCATCTCTTCCCAGGGAGCAGCTAGAGAACAGACTGGCTGAATCTGGACTGGAGGCCCCTGCAGTAAAGGTGGCTGAGACTGGGGAACTGCTAGAGTCCCCCCTAAGCCTGAGTCCAGGTAGGGCCTCCACTTGGGAGAGGCTCCCTCAGTCCTCCAGCTCCTTCCCTTGCCCCGAGCACTGATGGGTGTGCTCTGGCTCGCTCTAATCAGATCCTCTGGATGGGGAGGGTCTCCCCTTCCCAAACCCAGATGGTGCCATGCCAGGCTGTCTAGGAGTGTCAACCACAAGCTCCTAGCATGCTGCGCCCTCAGGGCATCAGCCAGTCAATCATGGGCCTGGACGCTGCCCGCTGTTTGCCCAGCCTCTTTGATCCAGGGATTGCAAAGCCCTTAACATATTCAGCCACATTAGGGGCCTCTGAAGTGGTGACTTTGATGGTTCCAGCCAGGGTGGAAAAAACAATACTGCAGAGGAGGCCCCAGGTCACCAGGGAGAGTCCAGCCACCTCACCTGCTCTAAGTCCCTTCTGCTGTTGAGCTCAAAATGGCTGGAAAGTGAGCAGACAGGCTTTATTTGCTTGGTGACTAAAACCAGCTCCCATCCCCATCCCAGCTGTGACCACCCAACTATGGTCATGGGAAGGACTAAGTTTGTCCCACCTCCTGAGTTGCCCATTTCAGCCTTGGCATGAGAGGCTTACAGTATAAACACAACAGACTTACGTTTTTGGGCTGGGGGGTGGAGTTCACCTGGATGTGCTTGTGTTAAGGGCTGAAAAAGCCAGAAACCTGTGTGGTACATGTGTGTATACGCTGCATTCAGCCACCATGTGCCAGACACCATTCTGGGTGCTGGGAATACATCAGCAAGCAAAAGAAAAAAATCCCTGTCCTTGTGAAGATTACACTCTAACGGAGTAGACAGAAAATAAACTGAACCGTATGGTCTTAGATGATCAGTGATATGCAAAAATATAGCAGGATAAGGGACTGGAAATGCTCGGGTTTGCAAATTGAAAAATAAGTCAGGGGCCAGGCACAGTGGCTCATGCCTGTAATCCCAGCAGTTTGGGAGGCTGAGGTGGGCAGATCACCCGAGGTCAGGAGTTTGAGATCAGCCTGGCCAACATGGTGAAACCCCATGTATTTCACTACTGAAAATACAAAAATTAGCTGGGTATGGTGGCGTGTGCCTGTAATTCCAGCTGCTCAGGAGGCTGAGGCAGGAGAATCGCTTGAAACTGGGAGGCGGAGGTTGCAGTGAGCTGAGATCATACCACTGCACTCCAGCCTGGACAACAGAGCGAGACACCATCTCAAAAAAAAAAAAAAAAAAGTCAGGGTGCAACTCATTGAAAGGTGACATTTGATTGAACAAAGACATAAAGGTGGTTGGAGGTGAGCATGAAGATGTTTAGAGAAAGAGCATTCCGGGCAGAGAGCTTGCCTGTGAATGTGCACGTGCTCTGACACATGTACCTGAGGGTGTCTGGCTGGCCTCATCCAGCTGCTGGTACTGCACACACGCACGGGTGAGGCAGTGGGGACATGTGAGACAGGTGTCCACAGTAGCAGCCACCATTCCTGGTGGGCTTCCCTCTAGCAGGCACTATGCTGAGGTCTTCCCAATCATGATCTCCCATATCATCCTTGCGACAACTCCACAAGGGGAAAGAAAGCATTCTTTCCATTTGGCAGACACAGAAACTGAGGCCAGAGAGGTCAAAGAGGTTTGTCTGGATCCAGAGCCATTGCTGTTAACTTCTGTTCCATCCTGCTCCTGCACTGTGATTTCACAGGATTGTGACAGTTGTCTCCTGTACATATGTGACAGCAGGGCATAATTTGACATCACTGTGACATTTGTCATTTTATATGTGACTATGGCACAGTGTAGCAGTATGGCAAGATGTACGTTTCTTTTTTTTTTTTTTTTTTTTTTGAGACGGAGTCTTGCTCTGTCACCCAGAAGGCTGGAGTGCAGTGGCGCAATCTCGGCTCACGGCAACTTCCGCCTCCTGGGTTCAAGCCATTCTCCTGCCTCAGCCTCCTGAGTAGCTGGGATTACAGGTACCCACCACCACACCCAGCTAATTTTTGTATTTCTACTAGAGATGGGATTTCACCATGTTGGTCAGGCTGGTCTCGAACTCCCGACCTCGTGATCTGCCCACCTCAGCCCCCCAAAGTGTTGGATTTACAGGCGTGAGCCATCGCACATGGCCAAGATGTACGTTTTCTTGGTACACATGTGACACTAATTATGGCTTGTGATGACTATCCAGGGCTCATGATGGCAGCAGCATGCCTGTGGTTATGTTTGGGAGTGGTGCAGTGTTTCTGGGTGTGAGAAAAACACCAACTCAGTGGCTGACATGGTCCCTCCTGTGGACAATTCCTGCAGCTACCTAAGACACCAGGACAGGCAGGAATCAGGAACTGGGACTCAGAGCCAGCAAGGCAAAGGCTGAGGGGGAAAGCCCTGTCCTCTACCTTCCAACCTCACTGTGCTCTCCAAGCAACAGTCCACCCTCCCACTCAGACCCGAGGGTGATGGGAGCTCCGGATAGGGAAGGAGCGGATGGGGAAGGAGCATTGCTGTGGACTTTGACGAACAAGGCACAGCCTCAGACAGTTACATGATATGCTGCCCTTCCGCTTTCACTTGCCAAACTTCTGCTCTGTGCCCTGGGGGCTGGCATCTGTGGACTGCATCAATGGCTCCCTTGTTCCCCAGCTTCCTGTTGGGTTGCCAATGAGACATCCCAGCGTCTTAAGGAGACTTAAGGGAGGAGAAGATGTTTATTCTCTTTGTTCCCTCTCTACCAGGCTGCCATGGTTGGCCACATCCCTCAACCAAAGGTCACCGTTCCTGTCAGGAGCCCCACTCCACACAGTGACCTCTCCTCACTGTTGCTGGCCCCAGAGAGCTGCACCATCCCTTCTTACCTTTATTTTTCGGCAGGTGGAACAGCACTCGCCCAGGCTGGCATGCAGTGACGCAATCTTGGCTCACTGCAACCTCCGCCTCCCAGGTTCAAGTGATTCTCATGCCTCAGCCTCCCAAGGAGCTTGGACTACAGGTGCACACAATGACGCCTGGCTAATTTTTGTATGTTTAATAGGACGAGGTTTTGCCACATTGGCCACACTGGTCTCAAACTCCTGACCTCAGGTGATCTGCCCGCCTCAGCCTCACAAAGTGCTGGAATCACAAGTGTGAGCCACCAAACCCAGCCCCTTGTTAGTTTCTTAAGCCCAACCCATGCCTTTGGAAATAGTCTCGTTTTATTTCTTGAGATAGGGTCTTGCTCTGTTGCCCAAGCTGGAGCACAGTGGTACGATCACAGCTCAGTGCAGCCTTGACCTCTTGGGCTCAAGCAATCCTCCCACCTCAGCCTCCTAAGTAGCTGGTACCACAGGCATCCGCCACCCCACCTGGCTAATTTTTTCATTTTTATAGAGAAGGGATCTCCCAGGATGATCTCGAACTCCTGAGCTCAAACAACCCTCCTGCCTCAGCCTCCCAAAGTGCTGGGATTACAGGTGTGAGCCACCATGCCAGGCCAGAATAGCCTATTTTTAAAACGCTTCCCAGTTTGAATGTGCTATCTCCTGCTTACCCATTGACTGACAAACAGGTCCATATGGTCGCCAGCACAGTCACACAACCCCCACAGGCCATCGTGCTGCCATGTTGTCACCAATTCGCACAACCCCCGTCGGTGTCACACAGTCTCACATGTGCATTCTCATCCCTGAGCTCCCTCATCACCTCCTTTAATGAGGAAGACTTCCTGAGGAGGGGGTAAGAGCAGGTGGCTGTGAGTCAGGTCAAGGGAGAATTGGTCTGCAAATCAAAGTCAGTCAACAGGGCCAGACTGCCAAACAAAATTAAATAGAAGCTGCTCCAGGAACTGTCAACTTAAAGAGCCATAACAGACACAGAGGAAAGGCAGCAAGGACACTTACAAAGTAAACCTCAGAACCCCATGCATTTGCCTTACATTATGGAAATTTATTCTTCCTGAATGTATAAGGCAGGAGACTAATTCAATATACATTCACTTCGCAGAATTCTACAAGTTCTGGGCTGTGTATAAATGTGCCCCCTTCCCTCCATTATCAGGATGTTTAAATGTGCTTCCTTTTTTTCCATTTAAAACTTTGCTTAGATGTTTTACATTGCCACCACCTCTTCCTGAGAAAAAGGTGTGTCCCCCATCCCAACCCCTAGAAGCTAGCAGACTTTCTGAGGGGCCACAGGCATACTCCCATGTGGAGAGAACAAGGGCAGTGGATGAAGGAAACAGGGATTTTTCAAACTAATGTTTTCCCTCAAACAGGCCTCCCGGTGCCATTAGACTTGAAGCAATGACATCTACTAAAATGAGGACCCCGGCTGGGGGTTAAGAGTGTTGTTTAAGAATGATGACGGTATCTTTAAAAGAAATTCTTGGCCGGGGATGGGGTAGGGGGAAAGGGAAAAATAAGTAAATTCTTTTGAGTTTCCCATTGGCAATGCTTGCTACGCTTGATCTGATTGCATCTCAGGGACCGGTAGCAACATCTCCAGTTGTACCGTGTAAGCCAAAGTCAAACGTGGGGTATATGAAGAAATTCAGAGCCTTGGCCAGTTCCCCAGAACCAGCCCCTTGCCACTGTGAAGTGAAAGGCTCCTGTGAGGAGGGCGCTGGGATTGTGTAAGGTCAATTCTCAACGTCTTCCTGAAAGTGCCCGGGGAGAAAGCCGAATCCAGGAGTCCAGATCCATAGAGTGGAGGCTCTGAGGAGTTGGAAGGAGCTGGAAAGAATAATTCCAAGAGCTTTAATGGCCTCTTTCCCACAGCCACCCAGCCCCACCCAAACCCTTCAACTTGAAATCTGCCTGAAGTTGTGGGGCGGGGGGGGGGGGGGGGGGGGGGGGGGCGGCGGCAGGCACTGTGGAGAGAAGATGCAGGAGGCAATAGTATGGAATGGGGCTCCTGGGGAAGCAGAGGCTCCCTTGGGCCTTTGTCCTTGGCTGGGATCCCCTAGCCTGAGCAGTTAGAATGGAATGTTCCTGGGATGAAAAGCCTGCCCCTCCTCCACTTCTCCCCTTATGGAGTTCCCCAGGGCCCATTCCAGGGATTCCTGATATGGTGATGCTCTAGAGAAGCAGAGGCCCACGCTGCCTGGGGATCTGTCCTGGCAGCCTCTCCAGGGCTGGGCAAATTGGTTCCATCATTTATGGATCTCTACTATGTGCCAGGTACTTAGTATGACTTCTCATTTAATACTCAAGTTTTCTTTTTTTTTTTTTTTTGAGACCAAGTTTTGCTCCTGTTGCCCACCTCCGCCTCACAGGTTCAAGTGATTCTCCTGTCTCAGCCTCCCGAGTAGCTGGGATTATAGGTGCATGCCATCACTCCCGGCTAATTTTTGTATTTTTAGTAGAGATGTGGTTTCATCATATTGGTCAGGCTGGTCTCGATCTCCTGACCTCAGGTGATCTGCCCGCCTTGGCCTCCCAAAGTGCTGGGATTACAGGCATGAGCCACCGCACCCACGTAATACTCAAGTTTTCTACTCCCTAGGTCCCCTCAAAAATACAAAAACATTTGTAGGTCTGGATCTGAAAAAAAAAAAAAAAAGAAAAAATACAAAAACAAAAAATCAGAAGAAACTGGCTCAGAAAAGGGAAGGCATTGCTCAGGGTCCCTCAGCTGAGGAGTTACAGGCCAGGACTAAATCTCAGGTCTGTCTTGTTCCACCGGCAGCCCTTTTTGCCCCCACCACGAAGCTTGTCATCCTCCTCCTCTGCCATCCCAGGCTCTTTGCTTGCCTTGACACCAAATATTCCAGCCCAGATCTGCAGCGAGAGGAGGCAGCCCTCCAAAGCAAGCCCTTGGGAGGCTTGGGCCCTGAGCATCCTTGGCCCACCGTCAGAAGCCAGGTGTGTTGACTCAGCCTGACTCACCCCCGAAGTCCCAACCAGGTTGGGGTGTGCCTAGACTCTGGGAGGGGCACCTTCTGCCACCCCTCCAGCATCTCATGTCCCTTCCAAGACCCAAGAACCAGGGGTCACTATACAATGCCTTGAATGTGGGAGCCCAGATATCCCCCTAAATGGACCCCTCTTTAGCCTGATAAATCACCATATAGCCTAATGTTTAAGGGATCCCCCACTTACAGCTCCTATGTCTTTGGGCAAGTCACCCACCCCCCCTCTTTCTTCACCTGTGGAAATGGGAATAATAACCCTTACTTTGCAGAGTGGTTGGGAAGACCGGAACAGATTAATGGGTGTAAAGTGCTCAGGGGCCTGGCATAGAGGAGGTGGTTATTATTCCAGAACCAAGGGTTCCCTTCCCCCATCGCCCCTGGCCAGGGTGCAGTCAAGGACCAATGGGGAAAGAAGTAGGTTGGGCATCTCCAAGCTTTCCCAAATACCTCCTCCTGCACAGCAGGCCTCTCCTTCAGCTCTGAGAAACCTGAGCACCCGAGTTGTTCTCAAAGAACCCGCTGACAGGCTTAGGGAAGGGGAGCGGCTACAGGCTTGGAGCACCTCGGCCATGTTCTGTGGCTCCAGTCTAATCTCTGAGAGGCAACCCTGGCCGCCACTGGCAGCGGGACCCTGGGTTCTGATCAATTAGTGTAACAAATCTGTGAATACAAAATGACTCTGGTCTTTTATCCTGATAGTGACCCCCAACAAGGGCTACCTGTCTTTCCTGGAAGTCTTTCTTAATGGGTCTTCTCCCTGGGGTTCCAGGTTCAGCCCAGCCAAAGGAACTTCCTCTGCTCCCCTTTCAAAGAGGGTTCCTGCCCCCAGGCACAGCTCTGGCCTCCAGTCCCACTCCATCCAGTAGGCTATCCCCAGAACTACACTCCCGCTCTAGGGCTGCGCCGACCGCGACTACCCTGCTCGTTCTCCCAGACCCCTACAGCCCAATGTCTAGGAAGCCCCGGGACCACCGGGGAAGGGGATGACTGGGGGCGGGAACAATAAAGGACTGAACTTGCTCCAGGCCACACCTCCTTCCTCTCGAGAAAGCAGCCCCACACTGCCCTCTGGTGGCACCACCCACATGGTTATCCAGTTGAGGAGCAGGTACCTAGATTAGAACCTTGAGCTGGTCTCCCAGCCCCAAGCACCAGCCTGAAGAAAGGCTCCTGTTCCCCTCATTTCCCTTTGCTGAGATATACATTCACTGGTGGCCGTCAGTGTCCTCCATGCACAGGTCCCCCAAGATCCCTGTACTCAGTCCTGTCCCCAGAGCTGAGGGCCACCAAGAAAGTGTTCTGAAAGTCAGCCTTCTGTCCAGGGATAGAGCTGGCCTCCAACAAACTGCTCAGCCCCTAAGGGGTCCCCTGGGATAGTGACAGCCAGGAAAGCCTGCCTGGAAAAAGGCTAGGAGACATAAGCCCTTAAAAGTAGAGACCCTGTGATTTGGCTCTGCTTTCTGAGCCCCTATCAATATTTGCTGATTAAGAAGAAAATGGAGGCAGATGGGTGAGCTTTTTTTTTTTGAGAGTCTTGCTCTGTTGCCCAGGCTGGAGTGTGGTGGTGCGATCTCGGCTCACTGCAACCTCCACCTCCTGGTTTCAAGCAATTCTCCTGTCTCAGCCTCCCGAGTAGCTGGGATTACAGGTGCCCGCCACCACGCCTGGCTAATTTGTGTTATTTTTAGTAGAGATGGGGTTTCATTATGTTGGCCAGCCTGGTCTTGAACTCCTGACCTCAAGTGATTGGCCCTCCTTGGCCTCCCAAAGTGCTGGGCTTACAGGCATGAGCCACTGCACCTGGCCTCAATAAAGCCAGACGGGTAAGCTTCTAGAGGGGCCCCTGGAGGGTCAGGCAGGTGTGGGAAGGTGCCTTTTGTTAGTTGGCTATGGGGTAATGGACATAGCACTAACTAGGAGCTGGGGTTCAAGTCTGCATGTGTGTGCCCCGGCCAGGAAGCTTGATGAGGAGCAGTGGGACATCTGGAAGTGGAGGGAGGGGGCAGAGCTGCCTGTGACAGCAGGACCAATCTCCATTTACTACCCCCCACCTCACACACACACGCTAGCCAGTGTCATCTCTAATTCTCTACTCACCCACCCCACCCCCAAATCGGGACAAGCTGATTACAAATAAATCCTGGAGAAAGTCAAAACTGTGATGGCACCCAGCACTTTACACCATTAGCTAAAAGCTCCTCTGGACCAAGTGCCCCCTCCCATGCAACCCAGAAAACGAATGGTCCTGGCTGCAGCCCAGCACCTGAGCTGAGCTCCTTCCAAGAAGTCCTGTCCTCTCTAAGCCTCTAGACCCCAAATGACCCAAGTGGTTTTGGAAGGTGTCCCTGTCTGGAAAGACCAGAGGATGGCACTGCCCCCTTCACTACTTCCTGGGGTTCCCTAGCTTTGTCAGAGGCTCTGAGACCGCCTCCTGAACCCCCTTTCCCCAGCTAAGAAAGCATTCAGGAAAGTCTGGCTGTTAGCTGAGAAACTAGCCAAAAAGTTTGGTATCCAGGGAGAAGGGCTGATGAGGGAGGAGCCGGTAAGGGCCCCAAGCCTCAGCTGTCAGAGCAGTGCACCTGACCCTCCCAGATTCCTGTGGGAGGAAGCATCCTCCCCACTTCACCTCATTCCCAAGCCCTGACTCAACGAGGGACTGAGGAAAGAGGCCCAGAGAGGGGGCAGAGTTGTTCTAAGCCACAGAGCAGACAGGATCCAGACGACAACTCTCCCTAGCTCCTGTCCAGGGTACTGTGGGAGGTGCACACACAGGCCAGGGACCTTGGTTCTTCCCTCACTGGCATGTGACCTTGAGAAATCCCCTCTTCACTCTGCAAAAGTAGGACTTTAAATTAGTTCATGGCTCTATCAGCAAAAGCAGTGCCTGTTTCCAGCTGGGAGTTAAAATAATACATTATCGGCCAGGTGCGGTGGCTCACGCCTATAATCCCAACACTTTGGGAGGACGAGGCGGGCAGATCACCGGAGGTCGGGAGTGTGAGACCAGCCTGACCAACATGGAGAAACCTGGTCTCTACTAAAAATACAAAACGAGCTGGGCGTGGTGATGCATGCCTGTAATCCCAGCTACTCAGGAGGCTGAGGCAAGAGAATCGCTTGAATCCGGGAGGCAGAGGTTACGGTGAGCCAAGATCGCACCGTTGCACTCCAGCCTGGGCAACAAGGGTGAAACTCTGTCTCAAAACAAACAAACAACAAAAAATAAATGATCTCTCCATGATTTAGGGGGGAAGAAGAAGGACCTCTGCCCTGTATTGACATCACCATAGCCCCTCTGGGAAGGCGAAGAGATCCACTTCGCAGACTGACAAGTGAGAATGAAATTAACTCAGCTAGTGAGCAGCAATACAGTAGCCAGGTCATTCACAGTGGGGACAGAGGAATGGGAGGCCGAAGGGCATTTGGACAGGAAGAGAAACAGATCTCACCTCAGATCTGGCTCTTTAAGGCCCCCCTTTCTGGAAGATGATGCCATACCTGCCCCCTTGGGGCCTGTTAAAGGGTATCACCTGGTTCCACCCGGGCCAAGTCATCTTAGAGACAGTTTGGGAGTTAAGCCTCTAGGTTCTGCTATGTACGGGTCCCTGGGTGAGGAGGTGCTAGACATCCCGTCCTGGTTATCTGAGTCAGGCCATAATTTTAGCGAATCTGCATGACGGCGTAAGAAAAGCTGTATCCTAGAAGAAGGGCCTAAGTATGAAGAGAACAAATCCTAAACCTCTCTGGGATTCCGCCTTCCCACAGGTGAAACAGGCCTAGAGGGGAATTCAGCGGTACAGCCCTGTGCCAGCCCCCACCCCATCCTGGGGACTCATTATTCTGTCCTCCCGAAGGCATGGAGCTGGGCGGCCAGTAAGCAGCATCCTCAAGGGCAAGACTGCTCACAGCTCCGAGGGGCCCGGGAAAGGCCACGCAAGTGGGGGTGAGGATTGGGGATGCTGCATCCGTGCCCCAGGTTCCAAATGGTAAAAGTTTGCCGCCAACCCGTTCCTGGGATCGAGCCCCGTCAAGAGTCCAACTCTTACAATGGAGACTTGGTGCTACCACCTCTCACTCCCCAGATGGTCGGGGAGAGGCGGGAACAGAACGTGGCAGCTTTACTAAGGACCCAGCAGACGCCAGAAGCTCCAGGGAAGGGAGTTCCGCGGCCCTGGACCAGCCCCCCACACGCCCTGACCCTCGAACGCACCAGCCGCTAAGAGCGCACCTCAGCCTCCTCTACTGGGCCCCTGGCCCCCCACTGTCTCTTCCTGCGGATCCGTAGTCCATGCAGCCGGCGTCCGCGATCAGTCGGTCGGTCGGCACCTCGGCGAAGCTTGTCGGGGCGGCCAGGGGTCCAGGCGTGGAGGTCAGCGCTGGGGGGAGGCGGGGCCGCGGGGCGGGCTGCGGCGGAAGGGCGAGTCGGGCTCGGGGCCGTGGCCGCGCCGCAGTCGCCCGGCGCCCCAGGGCACGCAGCCGCCCAGGCCCAGCGCCGAGGCCAGCAGCGCTGGGGGGCGGCCGCGACGGCCCCGGCGCTGGCCCTTCTTGAGGCGCGACCCGTGAGCCGCCAGGTAGAGCTCGGCCTGCGCCACGCCGCCGCTCAGGCGGCTCAGGCTCTCCGCGCGGTGCGCCAGGCGCAGCTCAGCCGCCAAAAAAACGCGGTGCAGCTGCAGCACGCGGCTCTCCAGCTCCGACACCAGGCGCCGGCGGCCCTCCACCTCCAGCAGCCGCCGCCGTGCTTCGGCCAGCTCCAGCGCGCGGCCCCCTGTCCCCGCCGCCGCGCCAGAGCCCCCTCCGGGGCCGGCGAGCCCCGCGACCCCGCTAGCGCCCTGGCGCCAGCGCTGCAGCTCCTGGCCTTCGGCCGCGCCTGCCGAAGCCCCGGCTGCGTCCGGCAGCGGCGGGGACTGACCCGGGGTCGGGGTAGGGGTCAAGGTCGGAGTTGGGGGCGGGGGCTGAGATAACGGCATGGGCTCCCGGGGCGGCGGCGGCGACCCCGGCTCTGCCGTCCCTTCCTGGGCCCCCGGGCCGCAGGCGCTGATGCGGCAGCCCGGCATCCCCCGCCCCCCGGCGGTCTGCGGCTGTAGGTGCGCAGGGAGGATGAACACCGGGAACCTGCAGAGCGAGACACTGCCACAGCCTTCACCCCAGCGCCGCGCCCTCCGCCTGCGCATCTTATAGAATACG
The DNA here is from genome assembly GCF_043159975.1 of Macaca nemestrina. Classification (NCBI taxonomy): domain Eukaryota; kingdom Metazoa; phylum Chordata; class Mammalia; order Primates; family Cercopithecidae; genus Macaca; species Macaca nemestrina. The sequence goes on from NC_092125.1 coordinate 207,074,927, forward strand.
AGGCGGAGCGACGGACGGCACAGCCAATCAGAGACGGGCACGCCCTGAATCCGTCCCCACCGCTGCGCATTCAGGACATTGCTGAAACCGTTCAGGTCCTGCCTTTCGTCGGACTCTGCCCGCTAGGGCTTCTAGTTCTCTTTCGCCTCTCCCCAAATTTTGGGTGCAAAGGGAGCCTCATCTTCCCTGGTTAGGCCCCTCAGAGTCATAAGCTCTGGTAGCTGGTGTTTAGAAAATCATGGAATCCGGTCTCCATCCGGGGGAGGGTCTTACCTAAGGCCTCTGTGCGAAGAGACCCTGGGCTAGAACGCGGGAGGCTTGACTCCTTGTGCAGTGCTCCTCCCACACCTCATGCTGCCCTTGGCCGAATCAGTTCTGCCTGGTCTCTCTTGGGCCACAGGGCTCTCCAGGACCCCCTTCTCCCACCTCACTGGGGCAGCGGAAGGGTTAACGCTGAGGGGCGACTGCCGTCCGGGTGGGACGGAGATCTGGCTGGGCTGATTCCACGATAGGTAGGGTCCTTTATTCGCAGAACAAATGCCGCTGAGCCTGCAAACCTTGGTGGCATCACAGAGGAGTCCCAGACCCCACGGTGTGCAGAGTTCCTTCCCTGCCCCGGCTCGTGTTTACTCCTCCCAGCGGGTGTTCGTACACCTTTTAAAGAGGGAGAAACAGATTACAGTTTCCTGTAATCCCAGCACTTTGGGAGGTCGAGGCGGGCGGATCACCTGAAGTCAGGAGTTCAAGAGCAGCCTGACCAACGTGGCGAAACACCATCTCTACTAAAAATACGAAAAAATTAGCCGGTCGTGGTGGTGGGCGCCTGTAATCCTAACTACTCGGTAGGCTGAGGCAGGAGAATCGCTTGAACCCGGGAGGCGGAGGTTGCAGTGAGCCAAGATCGTGCCATTGGGCTCCAGCCTGGGCGAGAGAGCAAGACTCCGTCTCAAAAAAAAAAAAAAAAAAAAAAAAAAAAAAAGGCCGGGGACGGGGAACTGACTGGCCAGGTGCGGTGGCTCACGCCTGTAATCCCAGCACTTTGGGAGGCCGAGGTGGGTGGATCACCTATGGTCAGGAGTTCTAGATCAGCCTGGCCAACACGGTGAAACCCCTGTCTCTACTGAAAATACAAAAAAATTAGCTAGGTGTGGTGGCGCACCCCTGTAGTTCCAGCTACTCAGCAGGCTGAGGGAGGAGAATCGCTTGAATTCGGGAGGCAGAGGTTGCAGTGAGCAGAGATTGTGCCACTGCACTCTAGCCTGAGCGACAGAGTAAGACTCAATCTCAAAAAATAAAGAAGGGTAAACTGAGACCCTGAAGGGCAGTAGTGCTTTGCCCAATGTCATATTGCCGACTTGTGGCTGAATCCAGATTCTTGAATCTGGACAGAAATGCACCAGCTCAGCCATTCATGCCCTCTGGGGGCTCAGATACCTGGGTCTACTCCTCTTGGTGGAGGGACGTTCCTTATGTGGGACTTTATCTGACGCTTCTCATCTGGCCCTGACAAATGATAGAATGGAGCCCTGCTCACTTTTCCCCCAACAGAAATAAAGCTGTCATACCAAACACTGGCCCAGACATCATGGGCCTGCCTCAGTTTCCATCTACTTGAAGGTGCCATCAGAGATGGGAGGTCTCGTGGTGGGTGGGGGCAAGGGCCGGGGGTACAGAAACCAGCCCTGAACCCGATTGGGTAGGACTGCAGCAGACCCTGGGCTCAGGAGGACCTGTGGAAAATGTGGCCAGTGTGACTGCTGCAGCCTGAAGAGGAGGCAGATGGCATGCTTGCATGATGTGCAGGGTGATGACAGAGCCTCATCCTCCCCCCACAAACACATGTTCTCTAAGTGCTTTCAGGTGTCTTAGACTGAGTGAGACTGAGTGATGGGGACTCGTGGGCGAGACAGTTGGGCTCCAAAGAGGCAGCTCAGAAGCGGCTGGGAGAGGAAGGCGGGTGGGTGAGAGGCGCCAGGCTCAGTGAAAAGGAAGGGTGGAGGGATTGGGGAGGTAGGAGGTCAGAGGCCGGGTGCCCAGTGACCAGGGGTGGTGGAGACTCAGTGAGGGGAAGGGGAGGGTTTGGGAGGATGACTCAGTCAGAGGGGAAGAAGAGCTGTTCAGTGACTGCTGGGGCTCAGTGCAGGGAAGGGGCTGAGTGTGTGCAAAGGTGCTGGCGGAGGATCGCCATGGGGGAAGGGAGGTTCAGTGAGGGGCATAGGAACTCAGAGAGTTGGAGGGACTCAGTGAAGATGAGGGAGGCTCAGGAGCTACCAGGTTGCCCCCAGCAAGGAGCCTTGCCCTGCTGAATGATGACGTCCCTTTGAACAGTCTCTTTTGTGTCATGCAACCATAGGTCTTTCTCAGGGCAGAAGCCCCTCATTGCCATGGTGGTGGGGAAATAGACAGGTGTTTTGCCTTCATGAGGCAGATCACTGCTCCCAACTCCTGAAGGACTGATTCAGGGGAAGAAGACTAGGACTTATCCCCACCCCCTACCACTGGCCAGATCCAGAGAACCAGTCAGACCTGGGTTCAAAACCCACACACACTGCCCATCTGGGTGACCTTGGGCAAGTAATTTGTCTGAGTGGGAGAAGATGCACAATATATATTTATTGGAGGAATGAATGTTCTCTGTCTCGTGATATCATCCCTAAGAAAGGGAGATTGATAGCCTTCTCTTCCTGATGAGAAACCAAAGCCCAGAGAAGTGAAGAGGCTTGTCCAAGGTCACACAGCAGGTAAATGGCCAAGCAAGGATTCAAACACAGATATGACCCACTCCATGGTCACTCTTTACCTCCCTGTTCTCCGACAATGCTCCCTGCTGCTATCCTCTGGGTATTTCCCATGAGTCATATATATGTATTTGTTTACTGTTAATTATTAATAGTCTCTCCCCTTGACTGGTTTTGCTTATCACTAGAATCCCCTGAAGTCAAGTAGAGTGCCTGGCCCCATAAGGCACTCAATAAACATTTGTCTGAATTGAAAAATGTAGGCTGGGCCAGGAGCGGTGGCTCAAGCCTGTAATACCAGCACTTTGGGAGGCCGAGGCGGGTGGATCACAAGGTCAGGAGATCGAGACCATCCTGGCTAACACGGTGAAACCCCATTCTCTACTAAAAAAATACAAAAAACTAGCCGGGCGAGGTGGCAGGTGCTTGTAGTCCCAGCTACTCGGGAGGCTGAGGCAGGAGAATGGTGTAAACCCGGGAGGCGGAGCTTGCAGTGAGCTGAGATCCGGCCACTGCACTCCAGCCTGGGCGACAGAGCGAGACTCTGTCTCAAAAAAAAAGAAAAAAAATAAAAATGTAGGCCGTGCACAGTGGCTCACGCCTGTAATCCCAACACTTTGGGAGGCCAAGGCAGATGGATCACCTGAGGTCAGGAGTTCAAGACCAGCCTGGCCAATGTGGTGAAACCCCGTCTCTACTAAAAATACAAAAATCTAGCCGGGCACAGTGGCTCACGCCTGTAATACCAGCACTTTGAGAGACTGAGGCGGGTGGATCATGAGGTCAAGAGATCGAGACCATCCTGGCCAACATGGTGAAACCCCATCTCTACTAAAAATACAAAAAATTAGCTGGGCATGGTGGTGTGCACCTGTAGTCCCAGCTTCTTGGGAGGCTGAGGCAGGAGAATCACTTGAACCCGGGAGGCAGAGGTTGCAGTGAGCTGAGATCATGCCACTGCACTCCAATACAAAAATTAGCTGGGCAGGGTAGTGCACAGCTATAATCCCAGCTACTCAGGAGGCTGAGGCAGGAGAATCGCTTGATAGTGCACAGCTGTAATCCCAGCTACTCAGGAGGCTGAGGCAGGAGAATCGCTTGAACCCGGGAGGCGGAGGTTGCAGTGAGCCGAGATTGTTCTATTGCACTCCAGCCTGGGCAACAGGAGCGAGACACCGTCTCAAAAAAAAAGAAGAAGAAGAAAGAAAAGAAAAGAAAAATAACACAGCCGGGCACAGTGGCTCACACCTCTAATCCTAGCTCTTTGGGAGGCCGAGGCAGGCTGATCACCTGATGTCAGGAATTCAAGACCAGCCTGAACAACATGGCAAAACCCCATTTCCACTAAAAATAGAAAAATTAACCAGGCTTGGTGGTGCATGCCTATGATTCCAGCTACTCGGGCAGCTGAAGCAGAATCACTTGAACCTAGGAGGCGGAGGTTGCAGTGAGCCGAGATCACACCACTGCACTCCAGTTTGGGCACAGAGCAAGGGTAGGACGGGTGCGGTGGCTCACCTTTGTATTTCCAGCACTTTGGGAGGCAGAGACGGGTGGATCACGGGGTCAAGGGTCCACGACCGGCCTGGCCAAGATGGTGAAACCCCGTCTGTACTAAAAATACAAAAAAGTTAGCTGGGCATGGTGGTAGGTGCCTGTAATCCCAGCTACTTGGGAGGCTGAGACAGAGAATTGCTTGCGCCCGGGAGGGAGAGGTTGCAATGAGCTGAGATTGCACCACTGCACTCCAGTCTGGGCAAGAGAGTGAGACTCCGTCTCAAAAAAAAGAAAGAAAGGAAAGAGAAATAACACACAAGGGTAGAGCTTGCTGAGAATGGAGAAGTCCCCTTCTCCATTCATTCATTTATTCTTTTTTATTTTATTTATTTATTTATTTTCTGAGATGGAGTCTCGCTCTTGTTGCCCAGACTAGAGTGTAATGGTGCCATCTCGGCTCATTACAACCTCCGCCTCCCAGATTGAAACGATTCCCTGCCTCAGCCTCCTGAGTAGCTGGGATTACAGGCACAAGCCACCATGCCTGGCTAATTTTGTATTTTTAGTAGAGACGGGGTTTCTCCAGGTTGGTCAGGCTGGTCTAGAACTCCCAGCCTCCAGCAATCCACACACCTTGGCCTCGGAAAGTGCTGGGATTACAGGCATGAGCCACCGCACCCAGCTTCTTGTCAGCTTTTTTTTTTTTTTTTGAGACGGAGTCTCGCTCTGTCGCCCGGGCTGGAGTGCAGTGGCCGGATCTCAGCTCACTGCAAGCTCCGCCTCCCGGGTTTACGCCATTCTCCTGCCTCAGCCTCCCGAATAGCTGGGACTACAGGCGCCCACAACCGTGCCCGGCTAGTTTTTTTTTGTATTTTTTTTAGTAGAGACGGGGTTTCACCGTGTTAGCCAGGATGGTCTCGATCTCCTGACCTCGTGATCCGCCCGCCTCGGCCTCCCAGAGTGCTGGGATTACAGGCTTGAGCCACCGCGCCCGGCCTTCTTGTCAGCTTTCTTAACTGGCTTGAGCACCACACTCTCAGAGTGGACAGGAGCCACAGTCCACCACCTATTAGTGCATATCCAGCCCAGCAAACACAACATCTGGCATGAGGAAATCCATCTTTAAACTACAATGATTGTTGTATTTTTCTGATCTTTATAAAAGTTACAAAGTACATTCCTTTTGTAGAAAATCTGGAAAACAAATAAAATTCTAAAATACTAAAAAAGAATAGGATGTCAGGCAAGGTGGCTTATGCCTGTAATCCCAGCACTTTGGGAGACTGAGGCAGGAGGATCACTTGAGCACTTGGGAGTTCAAGACCAGCCTGGGCAATATGGTGAGACCTCATCTCTAAGAAAAATAAAAATAAATTACCTGGGCATGGTGGTGCATGCCTGTAGTCCCAGCTCTTCAGGAGGCTGAGGTGGGAGGATCGCTTGAGTCCAGGAAGTCGAGGCTGCAGTGACCTGTCTCTTGCTACTGTACTCCAGCCTGGGTAACAGAGCAAGACCCGATCTCAAAAAAAAAAAAAAAAAAAAAAGAATAGGCCAAGCACAGTGGCTCATGCCTATAATCCTAGTACTTTGGGAGGCCAAGATGGGAGGATCGCTTCAGGCCAGGAGTTTGAGAGCAGCCTGGGCAACACAGCAAGACTCTCTGTCTGTATGAAAAATTTTAAAAATTAGCCAGATTTGGTGGTGCACGCCTGTAGCTACATGGGAAGCTGAGGTGGGAGGACCCCTTGAACCCAGGAGTTTGAGGCTGCAGTGAGCAGCCTCTGCACCACAGCACTCACTCTGGCCTGGGAGACAGAGTAAGACCCTGTCTCTCTCTCTTTATTTCTCTCTTTTTTTTTTTTTTTTTTTTTGAGAGGTAGTCTCACTCTGTCACCCAGGCTGGAGTGCGATGGTACGATCTCAACCCACTGCAACCTCCGCCTCCCAGGTTCAACCTGAGGGGAAAAGAAAGAGATCAGCCTGTTACTGTGTCTATATAGAAAGAAGTAGACATAAGAGACTCCATTTTGTTCTGTATTTGAGATGCTGTTAATCTGTGACCCTACCCTCAATCTTGTCCTTGCAAGAGACATGTGCTGTGGTGACTCAAGGTTTAAAGGATTTTGGGCTGTGCAGGGTGTGCTTTGTTAAACAAGTGCCTGAAGGCAGCTTGCTGGTTAAAAGTCATCACCATTCTCTTAATCTCAAGTACCCAGGGACACGTACACTGCCAAAGGTCGCAGGGACCTCTGCCTAAGAAAGCTAGGTATCGTCCAAGGTTTCTCCCCATGTGATAGTCTGAAATATGGCCTCGTGGGATGGGAAAGACCTGATTGTCCCCCAGCCTGACACCCGTGAAGGGTCTGTGCTAAGGAGGACCAGTACAAGAGGAAAGAAGGCCTCTTGGCGGTTGTTGGCAGTTGAGATAGAGAAAAGCATCTGTCTCCTGCCGTCCCTGGGCAATGGAACATCTCGGTGTAAAACCCGATTGTATGTTCTGTTTACTGAGAAAGGAGAAAACCGCCTTAGGGCGAAAGGCGGGACTTGCTAGTGCAATGCTGCTCTTTATGCACTAAAAACGTTTATGAAGATGTTTGCATATGCATATCAAGGCACAGCACTTTTCCTTAAACTTATTCATGTCACAGAGATCTTTATTCATATGTCTTACTGCTGACCTTCTCCCTACGATGATCCTATTATCCTGTCACTTCCCTTTTTCTAAGATGGTAAAGATAATTATCAATAAAAACTGAGGGAACTCAGAGACCGGTGCCGGCATGGGTCCTCTGTATGCTGAGCGCCGGTCCCCCAGGCCCACTTTTTCTTTCTCTATACTTTGTCTCTGTGTCTCATTTCTTTTCTCAAGTCTCTCGTTCCACCTAACGAGAAACGCCCACAGGTGTGGAGGGGCAGGCCACCCCTTCACAACCGATTATCCTGCCTCAGCCTCCCAAGTAGCTGGGATTACAGGTGCCCGCCACCACGCCTGGCTAATTTTTGTATTCTTAGTAGAGACGGGGTTTCACCATGTTGGTCAGGCTGGTCTCGAACTCCTGACCTCAGGTGATCCACCCGCCTCGACCTCCCAAAGTGCTGGGATTACAGGATCACTTCAGGTCAGGAAGTCAAGACCAGCCTGACCAACATGGTGAAACCCCATCTCTACTAAAAATACAAAATTAGCCAGGTGTGGTGGCGCACGCCTGTAATCTCAACTACTTGGGAGGCTGAGGCAGGAGTGAAAGGAGCTGGGCACATTCCTCAGCCCCGGGCTCAAAACTCCCTGAGCCTAGCACAAACACATCCCATCCTCCCATCCCACCACCATATATCTCTCAAACTCCCTGAGCCCAGTATAAACACCGCCTGGAAAGTCTCCGATAAGGGGACAGCCGTTCAAGGTTACTGAAAGCGCAGGAGCCAAAAGAATTTCTTTGTTCCCCTACAACTTTCGGGCTATAAAAAGCAAACGCTCGCATTGTTCAGGGCCCTCTTGTATACTGTGTATAGGAGGGACCAAGTTCGAACTTGTAGTAAAGATCCTTGCCGCTTGGCTTTGACTCTGGACTCTGGTGGTCTTCTTTGGGGAACAAACAGTCTGGGCATAACAGGAGAATTGCTTGAACCCAGGAGGTGGAGGCTGCAGTGAGCCAAGATCATATCATTGCACTCCAGCCTGGGCAGCAAGAGCGAAACTCCATCTCAAAAAAATTAAAAAAAAAAAAAAAGAATAGAGGAAAAGAGCCTGAAATCAGAAACACTTACGTTTGAATCATAGTTCAGTCCTTTTCTAGCTATGCAACCCTGAGAAAGGCACCTTTGTTCTCTGAATTTCAGGGTTTTCATCTGAGAAGTGGAACGGCTAATATCTATGGCATAGACAAGGACATTGATACATGCAAGGATATGCCCAAGATCTCACATATCTATGGTCATATCTGGTTGTATCTATCTGACTCAAAACCTGTGGCTTGAGTTCAAGACCCTGAAAGAGAAGAGGCAGCTGCGATGGGACCAGGTTCTAGAGTCTGGTTCAGTGTGTATCTATTGCCTCCAGGACAACAGCCAGAAGAGACAGCCTTGTGGAGGGGACAGTGACTATGGCTGTGGCCCCAAGCAGGATCCCCAATCCCCTCCATCAGCTGAGAGTGGGGTGGGGAAGGGGTCAAGGCCTGAGGAGCCTTTTTCCATCCCAGCCTAGAATATCTGAGGCCTCTGCTAAGAGATCCAACCTTTCCCTTTCAGCCTCTCCCTGGCAACCTGGCCTGGCACCCTCTAGGAAGTGATCTCAGTTTAATAATTTAGCAGATGCAGACAAAAATAGCAGCTCTGAAAATAACCCAGTCAGGCCCCAGCCTCCACCTCCCCTTTCTTTAACAGACTCCCCTGCCCTCCCGGCAAGGTCTCTGATTGCCCTACACACCTGTCAGTGTTCCCGCCTGCCAGTGAACACCTGATTCAATGCTTCCTCATTCTTCTCCTCCTCCTCACTCCTTTCTCTCCATTGTTATATCAAGAGCTTTTATATGGGTCGGGCACGGTGGCTCGCGCCTGTAATCCCAGCACTTTGGGAGACCAAGGCAGGTGGATCACCTGAGATCAGGAGTTCAAGATCAGCCTGGTCGGGCCGGGCGCAGTGGCTCAAGCCTGTAATCCCAGCACTTTGGGAGGCCGAGACGGGTGGATCACGAGGTCAGGAGATCGAGACCATCCTGGCTAACACAGTGAAACCCCGTCTCTACTAAAAAATACAAAAAACTAGCCGGGCGAGGTGGCGGGCGCCTGTAGTCCCAGTTACTCGGGAGGCTGAGGCGGGAGAATGGTGTGAACCCGGGAGGCGGAGCTTGCTGTGAGCTGAGATCCGGCCACTGCACTCCAGCCTGAGCGACAGAGCAAGACTCCGTCTCAAAAAAAAAAAAAAAAAAAAAAAAAGATCAGCCTGGTCAACGTGGTGAAACCCTGTCTCTATTAAAAATAGAAAAAATTTGCTGGGCATGGTGGCGCATGCCTGTAGTCCCAGCTACCTGGGGGGCTGAGGCAGAAGAAGCTCTTGAACCTGGGAGACGGAGGTTGCAGAGAGCTGAGATTGCGCCACAGCACTCTAGCCTGGATGACAAAGCAAAACTCCGTCTCAATAACAATAATAATAATAAAATTAATAAATAAATAAAATAAAGAGCTTTTGCCATGGAGATTTTGTATCATGTCCTGTTCTTAGTGCTCGAATGTCCTAACCCGAAGCTGAAGAAGCCACCCTGGCTGCACATGCCGTCGGCCATGACTGTGTAAGCTCTGGTGGTGGTGTCTTACTTCCTCATCACCGGAAGAATCATTTATGATGTTATTGTTGAACCTCCAAGCGTTGGCTCTATGACTGATGAACATAGGCATCAGAGGCCAGTAGCTTTCTTTGCCTACAGAGTAAATGGACAATATATTATGGAAGGACTTGCATCCAGCTTCCTGTTTACAATGGGAGGTTTAGGTTTCATAATCCTGGACCAATCGAAAGCCCCAAATATCCTACAACTCAATAGATTTCTTCTTCTATTCATTGGTTTCATCTGTGTCCTATTGAGTTTTTCATGGCTAGAGTATTTATGAGAATGAAACTTGCAAGCTATCTGATGGGTTAGAGTGCCTTTGAGAAGAAATCAGTGGATACTGGATTTCTCCTGACAACGAAGTTTTAAAGGCTGTACCAATCCTCTAATATGAAATGTGGAAAAGAATGAAAAGCAGCAGTAAAAGAAATATCTAGTGAAAAAACAGGAAGCGTATTGAAGCTTGGACTAGAATTTCTTCTTGGTATTGAAGAGACAAGTTTATCACAGTATTTTTTTTCCTGCTGACCTACTGCTGTACCAACGATGGTGAGTGGCATTTTCTAATTAGTTTTTCATTTCTTTTTTTTTTTTTTTTTTTTTTTTTGAGACAGAGTCTCGCTCTGTTGCCCAGGCTGGAGTGCAGTGGCCGGATCTCAGCTCACTGCAAGCTCCGCCTCCCGGGTTCCCGCCATTCTCCTGCCTCAGCCTCCCGAGTAGCTGGGACCACAGGCGCCGCCACCTCGCCCGGCTAATTTTTTGTGTTTTTAGTAGAGACGGGGTTTTGCCGTGTTAGCCAGGATGGTCTCGATCTCCTGACCTTGTGATCCGCCCGTCTCGGCCTCCCAAAGTGCTGGGATTACAGGCTTGAGCCACCGTAGTTTTTCATTTCTTAAAGAAAATATACTCCATATCTCAACTATAATATCAAGTAAAGTGATTATTTTTTACAACCCCCTTCACATTTTTCAGAGATGACATTTCTGATTTTCAGAAATTAACATAAAATCAAGAAGTATGATTACATAAGCTGAGAACTCCGGACAGCTGATCAGCTTTATGTATGGTGTTTCGCTTTAACTAGAGTGCATGATGGTAGATTATTTCAGATATGTATGTAAGACTGTTTCCTGAACAATAAAATGTATGAAAGGAGCAGAAATAAATACTTTTTCTAATTGAAAAAAAAAAAAGCTGGGTGCAAGGGTGCACACCTGTAATCCCAGCTACTTGGGAGGCTGAGGCAGGAGAATCACTTGAACCCGGGAGGTGGAGGTTGCAGTGAGCTGAGATCGCGCCACTGCACTCCAGCCTGGGTGACAGAGTGAGACACTGTCTCAAACAAACAAACAAACAAAAAGCTTTTATATCAATTAGGGCTTAAAGAAATATTTCCACCGGGCGCAGTGGCTCACACCTGTAATACCAGCACTTTGGGAGGCCGAGGCGGGCAGATCACGAGGTCAGGAGTTCGAGACCAACCTGACCAACATGGTGAAACCCTATCTCTACTAAAAGTACAAAAATTAGCTGGGCGTGGTGGCACATGCCTGTAATCCCAGCTACTCAGGAGGCCGAGGCAGGAGAATCACTTGAACCCGGGAGGCAGAGGTTGTGGTGAACCGAGATCAAGACTGTGCCACTGCACTCCAGCCTGGGTGACAGAGCAAGACTCCACCTCAAAAAATAAAAACAAAAACAAAAAAAAAAAAAAAAAGAAAAGAAACAAAATCTTTCCTAGAAGTCAGAAGACTTGGGCTTAATTTACTGTGTAGACCTGAGCAAGTCCTTCTCTCTGAGTCTCTGTTCCTGCATTTGTAAAATGAGGCCTCTGGAAGCAAGGCACAGTGGCTCATGCTTGTAATCTCTGCACTTTGGGAGGCTGAGGCAGGAAAATCACTTAAGCCCCGGAATTTGAGGCCAGCCTGGGTAACATAGGGAGACCCCGTTTCTACAAAAAAATTTAAAAATTAGCTGGACATGGTTGCACATGTCTGTAGCCCCAGCTACTCAGGAGGCTGAGGTGGGAGGATCGCTTGAGCCCAGGAGGTCAAGGCTGCAGTGAGCCAAGATTGTGCCACTGCTCTCCAGCCTGGGCAACACCCTGTTTCAAAAAAATTTTTTTTGAAATGAGGCCTCTGGATTCCTAAATATGACATGAACAAAATGTTGGTGTGGGTGCCAATTACTTGGATAGGGGACTGGATGTCTTCCCCAGGAAGGCACAACTACAGTATCAATGTCATCTCAGTCAATGGCACTACAATCCATCCATCCTGCTGCCCTACACAGGGAGCCCAGGTTTCTCTGTGTTTGATTTCTCTTGTGAAGAAAGCTTCGCCCTAGTTATTATTCCTAGAATAAAAGGCTATGACTTGTGTTCACAGTGGTGGTAGCAGGTTCCATGTGATTTTGATGCTTCATCACATTTTTGGTGTTACTTTTTTTTTTTTTTTTTTTTTGCAGTTTTCGTGGTTTCATTTAAACACAAATAAAGCATGCACGTGAACCGTCTATTCATTTTCTTTGCTGTGCAGCCTGGAATTGGGGTTGGAGACTCTGGGGGCCAGTTGGGCTGCTCTCTCCACTCAGGTTTTATGGTTCTTGGAGGAAACATTGCGAGCAGTCTCAGCACAGTAAGATTTACTGCACATCAGCAGCACTTCCAGTTCCTTGACATTGTGGACCAGGAACTTCCAGAACCCACAGGGCAGCATGTGCCTTGTTTTCTTGTTCTGCCTATACCCAATGCTGGGCATCAAGATTTGGCCCTTGAATCTTCTCTGTACCCTACTGCCAATACTACTAGGTTTCTGTCAGTTACACTTAATTTTCACTTAACAGTCTGATTCATCCATCAGACTGTTCATGATGCCACATGAACTTCTTGGTCCTCTTTTTGACGTTCTTGGGCTTCCCAAGGGGTGTGAGGGTGGTCATGCTGCTAAGAAGATGGATGCCACTTCTGTAGACAGCCCTGAGGAAGAGAAATTTATCACGTTTCTAAAAAGTAGAAATTATACTTTCCCCCTTGAAGCATTGCTCAAATCACCCCTCCTTGTTTTTTTTGTGGTGTTTTTTTTTTTTTTCTTTTTTTTTGAGACAAAGTCTCACTCTGTCGCCCAGGCTGGAGTGCAGTGGTGCAATCTCGGCTCACTGCAACCTCCACCTCCCAGGTTCAAGCGATTCTCTGCCTCAGCCTCCCAAGTAGCTAGGATTACAGGTGCCTCCCACTACGCCTGGCTAATTTTTGTATTTTTGTATTTTTTGTTTTTGTTTTTGTTTTTGGTAGAGACAGGGTTTCACCCTGTTGGCCAGGCTGGTCCCAAACTCCGGACCTCAAGTGGTCCACCCGCTTCAGCCTCCCAAAGTGCTGGGATTACAGGCATGAGCCACCGCGCCCAGCCAAATCACCCCACCTTTAGGGTCTCAGTTTTCACACCTCTAAAATAGCCATATCTTGAAGGGCAACTAGGGCAACGTCAGTTCCATAAGGGCTGAGGTCCCGTTTGTATTTATGCATTAATTCAATGTCATTAAGCACCTACTATGCACCAGCCACTGTGCAAGGTGCTAGAGGCACAGCAGTAAATACAAGAGATGCAGTGCAATCCCTGTTTCCACAAAGCTTACATCTCAGAAATCAAAATAGTTAAATCCCAAGAAATGTACCATGAGGGAATAATAAAATGCCTTCTAATATATATGGCTGGGCACAGTGGCTCACACCTATAGTCCTAGCTACTCGGGAGTCTGAGGCAGGATTGCTTGAGCCCAGGAGTTTGAGGCTGCAGTGAGCTATGATTGCACCACTGTACTCTAGCCTGGGTGACAGAGTGAGACCCTATCTCTAAATAAATAAATAAATATTTTTAAAATATTTAAGGCGAGGCATGGTGGCTCACACCTATAATCTTAGCACTTTGGGAAGCTGAGGCAGGAGGATCGCTTGAAGCCAGAAGTTCAAGACCAGCCTGAGCAACAAAGCAAGACCTTATGTCTACAAAAATAAAAATAAAAACATTAGCCAGGCATGGTGGCCTGTTCCTGTAGTCCCAGCTACTCAGGTGGCTGAGATGGGAGGATCGCTTGAGCCCAGGATTTTGAAGCTGCAGTGAGCTATGATTGTGCCACTCCACTCCAGCCTGGATGACAGAGACCCTGTCTCTAAAAAGAAATGTTTAGGCCAGGCATGGTGGCTCATGCCTGCAAAAAAAATTTTTTTAATTAAAATATTTACTTAGTGCTTCCTCTTTGCCAGGTACTGATCCTACAGGGTACTATATTTTGCAGATGAGGAAACTGAAGGACAGAGCAGTGATTAGCTAAGGTCACATGGTCAAGGAGCAGTGGAAATAGGATTCAACACCCCGGTAGTGTGCCTCCAGAGTTCTTCCCTAGAAATCATGACCAAGGAATAAGCTAGTGACATGATAGAAAAGGGAGTCAGAGAGGTATTAAATATTCTCCTTTAGTGACATTTAAGCTGAGACCTGAAAGATGAGCAGGAACTAGGCAAGTGGAATTGGGGGGTAAGATTTCCCAGCAGAAGAAATAGGAAATGCAAAGGCCCTGAGGCAGAAAAATCAGTGAGTGCAGTGCCTGGTGGGCCAGCAGGAAAGTGAGGAGGACTAAGGTAGAGACACAGCTTGGGCCCGAAGGCTAGGGTGAGGATTTCAGATTTTACTCTAATTGCAGGGGAAGCCTTTAAATGGTTTAAGTTGGGGATCAACATGATCTGATTTGTTTTTAAAAGATCATGCTGTTTGCTGTGTAAAATGAATGGACTAAAAGGGAGCAAGAAGGGAATGAAGGAGACCAGTTAGGAGATTACCGCCATAATCCCAGCTGAGAGGGGATGGTGCCAGGAATGCTGGCAAGGGCTGGGATGGGGGATGGGTTTGAGTTTTATTTGGAGGTGAACGAAAGGACTTATACATGGATTAGTGTGGGGATGACAGAATGCCCTCTGGCTTTGTGGATGAAGCAGCAGGGTGGATTAGGGTACACTTGTCTGAAATGGGAAAAACTGAGAAACAGCAGATCTGGCTGAGAAATCAAGGTCAAGAATTTTTGGGCCCGGGCACAGTGGCTCACACCTGTAATCCCTATACTTTGGGAGGCCAAGGCAGGAGGATTGCTTGAGCCCAGGAGTTCCAGACTAGCCTGGGCAACGGAGTGAGACCCTATCTCTACAAAGATAATTTTTTTTTTCACCAGTTGTCAAATGATCCTTTATTAAAATATTTTCCTTTGTGCTTCTTAAGTAACTGGGTGGCCAGGTGTGGTGGCTCACTCCTGTAATCCCAGCACTTTGGGAGGCTGAGGCGGGCAGATCACGAGGTCCCGAGACAGAGACCACGGTGAAACCCCGTTTCTACCAAAAAAAATGCAAAAAAATTAGCCGGGCACGGTGGCAGGCACCTGTAGCCCCAGCTACTCCAGAGGCTGAAGCAGGAGAATGGCGTGACCCTGGGAGGTGGAGCTTGTAGTGAGCCGAGATCACACCACTGCCCTCCAGCCTGGGTGACAGAGCGAGACTCCGTCTTTAAAAAAAAAAAAAGGTAGCTAGGCTTTCCACAGCACCACTGTTGATGTCATCTATGATGTCATGAGGGTGGCAACCATCAACATTACAGCCCACAGAATGGGCAGTCCCCGAGATCTCTTTAATGGTTGCAGAGAGGTCTCTGGCTAAAGATTGGTGCTGCATCTGTTGAGCAATGTTGAAGATCTCATCAAACGTGATATTCCCACGGTGTTTAATGTTTTTCTGTTTCTTTCTGTCTCTTGGTGGTTCCTTGAGGGCTTTGATGATCAGGGCAGAGGCAGAAGGCACTACCTCAATCTGGGCCTGTCTGTTCTGACTGGTCAGTTTCACTGTAATCCTCAGGCCTTTCCAGTCACCCTTTGCCTTGGCAATGTCATCACCAACCTTTTTTGGAGACAGACCCAAGGGGCTGATCTTGGGGGCCAGCATAGAAGTGGCACCAACTTCACCCCTGGTGCACCTCAGGTATATGACTTTGATCTCGTTGGGGCCGAACTTCAGCAGCACTGGGGAGGCGGCTGATGTCGGACAAACCTAGATTCTGGATGACTGAAGAAAGTTGCACCTTGGTCTCCTTCAAGCTGAAAGGAGAATTTTTTTTTTTTTTTTTTTTGAGACGAAGTCTCACTTTGCTGCCCAGGCTGAGGTGCAGTGGCGAAATCTTGGCTCCCTGCAACCTCTGCCTCTTGGATTCAAGTGATTCTGCCTCAGCCTCCTGAGCACCTGGGATTACAGGTGCACGCTGCCATGCCCGGCTATTTTTTTTTTTTTTTTTTTTTTTTTTTTTTTGAGACGGAGTCTCGCTCTGCCGCCCAGGCTGGAGTACAGTGGCCGGATCTCAGCTCACTGCAAACTCCGCCTCCCGGGTTCACGCCATTTTCCTGCCTCAGCCTCCCGAGTAGTTGGGACTACAGGCGCCCGCCACTGCGCCCGGCTAGTTTTTTGTATTTTTTAGTAGAGACGGGGTTTCACCGTGTTAGCCAGGATGGTCTCGATCTGCTGACCTCGTGATCCGCCCGTCTCGGCCTCCCAAAGTGCTGGGATTACAGGCTTGAGCCATCGCGCCCGGCCCAATGCCCGGCTATTTTTTGTATTTTTGTGGAGACGGGATTTCACCGTATTGGCCAGGCTGGTCTAGAACTCCTGATCTCAAGTAATCTGCTTGCCTTGGCCTCCCAAAGTGCTGGGATTACAGGCGTGAGCCACTGTGTCCGGCCTCTACAAAATCTTTTTTTTTTTTTTTTTTTTGAGATGGAGTTTCGCTCTTGTTGCCCAAGCTGGAGTGCAATGGCATGATCTCAGCTCACTGCAACCTTTGCCTCCCAGGTTCAAGTGATTATCCTGCCTCAGCCTCCCGAGTAGCTGGGATTACAGGTGCATGCCACCATGCCGGGCTAATTTTTTGTATTTTTAGTAGAAACGGGATTTCATCATGTTAGCCAGGCTGCTCTCGAACTCTTGACCTCAGGTGATCCACTGCTTTGGCCTCCCAAAGTGCTGGCGTTACAGGCATGAACCATCGTGCCTGTCCAAAACAAATTTTTTTTTTTTTTTTTTTTTTTTTTTTTGAGGTGGAGTCTTCACTCGGTCGCCCAGGCTGGAGTGCAGTGGCGCGATCTCGGCTCACTGCAAGCTCCGCCTCCCGGGTTCGCGCCATTCTCCTGCCTCAGCCTCCCGAGTAGCTGGGACTACAGGCGCCCGCCACTGCACCCGGCTAATTTTTTTGTATTTTAGTAGAGACGGGGTTTCACCGTGTTAGGATGGTCTCGATCTCCTGACCTCATGATCCGCCCGCCTCAGCCTCCCAAAGTGCAGGGATTACAGGCGTGAGCCACTGCACCCGGCACAAAATTTTTTTTTTAATTAGCCGGGTGTGGTGGCACGCTCCTGTAGTCCCAGCTACTAGGGAGGCTGAGGGAGGAGGATTGCTTGAGCCTGGGAGGTTGGTACTGCAGTGGGGTATGTTGGTGCAACTGCACTTTAGCAGGGTGATAGAGCAAGACCCCCTTCTCCAAAAAAAAAATGAATAAAAGAAGTTGAAATGAAAAAGAAAGCACAAGAGCCTGGCTCTCCAGCAAGTTCATTCCTGCCACAAGCCTTTATTAAGCACTTACTGTGTGCAGACACTGCTCCAAGTGCTGGGGATGTAGCAGTGATCAAGACAGGCAAGACCCCTGCCCTCTGAGCACTCTCAAGCCAGGGCAAGAGAGGAAGGCCACAGAGTCAACACAAATAAGGTCATTTGTGCTATGAAGGAAGTGAACAGTGAAGCGTAGGGAATAACCAAGGAAATCTACAGTAGAAAGGGAAGTCAAGGATGATGGAGTAGGCATCTGTGGCTTTTGTCTTCCCAGCATCATTTGTACTACTTTTGGTAACAGTGACTTTATATTTTGTGGGGAACCATCTCTCCTACATGCTCAGTGCTTGTTTTTTGTCTTTAGGAATGGGCCCATCTTTAGGAATGGGCTTGTGACCCTGGGCCTGGCCAATGAAACTCAATACTGGGATGTTTGTGGAAACTGTTGGGAAAGAGAAACTCTGTATTTGAGTTTTTTTTTTTTTTTTTTTTTTTTGAGATGGAGTTCAAGCAACTCCTTGCTTGTAGCTAGGATTACAGGCACCCGCCACCATGCCCGGCTAATTTTTGTATTTTTGGTAGAGATGGGGTTTCACCATCTTGGCCAGGCTGGTCTTGAACTCCTGACCTCATGATCCACCCACCTTGGCCTCCCAAAGTGCTGGGATTACAGGCGTGAGCCACCACGCCCGGTCACTTGAGAATTTTTGACCAAATAGATTATAAACATGGAGATGCAGGCAGCCATCTTGCCATCACAAGAAAAGTGCCTGCCTGAGGATGCGCCCGCCTGGCAGGAGAGCACAGAAACAAACAGAAACCAGACGAGTGGTAAAATCACTTGAGCACCTGATGCCAGCAGTACCTGAAGGTAGTTCTACCCTTGGACTTTTTAGTTAAGTGAGCCAATAAATTCTGAAGGATGCAAGGGAGCCAGGCCAGGGAGTGCCACGAAGGAGCAACCCAGGGAGAAGGAACAGAAAGTGCAAAGACTTTGCAGAAGAGAGTTTGGCTCATTTGTGGAATGCAAAGTCAGCACATAAAGCAGGAACACAACGCTCTGTGCTGATAGAATGAGAAGGGACAGAGCTACAGGAAGAGAGTTCCATCTCCAGCAAAATGGAAGAAGAGGGGTGCAGAGAAACCCCTCCTTATATATAGCACTTAAAAAAATTATGGCTATGTTGCAAAATTATCTTTTGTAAGGCATTGATGATGTCCTGAAGTCCTGTCCTGGGCAGGCCTATGCAAACCTACCCCCAAAATCTGAAGAAGCTAAAAGGCTGAAGAAAAAGACTGAGCCGGGCATGGTGGCATAGCACTTTGGGAGGCTGAGGCGGGTGGAGCACCTGAGGTCAGGAGTTCGAGACCAACCTGGTCAACATAGTGAAACCCCATCTCTACTAAAAATACAAAAAATTGGCCGGGTGTGGTGGTGGGCACTTGTAATCCCAGCTACTAGGGAGGCTGAGGCAGGAGAATCGCTTGAACCTGGGAAGCGGAGGTTACAGTGAGCCGAGATTGCACCATTGTACTCCAGCCTGGGCAACAAGAGCGAAAATCCGTCTCAAAAAGAAAAAAAAAAAAAAAAAAGGAAGAAAGAAAAAGGCTGACAGATCCGGTTTTTCAGAAAGAAACATATAATAGGGACTTACAAACAGAAGTTATGCCTGTTTCCTGGGGAACATTACCCCCGACCCAGGGCTTATCTACCATAGGGAAAGAGTATACATGATTCTGAAGAGATGTATAGGACAACTGAAGTATGAAAACACCAAGGTTGTTTTGACTTAAGGGCAGGATTTATGGTAAGTATCTGCGCTTACACAAAGAACTGGAAATCTTGGAGGCCTTCCCGGAACTAGGGTTAATCAGAAGTCAACAAGACAGATTAGCATCCAAGATGGAGTTGCTTTGGCCTCCACAATGCACTGACCATGAAGTAAGGGAAAAAATTAACGGAAATAATAAGAAAGGGCCACTCCTCTTCAGTAAGTGAGCCGTACAGCTGGCATTTGTCCCAAGGGCACCTGTTGAATCCCAAGGCCTAGATCAGTCAAAATTTGTTTTTCTTCAGTTCATGATTTGGCATTTTACAACAGGACTCAATATACAGATTAAAGTTTCACAAGCCATATTCACCCCAATTATGTGTGGGGCACACTGATATTTCCTTGCCAATCTATTCTATGCCATTCTGTTTTCTTTTTGAAATGGAGTCTCACTCTGTTGTCCAGGCTGGAGTGCAGTGGCGCCATTTCGGCTCACTGCAACCTCTACCTCCTGGATCCCAGGGATTCTCCTGCCTCAGCCTCCTAAGTAGCTGGGACTACAGGCACATGCCACCACACCCGGCTAATTTTTGTATTTTTCATAGAGACGGGGTTTCACCACGTTGATCAGGCTGATCTTGAACTCCTAACTTCAGGTGATCAGCCCACCTCGACCTCCCAAAGCGCTGGGATTACAGGTGTGAGCCACCGTGCCCAGTTTATATTTTCTTTTTCTTTTTTGTTTTAAATGCACCAGGCCGGGCGCCGTGGCTCACGCCTATAATCCCAGCACTTTGGGAGGCCAAGGTGGGCTGATCACCTGAAGTTGGGAGTTCAAGACCAGCCTGACCAACATGGAGAAACCCCGTCTCTACTAAAAATACAAAATTAGTCCGGTGTGGTGGCGCATGCCTGTAATCCCAGCTACTTGGGAGGCTGAGGCAGGAGAATCGCTTGAACCTGGGAGGTGAAAGTTGCGATGAGCCAAGATCGTGCCATTGCACTCCAGCTGGGCAACAAGAGCGAAACTCCGTCTTAAAAAAAAAAAAAAAAAAGGTGCAGGTTGAGTTCCATTGAATGATGCAGTACCAAGAGTTGTATTCTATCTGGGGAGTGGAAGCCAAGTTGCAATCACCACTGCAATCAGAAAGCATTCAGAAGAAAGAGGCCACTTGGGGCTCCAGCATTGTGTTGGATTTCTTTTCTAGGGAGTGCAATTTTAGACATGTTGAGTTTGAAATGCCTTTTAGATATTCAAGAAGAGATTTCAAGTGGGCAGTTGAAATTGTCTCTGGAGCTCAGGGGAGGGAATGGGGCTGAAGGTATGAATTTGGAATGATCACATAGCTAGCACTGAACTGGACGAGATGACCGTGAGATGAGAGGAGAGGACCAAGGGCTGAGCCTTGGGCTGATAGGAAGCTGCCAGTGAGAAGAAGTGGCCACAACCTTTGCCCTTTTTTCTCTACTTTTCTCCATCTTGCTGTTAGAAACTCAGATTTGGTGAATGCCATCAAGAACCTTAGGAACAAGCAGGGGCCTGTCCCTAGGAATGATGGAACAGTTAGCTGCTGGCCTCGGATTAGACTCCAGCTGAGTCCAATTCCTAACTGATAGAGTAACGATACTGAGCAACCTCTGTCAAAATTGATCAAGACAAGGAAAGGGAGGTGGCACAAATAAACAATATTAGGCTTGAAGAAAGGGACTTAACTATAGTTGTTGCTGAGATTTAAAAGATAATAGGGCCAGGCATGGTGGTTCATGCCTGTAATCCCAGCACTTTGGGAGGCTAAGGCGCGATCACCTGACTTCAGCAGTTCTAGACCAGCCTGGCTGAGGCATGAGAATCGCTTGAGCCCTGGAGGTGGAGGTTGCAGTGAGCCAAGATGGTGCCACTGCACTCCCGCCTGGGCGACAGAATGAGATCCTGTCTCCAAAAAAAAAAAAAAAAAAAAAAAGTGACGGGTGTGGTGGCTCATGCCTGTAATCTCAGCACTTTGGGAGGCCGAGGCAGGCAGATCACGAGGTCAGGACGTCAAGACCATCCCGACTGACAGTGTGAAACCCTATCTCTACTAAAAATACAAAAAATTAGCTGGGCATGGTGGTACGTGCCTGTAGTCCCAGCTTCTTGGGAGGCTGAGGCAGGAGAATCACTTGAACCCGGGAGGTGGAGGTTGCAGTGAGCTGAGATCGTGCCATTGCACTCCAGCCTGGATGACAGAGTGAGACTCTGTCTCAGAAAACAACAACAACAACAACAAAAACAAGGCCCTTCAGTCTGGTTACCGGGCTGCTCTGGTCACCTGACCCACCTGACCCCATCAGGTGAGGGGCTGTGCCATTTGATGCCAGCTGTGCATGGAACATGGAATCTTTGCTTCTCTGGGAGCCGTGTGGGATCCCACCTTCTGAATGGCACTCATCCCTTTGAACTCAGGCCCTGGATCCCTTCCCTGGAACTGGGGAACCTAACTGCCACCCCTGCCTAAGAGGCTGGGGAAGGAGCTTCCCACTCTAGTCTCTGGGTCTGGAGACCTGTCCCTCAGCATCTTACAGCCAAGCAGCTGGGACCAGCCTAGCAATCCCTCTTGGGCCTGGAAGCTTCAGGCTCAGCCAGAGAGCCTGCTGAGGTGGGGGTGGGAGCATCCCAGGATTCCCACTCCTAGGTGGTGGGGGGGGCGGCAGCCAGCCAGAGCTGGAGCTTCAATGTACATGAGCAGGAGGGACCTGACCCAGAATCTTTGTATTTTTTATTTTTTATTTTTTTGAGATGGAGTCTCGCTGCAACGTTTAGGCTGGAGTGTAATGGCACAATCTCAGCTCACTGCACCCTCCACCACCTGGGTTCAAGCGATTCTCCTGCCTCAGCCTCCTGAGCCGAGAGATTACAGGTACCTGCCACCATACCAGGCTACTTTTTGTATTTTTAGTAGAGATGGGGTTTCACCATATCGGCCAGACTGGTCTTGAACTCCTAACCTCGAGTGATCTGCCCACTCTGCCTCCCAAAGCGCTGGGATTACAAGCGTGAGCCATCGGACCCGGCTGAAGGGTCTTGTTCATATCTGGTTCTGTAACATCTCTGGGCCTTGGCCAAACTCTAGGGGCTATCATAGGTTAAGAGAGCCCAACAATGATGGAGACTGGATTTCGCACCAGCCAGGTAGAATGAGGACTCTAAGTGCGTTTTTAAAAATAGCCCGTTTCTTGAATACCTCAGGACCTCTCCTTTTTCTCCCTCCATCCCTTCCATTCTCCTCCTCCCATTTCTGAGGACACAGCAGCCACCCCCACCCCCGCCCCCAGACATGCTGGGAGGAAGGGACAGCAGGGCTCAGGCTGTGGTCGAATGTGGGGCTGCCTTTCCTTTTGCAGAAGGCCAGAGTTCAGCTGGCTCGTGTATTTTTTCCTTTTTTCTACCATTCAGATTCTTCTGGGATGGCTTATGTATCGTTGAGCTCCCGTGCTGCAGCTCTGCTTGGCAGAGTCCTGGAGACCCGCAGGACCAGCCTAGAAGAGTAGGTCAAACTCAGGGTCACTCAGACCAAGGCTGAACTAGACCAGGCTCTGAGCTCCCAGCCTCCCTCCTATTCCCCAACCTGAGCCCCAAGGGCTAAACCTGGCAATGACTCTCCTTCCCCACTTGGTAGGGAACCCTGCTCAGACCCAGCCTGAGATACTCCATGCTCTCCCTGGCCCTGACCTATGGCTTCTGACCTTCACACAGTTCTCCTTCATCCCTGTAGACTTGGGGTTCCTGAGATCAGACCTACGTTTCCCTACCCCCTCAGACAGGGAGACTCTGAGGCCTGGATTCCACAGAGCGGGGCCTGAAGGCAAGGCTGGGGTTCCCTCCTCAGATTGGGGGCTCCTTGGGCACAAGTCTGGGTCTGCCCATCCCCAGTCCATGGCACCAGATCCCTTGATGTCTCCTCACAGGGTTCTGCCCACAGTGAGAAAGGACTTCCTTAGGGGAGGTAGCACAAGCCTAGGACAGAGGGGCACTCCCACAGCAGCTCCTCCCCATCCCACACCAGCTCTGCAGAGAGCCCTCCCTTCCCTCACCTTCCCTATGATTTAGACAAGAATTGGACAGGATGGAAAGAAGCCCAGGATGTGGGGAGACAGGTCTGGGTTGAGTTACTTCTTCACTAAGAGCCTCAGTTTGCTTATCCATAAAATGGGAAGAATATTATCTTCATGGTCTTCTCTTGTGTGTCTGCTTTTACCTATTGCTGCCAGGGATGGAAGGCAGCTGGTGTCTCACCCTGCACCACCTTGTCTGACCCACATCTATTTTCTAGCACCTCCTCAAATTGAGAAGCATTCCTGGAATCCCTCCTCTGGGGCCCAGTGGGCCCTGGATAACCTTCCACTGCAGCATTAAACTGTCACCTCTCACGTTGTGTTGGCATCTCTGGGCAGTCTGTGTCCTGACACGCTGTGGGCTCCTCAGGGTCACTCCCTGAGTCCTGTTCTCTCAGTGCTTGGCCTCGGGCTAGGCACAGAGTAGGGGCTCAGGGAGACGTCTTGGGCTCCCTACCTCGATTACTGCCCCCTCTCCATCCCCACTCCCACCCCAACCTGCCTCACCATAACTGCCGGGGACTTCGTGTCTCCACGCTGCTGACTCTCCCAAGCCCAGGGTCCTCCTGTGCCTAATTTGGGAGGTCCTGGGCAGGACCCTGCACCGTCACCCCATGACCTCTGGCAAACCCCACCCACTCCCCTCTACCCCTGAATTTCATTCATTTCCTTCCGCCACAAACGTAGGGGGTGGTGCTAAACTGTTACACTGGTGGCCTCCAATGAACCAGGCCTCCATGGATCCATGCTCTTGTATGGTCCCCTCCCATGTTGACTCTGGGCTTGGCTGTAGGACTTGCTTTGGCAATGGGACACCAAGAAGCATGAAGCAAGCAGAGGCTTGATAAGCATTTGCACAATGGGGCATGTCCTCTTGGAAGCCAGCTGCCCTCCTAAAACACGGTCGGCTAGACTCCTAAGTGATGAGAGGCCACGGAGGAAGACAAGCCATTTTGGGCTATCCAGTCCCAGCTAAGCTCCCAGCCACATGCATCAGCCATGCGGAACCAGAACTGCCCTGCTGAGCCCCAGCCAAACGACAGAATTTTTAGATAGATCATCAACAATGATATATCATTGTTGTTTTATGCCACTAAGTTTCAGGGATAGTTTGTTTCTCAGCAATAAATAACTGAAACAAGGGATACTCTAAGTCCCCTCTTCCCTTACCCTCTACATCCAGTCCTGTGGGATCCACCTGTGGAATATTTCATGGATCTGACCACTTCTCACCACATCCCCAGGCACCATCATCTCTCACCTGGACTCCCTGCGTGAGCACTGCCTTCCTGCAATCACCAGACAGCAAACAGGGCCACTCCCTGGCTCGGCACCCTCCAGTCAGTTCCTATATCCCTTAGATTAAAAGAAGTCCCGGCCAGGTGTGGTGGCTCATGCCTGTAATCCCAGTACTTTGGGAGGCCAAGGCGGACAGATCACGAGGTCAGGAGTTCGAGACCAGCCTGACCAACACGGTGAAAGCCCCTACTCTACTAAAAATACAAAAATTAGCCGGGCATGGTGGTGCGCACCTGTAATCACAGCTACTCAGGAGGCTGAGGCAAGAGAATCGCTGGAACCCAGGAGGTTGAGGTTGCAGTGAGCCAAGATCGCACCACTGCACTCCAGCCTGGGTGACAGCAAGACTCCGTCTCAAAAAAAAAAACCGATTAAAAGAAGTCCCTCTCGGCCAGGCGCGGTGGCTCAAGCCTGTAATCCCAGCACTTTGGGAGGCCGAGGCGGGCGGATCACAAGGTCAGGAGATCGAGACCACAGTGAAACCCCGTCTCTACTAAAAATACAAAAAATTAGCCGGGCGCGGTGGCGGGCGCCTGTAGTCCCAGCTACTCAGGAGGCTGAGGCAGGAGAATGGCGTGAACCCAGGAGGTGGAGCTTGCAGTGAGCCGAGATCGCGCCACTGCACTCCAGCCTGGGCAACAGCGTGAGACTCCGTCTCAAAAAAAAAAAAAAAAAGAAGTCCCTCTCCCCCTTGCTCACTGCACTCGGACAACACCGGCTTCCTTCCTGTTCCTCTAACATGCTGAACTTATCCCAAATTTAGGGCCTTTGCACCAGCTGTTCACCCTGCCTGGAACACTCTTCCTCTCAGTCTTTCCATCTAGGTCTTTCCATTCTCAGTTTAAGTGTCTCTTCCTCAGGAATGCTATCTATACAACAGGAAACTGAGGCTTGGAGAAGTGAGGTCATTTCTCAAGTTCACACAGTTAGGAAAAGGCTGGACCAGGATTCCATCCCAGGTCTGTTTGACCCCTCTCTCCAGGGCACTTTCTGCCACATCGATGGTTTGGGAGGCAAAGCTGGTGGCCATGGGCTCCTGAGAAAGGGGAAGAATTGGAGGGGCTTCCTTCACTTACCCCCTCCATAAACACTCCCAGCCGGAGCCTTTGGGCTCTGCCCTGGGCTGGGTGCTGGGGACTGAGGGATGAATCAGAACAGAACTTGCCCTTTGGGAGCTTCAGTCTGGAGGCAGGAAAAGCAACAGGGGAGGTCAAGGTCACTCAGGGGCCCAGATGGCCTTGAGTTGGCATAGGGGACAGCCTTCTAGCTGGGGGCTCTCTAGGAAGGCTTCCAAGAGGCAGTGACATTGGCCGGGGTGGGCGGAAAGTGGGGGTGGTGTTCGGTGGCCAGAGCTGCAGTGCTCTCTCTTAGTGACCAGGAGCCTCAGCTCGGCCATGTGTAGCCATGCCTCTGTGTGTGTGTGGGTGTGTGTGTGTAACAGTGAGGGAGTAGTATGGTGGGGGATGAGGGTGCAGCCAAGAGAAGGGCTGAATGAATAAATGTATTTCACTGATGTAGAAACTAAAGTCCAGAGAGTCTGAGTCACTTGTCCAGGCTGACAAAGCACCAAGCAGTAAATGCAGGATCTGAACCCAGGTTTAACCTGACACCACACAGAGCCAGGTTAGGGAGTAGAGGTCCATATTCACCGAGGCCCATCCCTTACTCACTATGTGACCTCAACTAAGCTCGTTCCCCTCTTGCACCTCATTTTCTCATTGGCAAATTGAGGGGGTTGGATAAAGCTTCTTTGGCACAAGGACTCTGGAAAATACTTTTACTAGGGACTTGGAACCAACCAGCAGAACCTGCCTCAACCTGGCACAAGATGGTTCCTCAGCCTGCAGCTCCCTCTAGGCCCAGCCAACGGGATGCAGCACTGGCTCAAGCCAGAGAACCCCAGGAATCCCTGGGGCCTCCCGTCTAACAATGCAGCCTGGAGTTCCAGGGGGCTCCCCCTGTACCTCTGTCCACAGCTTCCACACAGTACAGAGCCTGTTTGCTTGCCCCTCGTCCCCCTCACCACTGTCCCCATCCCACCAGTGTAACACCTTTTTTTTTTTTTTTTTGAGACAGAGTCTCGCTCTGTCGCCCAGGCTGGAGTGCAGTGGCCGGATCTCAGCTCACTGCAAGCTCCGCCTCCCGGGTTTACGCCATTCTCCTGCCTCAGCCTCCCAAGTAGCTGGGACTACAGGCGCCCGCCACCTCGCCCGGCTAGTTTTTTGTATTTTTAGTAGAGACGGGGTTTCACCATGTTAGCCAGGATGGTCTCGATCTCCTGACCTTGTGATCCGCCCGTCTCGGCCTCCCAAAGTGCTGGGATTACAGGCTTGAGCCACCGCGCCCGGCCTACTTTTTTTTTTTTTTTTTTTTGCTGGGGGGACAAACAGGGTCTTGTTCTGTCACCCAGGCTGGAGTGCAATGGCATGATCACTGCTCACTGCAACCTTGACCAAACTTCACCTCCCAGACTCACTCACTGGGTGATCCTCCTGCCTTAGCCTCCTGAGTAGCTGGGACCACAGGCATGCATCACCATACTGGCTAATTTTTTTCCCTTTTTTTTGGTAGAGACAAGGTCTTGCTGTTTCCCAGCCTGGTCTGAACTCCTGAGCTCAAGCAATCCTCCTGTCCTGGCCACCCAAAGTGCTGGGATTGCAGGTGTGAGCCACCCTGCTGGCCTTATTATGGGGATTAAATGGAATAGGGCACATAATAAACCTAACAAGTTGTAGGCAGTCGTGGTCAATACCAGTAATTTGCTCGGCTTATTCTCAGAGGCAGTGGTCTTGCCTTTGAGAGTCCCAGCCCCAGAATGGCAGGGCAGAGAGCCAGAGGGTGGGGCGTGGAGGTGAGGAAAGGGGTTAATATAAAATAGTTAACATCTGTTTAGCACTTACTATGTGCTGGTCTTCGTTGTAACAACCACATGAAGCTATTACCCACACTTTACAGATGGGGCATCTGAGGCACAGAGGAGTTCAATAACTTGGCCAAAGGAACACACAGCAGGTACGTGTATGAGCTGAGGCGCAAGTTCAGATCCCATGGCTCCAGAGCTCACGCTCTAAACCACTGTATTGTCCTGCCTCATGTTAAACCCATTTTTGGATGAGAAATGCTGAGGTCCGGGCCGGGCATGGTGGCTCATGCCTGTAATCCCAGCACTTTAGCAGGCCGAGGTGGACGGATCACCTGAGGTCAGGAATTCAAGAACAGCCTGGTCACATGGTGAAACCCTGTCTCTACTAAAAATACAAAAATTAGCTGCACGTGGTGGCCCGCGCCTGTAATCCCAGCTACTCCAGAGGCTGAGGCAGGAGAATCGCTTGAACCCAGGAGGCTGAGGTTGCAGTGAGCCAAGATCGTACCATTGCACTCCAGCCTGGGCAACAGAACAAGACTCCATTTCCAAAAAAAAAAAAAAAAAAGAAATGCTAAGGTCCCAAGAGGCTAAGTTCACACTGCAGAGTTAAGCATCTAGTATTCCAAGTCAGAACTTGTGACCCTGAAGTTCTGGCAATTTCCACTGCTGTGTGCTGTCCCCTAGTGCCCTCATGGGAGAAGCACACCAGAGGCAAGCAGCAGATACCCAGGGAAGGAAGGGAGGCAGGCGGACTGAAGCCAGCTCCAGATACCATTGCCCACATTCCCCTGACCCACAGCTCCTCCGCAGCCTCAATGCTGTATGTGTTGCAGCTCCTAAACAGCACTCCGAAATGGCATCCATGGATACAATGGTGATATGTCTGGGCTATCTTACAGATCCTCAAATTCAACAGGTCTAACACTACATTGCATTCTTACACCCCAAACTTGTCCTCTCCAGTCATCTCCATTCATCCAGTAACACAGCCGGAAGCCCAGCGTCATCCTTGATACCTCTCTTCTCCCTGCAAGCTGTCACCACCAGCCCAGGAACCTAAATGGTGGTTGAGGACGGTGATCAGAAAAGTAAAAATTGAAGAGAGTGGAGCAACCATGGAGGATTGGGACAATGGCCCCAGGTCAAGTCCAAAAGGAAAAACTGAGCTCAAGAGGCTGATGACAGAGGCAGTTGTCCACTCTGCTTAGAAAGAAACCCAGACACGCTGGGCACGGTGGCTCACACCTGTAATCACAGCACTTTGGGAGGCTGAGGTGGGTGGATCATGAGGTCAGGAGACTGAGACCATCCTGCCTAACACAATGAAACCCCGTTTCTAGTAAAAATACAAAAAATTAGCCAGGCGTGGCGGCACATGCCTGTAGTCCCAGCTTCTAGGGAGGCTGAGGCAGGAGAATCAGGCAGGAGAATCGCTGGAACCTGGGAGGCAGAGGTTTCTGTGAGCCAAGATCATGCCACTGCACTCTAGCCTGGGAGACAGATCAACACTCTGTCTCAAAAAAAAGAAAGAAAGAAAGAAACCCAGACACAGCTGTAAGGGCTTGGAGGAGGGCACAGTAAGGAATACTGTATAGGGAATCAGAAAGATGGGGTTCCCACCCAGCTTCACTACTCATTCGAAGTGTGGCCTTGAGCAAATGGTCTAACCTTGATGGCCTCAGTTTCCCCACTTGTAAAAATGAATATGACGATGCCGACCTCATAGGGCTGTAATAAGGATCAAATAAAAAATGTGTTGTTTTGTAAACTGTAAAGGAAAGTGCACAGGAGAGGCAGGTTGTGACCTGGAAAATTCACCCCAGTAGATGTGTCTCCTTTGCCAGCTCAATGATGGACCTATAAGGTACTCTGTTTTGCTTCAAAGAGTGTCACTGTTTTTCTTTTTTTTTTTTTTGGTGGGGAGGGGGTTTGTTTTATTTATTTGTTTATTTATATTTATTTACTTATTTATTTGGAGACATTTTCGCTCTTGTCGTTCAGGCTGGAGTGCAACGGTGCAATCTCAGCTCACTGCAACCTCTGCCGCCTGGGTTCAAGCAATTCTCCTGCCTCAGCCTCCCGAGTAGCTGGGATTACAGGCATGAGCCACCACATCTGGCATTTTTTTTTTGTATTTTTACCGGAGACAGGGTTTCACCATGTCATTCAGGCTGGTCTCGAACTCCTGGCCTCAGGTGATCCGCCCATCTCAGCCTTCCAAAGTGTTGGAATTACAGGCATGAGTCCCCAGCCAGGCGCGGTGGCTCAAGCCTATAATCCCAGCACTTTGGGAGGCCGAGACGGGTGGATCACGAGGTCAGGAAATCGAGACCATCCTGGCTAATATGGTGAAACCCCGTCTCTACTAAAAAATACAAAAAACTAGCCGGGCGAGGTGGCGGGCGCCTGTAGTCCCAGCTACTCGGGAGGCTGAGGCAGGAGAATGGCGTAAACCCGGGAGTCAGAGCTTGCAGTGAGCTGAGATCCGGCCACTGCACTCCAGCCTGGGCGACAGAGTGAGACTCCGTCTCAAAAAACAAACAAACAAACAAACAAAAAACCAGGCATGAGTCACCGCACCTGGCTTGTTTTGTTATTTATTTATTTATTTACTTAAATTGACTAGTAAAAATTATATGGTATTGTTTGGTTTTTAATTGTGGGAAAATACTTCTACATAAAATCTGCCATTTAAACCATTTTAAAGTATAAAGTCTGTGGCATTAATTACATTCACAGTGTTGTGCAACCATCACAACTATCTACTTCCAAAACTTTTTTTTATCACTCCAGAGACTATGTACCCATTAAGCAGTAACTCCCCATTCCCCTCTCCCTCCAGCCCCTGATAACCGCTAACCTTTATCTCTATGAATTCGACTATTCTAGATATTTCATGTAAGTGAGAATCATACAATATTTGTCCTTTGTATCTGGCTTATTTCACTTAGCATAATATCTTCAAGGTTCATCCCTGTTGTTGCATGTGTCAGAACTTCATTGTTTTTATGATTGAATAATATTCCCTTGCACGTATATATATCACATTTTGTTTATCCATTCATCTGTTGGGTTGTTTCTACCTTTTGGCTATTGTGAATAATGCTGCAAAGACCACTGGCATACAAGTATCTGTTTGAGGCCCTATTTTGATTATTTTGTGTATGTATCTAGAGTGTCATTGATTTTTTTATTTTTTATTTTTATTTTTTTTTGAGACAGAGTTGTGATCTTGTTACCCAGGTTGGAGTGCAATGGCGTGTTCTTGGCTCACTGCAACCTCCACCTCCCAGGTTCAAGCGATTCTCCTGCCTCAGCCTCCTGAGTAGCTGGGATTACAGGCGCCTGCCACCATGCCTGGCTAATTTTTGTATTTTTAGTACAGACAGCGTTTTACCATGTTGGCCAGGCTGGTCTCGAACTCCTGATCTCAGGTGATCTGCCGGCCTCGGCCTCCCAAAGTGCTGGGATTACAGGCGCCTGCTACCACGCCTGGCTAATTTTGTATTTTCAGTAGAGACAGGGTTTCACCATGTTGACCAGGCTGGTCTCGAACTTTTGATCTCAAGTGATCCACCTGCCTCGGCCTCCCAAAGTGCTGGGATTACAGGCATGAGCCACCATGCCTGGCCCAAGAGTATCATTGATTTTTGACAGAGTTATTGAATATGCACCGTGGCAATGGGAAGGACCCTTGGGAACAGGGCCCAGTATCTTTGAGTGAGGGAGGGAGAGGAGCAGAGAAAGGGGAAGTTTCAGTGTGGCTATAATTAGAATTATAACAGCTACCTTGTGCCTATTGCAAAACTCTTCACGAAACACTCACCAGAAAGCATAGCCAGAGGTTCAGAGATCATATTTATTTCCTTCCTTCCTTCCTTCCTTCCTTCCTTCCTTCCTTCCTTCCTTCCTTCCTTTTTTGCTTTCTAGGCAAGGAAAGTAGCACTGAGCTGCTTCAGTCATCATATTCTTATTAATCCACAGCATTTTAGGTACCACAGAATTAGAATTTTGTAGAGCAATTCTGCACTTCTACAACTAAAGTTCTGGAAAAAGCAAAACTATGGAAACAGAAGAAAGATCAATGGTTGTTAAGGGCTGGAGTCAAGGGGAGGAACTGACCACAGAGGGGTTCAGGGGAATTTCTGGGGGGTGATGGAACTGATCTATATCTTGATTGCTGTGGCGGTTGTGCCACTGTATGCATTTTTCTTTTTTCTTTTTTTTTTTTTTTTGAGATGGAGTCTCGCTCTGCTGCCCAGGCTGGAGTGCAGTGGCCGGATCTCAGCTCACTGCAAGCTCCGCCTCCCGGGTTCACGCCATTCTCCTGCCTCAGCCTCCCGAGTAGCTGGGACTACAGGCGCCCACCACCGCGCCCGGCTAGTTTTTTGTATTTTTTAGTAGAGACGGGGTTTCACCATGTTAGCCAGGATGGTCTCGATCTCCTGACCTCGTGATCCGCCCGTCTCGGCCTCCCAAAGTGCTGGGATTACAGGCTTGAGCCACCGTGCCCGGCCCAATTTTTTTTTTTTTTTTAAAGAATGAATAAATAAATGGGGAGAAAACTAAATAATACTCCCAGCTACTTGGGAGGCTGAAGTGGGAGGATTCCTTGAACCCAGGAGGCGGAGGCTACCGTGAGCCAAGATCACATCACTGCACTTCAGCCTCGGTAACAAAGTGAGACCCTGTCTCCAACAATAGCAACAACAACAACAACAAAAACTAAATAAGAACCTAGGCCAGGCGCATTGGCTCACTTCTGTAATTCCAGCATGTTGGGAGGTCAAGGTGGGTGGATCATTGAGGTCAAGAGATTGAGACCATCCTGGCCAACATGGTGAAACCCTGTCTCTACTAAAAATGCAAAAATTAGCTGGGCAAGGTGGTGCACACCTGCAGTCCCAGCTACTCAGGAGGCAGAATTGCTTGAACCCGGGAGGCAGAGTTTGCAATGAGCCGAGATTGTGCCACTGCACTCCAGCCTGGCAACAAAGCAAGACTCCATCTCAAAAAAATAAAATAAAATAAAATAAATAAGACCCTAGGCTCTCATGTGTTTGCATATCTTGAGAACTTTGCAAGTGACACTAACTCTAATTATTTAGCATTAGAGCATAAACTTCTATTTTTTCATTCATTCATTATAAAATGAAACCTCCGGAATCCACTATTCAACACAAAAATCAGAACATTGCTAAAAATTAAATCTACCTATGGGTTTCTCTCCCACAAGTAGATTTAATAGGAGGATCTCTGCATCCTCCCCCAGGTAATTGTGTGTGTGTGTGTGTGTGTGTGTGTGTGTGTGTGTGTGTGTGTGTGTGTGTTTCAGGCTGGAGGGCAGGGCAGTGGTGTTAATATGGCTCACTCCTGGGCTCAAGCAATCCTTCTGTCACAGCCTCCCAAGTAGCTGGGACTACAGATGCATGCCCAGCCTTTCTTTTTTTCTTTTTTCTTTTTTTTTTTTTCCGTAGAGACAGGTCCTTCTATGTTGCCCAGGCTGGTCTTGATGTCCTGGGTTCAACCAATCCTCCCAAATCCTTGACTTCCCAAAGAGCTGGGATTATAGGCATGAGCCACCATGCCTAGCCCCCCAGGTATTCATTATTCTGAACTTTGTGTTTCTCATTCCCTTGCTCTTTTCTTTCCTTTCTTTTTTGGGCTAGGGTCTTGCTATGTTGCCCAGGCTGGTCTTGAACTCATTGGCTCAAGAGATTCTCTTGCCTCAGCCTCCCAAGTAGCTGGGATTACAGGCCCAGGCCACTGCACCCAACCCCTTGCTCTTTTCTTAAATGGTTTTTTTTCCACATAAAAATTAGGCTGAAGCACATGAATTTGCCATTACTTTTAGATCAAAACAGGTCAATAACAGCAAATTCATATGGTTCAACCAAATATTATGCTTAAATGTAGTAGTTCTAGTTATTTTTGAAACATATAAAGGATGTCATTCCATATGTAGTCTTCTGAGATTTGCCTTTTTTCAATTCAATATTATATTACCATGATCCAGCCATGTTGCTATTTTTCATTCATTTTCTACTGCTCTATAATTAATTCCTTTGCATGAATATCGCACATTTCTCTATCTCCTGTCAGTAGCATTTCCATGTTTTCGTGTTTTCGGTTTGAGGCTACCACAAACAATATTTCTACTAACATTCTTGTATACATTCTCTACTGGTGCATTGTACAAGAGCTTACTGTGGCTGTACATAGGAATGGACTTGCTAGGTTTCAGAGTACACAGATGTTCAACTGCACAAGATGTGACTGTGAAGTGAGGATGTGACTCATTCTCTGAGCTCCAAATAAGAATACAATGTGCCACCTTCCTCAGGAGGGAATGTGGACAAGATGTGGTGGGAGGCTCTGGGGTGGAGGGTCTCTGGTGGAAATTGAACACCTATGCCTGATGCATCCCAGTGATATCTTCTTGTTGCATCCATTATCTCTTTTAATCCTCCCAGTGGAAGAAAGGTACTACTATCTCCAGAGATTAGGTTTAGAGGAGGAAAGTGCCTTGCCCAAAGTCAGTTTGTGCCAACTGCCTCAGCAAACAATGTCCCTTCTCTAAGCTTCAGTTTTCTCTTACTGTAAAATTGATATGATAATACCTGACCCACTTCACAGATTAACAGTTTTGGCATGCATGGCTCCTGGAGATGCACCCTAAAAGTCACTTGTTTGTTTGTTTATTTATTTATTTATTTGAGACGGAGTCTCGCTCTGTCGCCCAGGCTAGAGTTGATGGCGCAATCTTGGCTCACTGCAACCTCCACCTCCCAGGTTCAAGCCATTCTCCTACCTCAGCCTCCAGAGTAGCTGGGATTACAGGTGCCCGCCACCACACCCGGCTAATTTTTTGTATTTTTAGTGGAGACAGGGTTTCACTATGTTGGCCAGGCTGGTCTCGAACTCCTGACCTCGTGATCCGCCCGCCTCAGCCTCTCAAAGTACTGTGATTACAGGCGTGAGCCACCGCGCCTGGCCAAGTCACTTGTTTATTAATGCTATTGTTAAGTTATTGAGTTGTTATTAATATTAAGAGGAATAGTAACCCAGGACAGTCTGAGCCTTGCCTTCTTGACATTCAATGGTGATGCCTCTTGCAGAGACCTTTTTTGGATGTAGTGACCATGGCCCATTTTGGCCACCACTTTTGATCCTGGATGTATCTTTCAGAGCTGCATATCCTGGACCCCTCCTCTACCCTACTCAGGGCCCCAGAGCTGAGGTACCTGCAGATTTCTCTGAAAAAAAGAAAAGGTCAACTGATCAGTGGCCCAGGCTCCCAGTTCTGCCTCAGGGCAAAGGGAGAGATTGGGGCCTAGGGCCTCATTCAGTGGAAAATATTTGTTGAGTACCTAGTATGTGCCAGGACCTGTGCTGAGCACCAGGAACACAGGGGAACAAGACCAAACCCTGTAAGGAAGGAAGCTAAAGGAAGAGACAGAAGACAAGAAAACGACAGTGTGCTGAGTACAGGGACTGTTCTATGCAACAGAAAAACAGATAGACTTAGGGTCAGGGAAAGCTTCCCAGAAGAGAGCTTCCCTTTGAGTTGGAGCTTTATGTCCCGGCAGGAGCTCCACAGGTGCTCAGAGACTGACAGGACCACTAGCCTGTTGAATAGAAGAGGAGACTGAGCCCCAGCGCCTCTCGACCCCTCTCCGCCACATCTCACCTACTCGGACTAGGCCGAAAGGCCGAGCACCCGAGCGGGCCCGCGCAGCCCCACAGAGCCCAGGGGCGGGGCCTCGGTCCAGGTGCGCGGCGGCGCTTCGCGGAGGCAGGAAGTGTGTCCCTAGCGGCGGCCCGTGCAGCGCTCCCGCGAGACACTCACCTGCGCCCCAGGTGAGCGGCGAGGGGGTGGGGGAGGGGCTGAGCCGGAGGCGACTCACCTGGCGGGACAGGTAAGCCCCGCGCGGGCCCGAGGGGGCGCAAACCAGGGCGGCGCCGCTGTGGGGAGCCCCCGAGGCTGAGCCCGGACAGGGGAGGGTCCCGGGCCCGGTTCCTCGGGGCCACCCTCCTACTTCCGGGGTGCGCGGGCCGGGCTGGGGAGCGGCCTGAGCGGGCGCCCGGGCTGGGCGCGCAGAATGGGGTGAGGGGCCGCGTTCGCTCTCAGGGCTCCACTGGCTGGGTGCGGGGGCCGCGCCCACCGAGGGGCAGCGTCGGGATGGGGCAAAGGCTGGTGCTCACCCCAAGGAACCGCGTCGGGACGGGAGGGAGGCTGGGTCCGCCCGCGGGGTAGGGCCCTTGCAGCTGGAGAGTGTAGTGCTCGCCCCGAGGGCAGAGCTGGCATAGGGGCTGTGGTAGCCCGAGGGGCAGTGCCAGGGTCTGGTTCTTCCTTGTCCCCAGGACCAGGTGCCGGCGGATATGGGAGTCTTGGGCTGCACCTTTGGGGCAGGAGGCCGGGGGTGCACTGAGCCGACGGCTGTTTCTCGAGCAGGACTGGGGTGGTCCTCCCCGGCCCGGTGTCCGAGGCTTGGCACTGGGCTGGGGGCAGAGGCTGGTGCGGCCGGGCCTGTCCTGGGGACCCTGGGAGGAGGAGACGGTACATAGACCCTTGAGTGTGTGTGTGTTCGCGAGACTAATGGGGAAGAGGGAAGCATCAGAGAGAAATCCAGGGAGGGCTGGCCGGGACCATCTGAACTCCGGGAAGATCCTTGCGGTGCCTTAGAGCGCCCAGTGACCTAGCCCCTCCCATGTGCAATGCCACTGCGGAAAGCCCCCTCACTCAATATTTCATTTAAATCTCACGAGATTGGCGGGGCATGAAGATAGTAGTCTCTCCTTATTAAAAAATGAGGAAAGCGAGGTTAAGAATCTTGCCTCAAGCCACAATAGGGACAGGGAGCCTCCCCTCACTAAACCAAGTGACCAGGGTTCCTAGGATTGGGCGGGGTGGTGGCGGGGCGGTGGCAGCAGCAGGGTCGGGGAGATATATATAGCCTGGAAGAAACTGCCTGAGTTTGACTTCAGGAGCGTTCAATGGCTGGAGGGAAGTGGGGAACTGAGGCAGGCATTGTTCTTATCCCAGGTCTTGCCTCTCTTCTCATCCCAGTCCCGCTGGAGATGTGTGGCACACACAAAGTACGCAGGCTCCAGAGCTTGGCGGACCACAGTGCAAATCCTACTCCAGCCCTCTCTTGCTAGGTGTCTCTGGGCCAGTCACTTTACCTTTCTGAGCTTCAGATTCCTGATCTGTGAAAAGGAGATATACTACTTATTTACAGAGCAATTGTGAGAGTCAAATAAGGTGAAAAGTCCTCTGGCCCATTCACTGCTGTTTTCTCAGCATTTAGCACAACGCTGGGCACCTCGTTGGTGCTCAATAAATACCTGTTGGATTAATTTAATCAATATTAGCGAGTCCTGAAGCTTTGGAGGTTGGGGGAAAAGAAAATAGCCAGCCCATCCTCAGGAGCCCCAGATACCTCCCAGCTCAGCATGGTTAACTGTAGATTTGTCCACTCTCCTGAAGGCTTGAGCCTGGAAGACAGGGCTCCCAACATGGGCTCTCTCTGGGCACACGCTGGTCCATGGAGCTGGCAGCTGGCAGCTTTGACTGCCTCTTTCCTCCCAAGTAATACATGGGATGGGGTAGTGGATAACAGTCTGGGGCCAGGCCAATTGTGTACAGATAGGTGTATGCCTTTGGACAACTTATTTAACCTGTCTGTGCTTCAGTATAATAATACAGGTAATAATATTACAAAGAGGGTTGTGAAAATTAATTGGTTATTATGTCTGAAGTACTTAGAACAGTGTAAGCCATCAATAATCAACTCTCACTGGAGTGTAAACTCCTGAGGTTGAGGGATTTTGTCTGTTTTATCACTTTATCCATAGAATTTAGAACAGCTGGGCCGGGCGTGGTGGCTCACGCCTGTAATCCCAGTACTTTGGGAGGCCAAGGCGGGTGGATCACGAGGTCAGGAGATCGAAACCATCCTGACTAACATGGTGAAACCCCGTCTCTACTAAAAATACAAAAAATTAGCCGTGCGTGGTGGCATGCGCCTGGGAGGCTACTCGGAGGCTGAGCTACTCGGGAGGCTGAGGCAGGAGAATCGCTTGCACCGGGGAGTCAGAGGTTGCAGTGAGCCAAGATCGTGCCACTGCACTCCAGCCTGGGCAACAGAGCGAGACTCCATCTCAAAAAAAAAAAAAAAAAAAAAAGAATTTAGAACAGCTGGCCAGGCACCATGGCTTATGCCTGTAATCTCAGCACTTTGGGAGGCTGAGGCAGGTGGATCACTTGAGGTCAGGAGCTTAAGACCAGCCTGGCCAACATGGTGAAACCCCATCTCTATTAAAAATACAAAAAATTTAGCTGGGTGTGGTGGCATGCACCTGTAGTTCCAGCTACTCGGGAGGCTGAGGCATGAGAGTTGCCTCCACCCGGGAGGCAGAGGTTGCAGCGAGCGAAGATCGTGCCATGCACTCCATCGTTGGTGACAGAGTGAGACTGTCTTAATAATAATAATAATAATAAATCCAGCATGTGGCACACAATGGGCCCTCAGTAAATATCTGTTAATTCCGTGGATGTATGAATCCATACCCAACCCCACATTTCTCAAACTAAAGCAACAATTTTTAACCACTTGCCTCGGATTGCAAGGGAATTTAAAATCACCTGTTACAATTTTAATTGGGATACCTTTGCAGATGGGATTTCACTCCCTGTCACCTCCTATCCTCCATCCATACTCTGGTCAACCTAGAGCCTAAGTCTTTTTTCTTTCTACCCAATGGTCCTGATTCTACCCTGAGGCAACCTGGAATGTGTCAGTCCCCTGAGGCACCTAGTGTACCAAACGCTGTTCTAGACACTGAGGAAGAAAAGAATTACACACAGTCCCTGCATTTCAGGGTCATGGTCCTCGGGGACATAGACTTATCCTCAAACAATCAGTACATGGCTGACCCAGCTGACAGCCCAGCCGAAGGTCATGGGGAGAGGGCCTCCCATCTGACTAGCGATTCCAGAGGGTCCCTGGAGAAGGAGTGCTGAGTAGGGCCAGGAGAGTAGGTTGAAGAGTTGTAGGAATGGTTAAAGAACTGTATCCTAGGTCAGGCACAGAGGCTTATGCCTGTAATCCCAGCACTTTGGGAGGCCAGGGCAGGAGGATCACTTGAGGCCAGGAGTTCAAGACCAGCCTGAGCAACCTAGCAAGATCCCATATCTACCAAAAACCAAACCAAAACAAAAAACTAGTGGGACAGGGTGGTATGCACCTGTAGTCCTAGCTACTCAAGTGGCTGAGGCAGGAGGATCACTTGAGCCCAGTTGTTTGAGGTTTCATTGAGCTATGATTACACCACTGCACTACAATCTGGGTGACAGAGGGAGACCTTATCTCTAAAAATAAAATAAAATAAAAAATAAAAGAACTGTATCTTTCACATCCCCATTTACCAGTGGGTAACATTCCCTCTTTCCCTTTCTGTACACACACATACCTTCTGTTCATTTGTGTTTGAACCATTTGAGATTAGGTTACAGATATCCTGCCCTTTATCCCCAAGTGCTTCAGTGTATGTTTCCTAATAATAGAACATTATCTTATATAACCACAGTAATCAAATTCAGAAAATGTAACATTGATATAATACTATCAAATAACATATTTCACCAGTTATTTACATTATTCAATTTCCAATTTTTCCTCCCAATCCAGGATCCTATCTAGGATCACATTGCATTTAGTTGTCATGTTTCTCAACTTGGGCTTGTCTGTTATTTCCTCATGATTACATTTAGGTTATGCATTTTTGACAGGAATACTTCGTGAGTTGTATCCTCCTTAGTACATAGTATCAAGAGGAACATGATGTCAGTTCATCCCATTATGGTGATACTATCTTTGATCATTTGATTAAAGTGGTATCTGCCATGTTCCTCTAAACATTTTAAAGTTTTTACTTGTTACAGCAAGTAAGAGGGAATGGAGGTGGCCAGAATGGGGGCTGTGACAGTATTTGGGTGAGAGATAATGATGGTCCTCTTTAGGGAGGTGGCATTAATTTTCCCCAGTGCCAAATCTGGGGTTAGATTAGGGCCAGAACTAGAACTAAAACACAGATATCCCGATGCCCAGTTCCATGTTCATCACGCACCCCCAGTTTCAGACCCCAGTGCCATTAAATCAGGAATAAAAGGATAAGGGATCAGTGTCTCAGAAAATCCAAGCTAAGGATGGTTACTGCCTGGCAAACCCCTACATGAAATCAAGGACCTTCCCAAATACACTACTGCATAATCTTCCTTCTCTCAGGCAGAGTTATTTACTCCCAT
This sequence comes from Macaca nemestrina, assembly GCF_043159975.1. NCBI lineage: Eukaryota > Metazoa > Chordata > Mammalia > Primates > Cercopithecidae > Macaca > Macaca nemestrina. Next base: position 207,114,459 of record NC_092125.1, read on the forward strand.
GACGCTTCATATATCCTACATGCTCCATCTTACAAACTTGTTTCTTTGTTTGTTTGAGACGGAGTCTCTGTTGCATAGGCTGGAGTGCAGTGGTGCGATCTGGGCTTACTGCAATCTCTGCCTCCCAAGTTCAAGCGATTCTCCTGCCTCAGCCTCCTGAGTAGCTGGGATTACAGGCACGCTCTACCACGTTCAGCTAATTTTTGTATTTTTAGTAGAGACAGGGTTTCACCATGTCAGTCAGGCTGGTCTCGAAATCCTGACTTCATGATTCGCCCGCCTCAGCCTCCCAAAGTGCTGGGATTACAGGCATGAGCCACTGTGCCCAGCCCTCATCTTATAAACTTTTAAGCATCTGTTTTCCCTACAAAACCATGTGTGAATCATCAAGAACAGGATCTGTAGTTCATTCATTTTTGGTTCTACAGTATCCAGCACAGGGCCAGCCTCAGTGTTTATGAAGTGAATGAAGTCTTAGCTCTGAGCTTCCTAGCAACCAGGTCAGAATGGGAAAGAAGACAAATTTTGTGGTTCAGCATTTTTATCTAATCAAAGGACACCAACAGGGCTTGGTGTTAAATGTTGCTAGCAGGGCAAATGTGAGTAAGACTGAAATATTGACAGGGGACCTCTTACATTCCCAGATCTGATTTGAAGGACCAGGGGAGGGAAATAAGTGTTAATGATCAGGTTCCATAGCAAGTCTTATGAAAAGGCATTTGTTCAGCAGCCACAGAGACTCTCAACAAGAAAAACTTACCAACAGCAGGAAGAAACTGGGGGAGACCACTTCACAGAAAGTGAGATCCAGGAGATCTTTCTGTAAAATAGCTATAAAAGTTACCGTATTAGGCCGGGTGCGGTGACTCATGCCTGTAATTCCAGCACTTTGGGAGGTTGAGGTGGGCAGATCACCTGAGGTCAGGAGTTCGAGACCAGCCTAGCCAACATGGCGAAACCCCATCTCTACTAAAAATGCAAAAATTAGCCGGGCGTGATGTCGTATGCCTGTGATCCCAGCTACTCTGGAGGCTGAGGCAGGAGAATCTCTTGAACCTGGGAGGCGGAGGTTGCAGTGAGCTGAGTTCGTGCCATTTCACCCCAGCCTGGGTGACAAAGCGAGACTCTCATCTCAAAAAAAAAAAAAAAAAAGTACCTTATTAACCTTTTTTTGTTTTTTTTTTTTTTTGAGACAGAGTCTTGCCACTCTGTCGCCCAGGCTGGAGTGCAGTGGCGCCATCTTGGCTCACTGCAACTTCTGCCTCCTGGGTTCAAGTGATTCTCCTGCCTCAACCTCCTCAGTAACTGGGATTACATGTGCCCACCACCTTACCCAGCTAATTTTTGTATTTTTAGTAGAGACAGGGTTTCACCATGTTGGCCATGCTGGTCTAGAACTCTTGACCTCAAATCATCTACCCACCTCAGCCTCCCAAAGTGCTGGGATTACAGGCATGAGCCACTGCACCTGGCCTAACCTTTTTTTTAAGAAACCACATTTGGCCGGGCACAGTGGCTCATGCCTGTAATTCCAGCACTTTAGGAGGCTAAGGCGGGCAGATCACCTGAGGGCGAGAGTTCAAGATCAGCCTGACCAACATGGAGAAACACCATCTCTACTAAAAAAAATACAAAATTAGCCAGGCGTGGTGGTGCATACCTGTAATCTCAGCTACTCAGAAGGCTGAGGCAGGAGAATCGCTTGAACCCGGGAGGAGGAGGTTGCATTGAGCCGAGATCACGACATTGCACTGCAGCCTGGGCAACAAGAGCAAAACTCCGTCTAAACAAACAAACAAACAAACAAAAAACAAAAAAAACAGAGACCACATTTAAGGGCCGGGTGCCATGGCTCACACCTGTAATCCCAGCACTTTGGGAGGCTGAGGTGGGGGGATCACCTGAGGTCAGGAGTTCGAGACCAGCCTGGCCAACATGGCCAAATCCTGTCTCTACTAAAAATACAAAAATTAGCTGGGCGTGTGGCATGTGCCTGTAATCCTAGCTACTTGGGAGGCTGAGGCAAGAGAATCGCTTGAACCGGGGAGGCAGAGGTTGCAGTGAGCCGAGATGGTACCACTGCACTCCAGCCTCAGTGACAGAGTGAGACTCCATGTAAAAAAAAAAAAAACAAAAACTCAAGCCTGTAATCCCAGCACTTCGGGAGGCCAAGACGGGCAGATCACGAGGTCAGGAGATCGAGACCATCCTGGCTAACCCGGTGAAACCCCGTCTCTACTAAAAAAAAATATAAAAAACTAGTTGGGCGAGGTGGCGGGCGCCTGTAGTCCCAGCTACTCGGGAGGCTGAGGCAGGAGAATGGCGTAAACCCGGGAGGCGGAGCTTGCAGTGAGCTGAGATCCGGCCACTGCACTCCAGCCTGGGTGACAGAGCAAGACTCCATCTCAAAAAAAAAAAAAGAAAAAAAAAGAAAAAACAAAACATATTTAAGCATCATTCCTGTGGTATTAAATACATTCACATTGTTGTACAACTATTGCCCATCCATCTCCAGACCTTTTTCATCTTCCCCAGCTGAAACTCCCTACCCATTCAACACTAACTCCCCAGTTCCCTCTGTCCCCAGCACCGGGCAACTACCATTCTACTTTGTGTCTCTATGAATTTGACTATTCTAGAGATGTCATACAAGTGGAATATTACAATATTTGTCTTTTTTTTTTGAGACAGGGTCTGGCTTTGTTGCCCAGGCTGGAGTGCAATGGCACGATCTCATCTCACTGCAGTCTCCACCTCCGAGGCTCAAGTGGTCCTCCCACCTCAGTCCCCCAGGTAACTAGGACTACAGGTGTGCACCACCATGCCCGGCTAATTTTTGTATTTTTAGTAGGGATGGCTTTCACCATGTTGGCCAGGCTGGTCTCGAACTCCTGTGCCCAAGTGATCCACCCATCTCAGCCTCCCAAATTGCTGGGATTACAGGCATGAGCCACCACACCCCGGCTGTTTGTCCTTTAGTGTCTGGCTTATTTCACTTAGCATAAGTTCTTCAAGGTTCATCCATGTTGCAGCATGTATAAGAATTTCCTTTCCTGGGCCGGGTGCAGTGGCTCACGCCTGTAATCCCAGCACTTTGGGAGGCCAAGGTGGGCGGATCACAAGGTCAGGAGATCGAGACCATCCTGGCGAACACGGTGAAACCCCGTCTCTACTAAAAAAAATAAAAAATAAATTAGCCAGGCATGGTGGCGGGCGCCTGTAGTCCCAGCTTCTCGGGAGGCTGAGGCAGGAGAATGGCGTGAACCTGGGAGGTGACGGAGCTTGCAGTGAGCGGAGATTGTGCCACTGCACTCCAGCCTGGGCGACAGAGCGAGACTCTGTCTCAAAAAAAAAAAAAAAGAATTTCCTTTCCTTTTTAAGGCTGAATAATATTCCATTGTATGTATATACCACATTTTGTTTAGTCATTCATCCATTGGTAGAAACTGGGATTGTTTCCACCTTTTGGCTATTGTGAATAATGCTGCTGTGAACATTGGTCTAAACATCGGAGTCTCTGCTCTCAATTAGGTTGGGTATATATCCAGAGTGGAATTGCTGGGTCATGTGGTAATTTGATGTTTAATTTTTGGAGGAACCACCATACTGTTTTCCATAGCAGCTGCACTGTTTTACATTCCCACCAGAAATGCACAAGGGTTCCAGTTTTTCCACATTATTGCCAACACTCATTATTTTCTGGGGGAAGGGAGATTATTTTTAAATACAGATTGAGAGATTGAGTATCCCTAATCCAAAAATCCAAAACACTACAAAATCTGAAAGTTGAGCACCAGGATGATAGTTAAAGGAAATGCTCATTGGAGCATTTCAGATTTTTGGATGAGGAATGCTTAACAGGTGAGTATAATGTATACAATCCACAATCCAGAATCCAAAACATTTCTGGACCCAGGCATTTCAGATAAGATGTTCAACCTTTCATAGCCATCCCAATAAGCCTAAGTCACAGGGAATTTTGAAATCTGGGTTAGACCACAGAGACTTTGTGGAGGGAGGGCCACAAGATATGAGAGTTTATGGGCATACTTGGGTCCCTCCACATCCCAGGCCTCTGAGAAACTAGAAGTGTGAAGCTGCTCAAGTCATCCCAGGAGTTAGTCCCTGACTTCTGATCCTGACCCCTTCCTGGCCTCTCCTCTGCAGGTGCCTGGCTGCTGCAAACCATGCAATGAGCCATGCCCCGCCCTGGACACCCCCGCCCAGCATCTGGGCCTCCACGCTTGGGACCCTGGGAGCGGCCAACAGAGCTGTGTCTGGAGACATATGATAAACCACCTCAGCACCCACCAAGCCGCCGCACCCGTAGACCAGACCCCAAGGACCCTGGTCACCATGGGCCAGAGAGCATTACCTTCATCTCTGGCTCTGCTGAGCCGGCCACTGAGTCCCCTGCCTGCTGCCTGCTCTGGCGACCCTGGGTGTGGGAGTGGTGCCGGGCTGCCTTCTGTTTCCGCCGCTGCCGGGATTGCCTCCAGCGCTGTGGAGCCTGTGTGCGGGGCTGCAGCCCCTGCCTTTCTACTGAGGACTCCACTGAGGGGGCTGCCGAAGCCAACTGGACCAAGGAGCACAATGGAGTGCCCCCTAGCCCTGACCGTGCACCCCCCAGCCGGCGGGATGGCCAGCGACTCAAGTCAACCATGGGCAGCAGCTTCAGCTATCCCGACGTTAAGCTCAAAGGCATCCCTGTGTATCCCTATCCCAGGGCCACCTCCCTAGCCCCTGATGTGGACTCCTGCTGCAAGGAGCCACTGGCCGATCCCCCACCCATGAGACACAGCCTGCCCAGCACCCTTGTCAGTAGTCCTCGTGGCTCCGAGGAGTACTACTCTTTCCATGAGTCGGACCTGGACCTGCCCGAGATGGGCAGTGGCTCCATGTCGAGCCGAGAGATTGATGTGCTCATCTTCAAGAAGCTGACAGAGCTGTTCAGCGTACACCAGATCGATGAGCTGGCCAAGTGCACATCAGACACTGTGTTCCTGGAGAAGACCAGTAAGATCTCGGACCTTATCAGCAGCATCACGCAGGACTACCACCTGGATGAGCAGGATGCTGAGGGCCGCCTGGTACGCGGGATCATTCGCATTAGTACCCGAAAGAGCCGTGCTCGCCCACAGACCTCGGAGGGTCGTTCAACTCGGGCTGCTGCCCCCACCACTGCTGCCCCTGACAGTGGCCATGAGACCATGGTGGGCTCAGGTCTCAGCCAGGATGGTAGGTGGGGGCCCCATGGGGCTGAGGGGCAGAGTAGGGGAGGCTCTGGCCAGGGGAGGGTTGGAATGGGGTCTTTGGCCACTGTGGGTGTACCCCTCAGCCAGTCCCTGCCCTTCCTCCTCCTTTGTGTCAACTCTTGCATTCCCCCTCCCCAGCTCCCACTCTGGCCCTTCCCTGTGAGGTCTGAGCAAGGCTGAGAGAAGCATGCAGACCCTGGGAGAGCTCTCTGGCCATCGCTGCTGTCCCCAGAAAGGACAAGGTTCCCTCTGCATTCAACAAGTTTTCCCAAAAGGCTCCTCTCCCCTGCTGTCTCATGCCAGAGTAGCTTCTAGGCCTGGTCTGGTTAACAGGACCTAGGGACCCACGTGAAGTTGGACCTCTGACCTGTTCTGGGCTAACCAAAACTCCTACTCATCCATCACTCTGCGCATGCACACGTTGTCTATGTGTCTTTTTTTAAGCATTAATTTTTTTTTTTTTTTTTTTTTTTTTTGAGACGGAGTCTCGCTCTGTCGCCCAGGCTGGAGTGCAGTGGCAGGATCTCAGCTCACTGCAAGCTCCGCCTCCCGGGTTCCCGCCATTCTCCTGCCTCAGCCTCCCGAGTAGCTGGGACTACAGGCGCCCGCCACCTCGCCCAGCTAGCTTTTTGTATTTTTTTTTTTAGTAGAGATGGGGTTTCACCCTGTTAGCCGGGATGGGCTCGATCTCCTGACCTCGTGATCCGCCCGTCTCGGCCTCCCAAAGTGCTGGGATTACAGGCTTGAGCCACCGCGCCCGGCCTTTAAGCATTATTTTTCTAGCCCTGGCCAGGAGTGAGTGGCTCCTCCTTCATCGAGCTGGGAACAGAAGTAGGAAATGAGGTTGAAAGAATGTGCTAATGACCACTGCCTGCCTCACGTTCCCTCCCTAGAGCTGACAGTGCAGATCTCCCAGGAGACGACTGCAGATGCCATCGCCCGGAAGCTGAGGCCTTATGGAGCTCCAGGTGTGGTCCTGACCTAACGAGGGGTGTGGAGGGTGGGGGACTACCCTAGGGGTCCCTTACATGCTCCTCTCTCAGCTTTCTCTTGGAGTGGTGAGGATGACATCAAAAAGGGATGGGGGCCTAAGCAGCCACAGACCCATCTCCATCCAGCAAGCTGACTTAAAGTGGGTGCAGGTGCCCAGAACAGGCAAGCTGAAAGTGATCAGACCCCACGCCCAGATGACTAGGAAAGTAGTGGGTGGAGAACCATCCAGCATGGTGCTGGAAAGGCACCCTGTGTGGTTCTGTTGTGGTCTTACTGCCCTTGACAACAACCCCCGGGAGTGAGATCATTATCCTTTTACACAAAGGGAGGCTAGGGCTCAGACAGGTCAATAAACTGAGTGGGTCATCCAGCCAGGATCAGACTGACCCAGGCTCAAGTCCCACTCTGCTCCTTCTCAGCAGGCTTCTCCCTGGTCGTGGGATCTGGATGAGCTCCTTCCCCTGAGCCTGTTTCCTCCTCTCCTCTCCTTCCCACCAGGGTACCCAGCCAGCCATGACTCATCCTTCCAGGGCACCGACACAGACTCATCGGGGGCACCCTTGCTCCAGGTGTACTGCTAACCCCTGCCAGGCCCAGCTGCCACACCGTTTCTGGGAGAAGCACAGCCTACAGAATGAAGAGGGGGACCAGGAACCCCTGCGGGAGGGGCTGGGCCTTAGACCTGAAGCAGTGCCCACTCTGGCTCCTCCTGCCTTGGCTGACTGGGTTCCTGGACCATGTGCATTTCACTGGGCCATAGGGTCTACATCTCTTTGCATCCCCAGCTGGTCTGATCCCTGCCTGGGCCTCTTCCTTCCTGCTCATGGTCTTCAGGTGGCCTGATCATGGAAAGTAAGGACTTAGGCATTACCTTCTGGGAGTGAACCCTGACTCCATCCCCGTATTGCCACCCTCACCAATCATACAAACTTCTCCCTCCCTGGGGGAATTCAACGGCTAAAAGAAGCTTATCTTAAATATATTGTATTGGGGGGTGGGCAGGGCCCACTCTATGTTATGTTAAGCAGTTGGTTCTGGTTCTTGGCTGATGTTCTGTATGTTAACATGACCATAGTTTTAAGGAAAAGGTAATTGGTATCTGCCTGCTTATCTTGGCTGTCCTTTCTCTCCCGTCTGCCTTCATTTAACTGCTGCGCAGAGCGGGAGACAGGATATAGGTGTCCAGACTGGCTTAGTGCTCTGCAGTTGAAGTAGGAAGAATAAAATGGGAGTAATGCCCCCATTTCAGGTTCACTGTGAGTTCCAGGAGATAAAGAACCAAGCACAGAGTCTGTGCCTGAGAAAGGTTGGATAAATGGTTTCTGACACTGTTTGAGAGGTTCTTCGAGGGAGACCTGTCTGAACTGCCTCTGCTCTCCCAGTCCACCACCTGCAGGCTGGCCTGCTTCTGCCCAGCCCCGTTTCCCCAAAGCCCTGATCATTTGTTGGCCCTACCCAGCCTTGGACCTGATGCTCCTCTCCCACTCTCTCTGTGGTGGTAACAGAGCACTGTGGTTTTCTTTTTTTTTTTTTTTTTGAGATGGAGTTTTTACTCTTGTTGCCCAGGCTGCTGGAGTGCAATGGCGCGATCTCGGCTCATCGCAACCTCTGCCTCTCGGGTTCAAGCGATTCTCCTACCTTAGTCTCCCGAGCAGCTGGGATTACAGGCATGAGCCACCATGCCTGGCTAATTTTGTATTTTTTAGTAGAGACAGGGTTTCTCCATGTTGGTCAGGCTGGTCTCAAACTGCTGACCTCAGGCGATCTGCCCACTTCAGCCTCCCAAAGTTCTGGGATTACAGGTGTGAGCCATCGTGCCCGGCCAGCACTGTGGTTTTCACCAGTATCTTGGCTTTTCCAATAACCTTGGAGAAGGGATATTATATTTCACAGAGAGGAAACCTGGGGCTCACAGTGAGGTCAAGGAACTTAATGGGACACGCAGTTGGTAACTGTGGCTCTGGCCTTGCTGGGGTAGACGCAGAATCCCTTCTTTAGGTATCAGAGCCCATGAGTTGAGAAGGATCCTACTTGGCTGCTCCTCACACGCAGGCTTATCTACTGGTCCTCTTTCAGCAGAGAGGCCAGGGCAGGCCCACCAGCCCATTCTTAATTAACCAGCTAGAAGGTATTGATCCAGCTCCCACATGACCCGCTGCCCCCACTGCCCTTTTTATTGTTCCAAAAGGCACCCTTTGGAAAGTAACTACTAGACAAACTGTACTTGTTTGTCCAGTTTCCTAAGGGAAACAGGATGATCTCTCGGGACTATGAACGTAGAGTCCAGTTCTAACTCCAGGCTCTGCTGTCGCATCCGGGTGGCCTCCACAAGACTAAAATGACCACAGGGCAGAATAGGAGTAGAGTGGGAGTGACACCACAAACCCTCCACTCTAGCCTCAGCCGTAGAGCACCATTTTCCAAACCTAGCCTTGTAAACCACTATTTGCATTCCCAGAAAAAAAAGGTTTAGCAAGTTTGGAAAACAAAGCTATGTACCGCATAGCCTCTCTGAAATCTTTAACAAGCTATTCTGAATTTCTTTTTTTTCCCCGAGACAATCTCGCTCTATGGCCCAGGCTGGAGTGCAGTGGCACATCGCAACCTCCGCCTCCCAGGTTCAAGTGATTCGTCTGCCTCAGTCTCCCAAATAGCTGTGATTACAGGCAGGTGCCACCACACTCAGCTTTTTTTTTTTTTTTTTTGAGACAGAGTCTCGCTCTGTTGCTCAGGCTGGAGTGCGGTGGTGCAATCTCACCTCACTGCAAGCTCTGTCTCCCTGGTTCGTGCTATTCTCCTGCCTCAGCCTCCCGAGTAGCTGGGACTACAGGCACCCACCACCACACCCAGCTAATTTTTTGTATTTTTAGTAGAGACGGGGTTTCACCGTGTTAGCCAGGATGGTCTCAATCTCCTGACCTCATGATGCACCCGCCTTGGCCTTCCAAAGTGCTGGGATTACAGGCATGAGCTACTGTGACCAGCTACTCTGAAATTCTAAAAAAGACATCTGCATTCCAGAAATTTAGGGGCCAGAGAACTAAGCACTCACAGCAAGTCAACCTAGACATTCTTGCTATAATCTCTGTGGCTCAAGCATTCTGACCTCCACCCTCTAGCCAAAGTGGGGCAGGGGTCAGCTCTGTGGGCTGGATCTGAGCAAAGGGGAGCACCTCTTCAGCCCTGGGAGCTAGCTTTGAGAAGGCCTAGAATCTGCAGAGGTCCAGGTCAGAGATAAAAACAATGAGGCCTCACTGGACTTTACTCTGTCCTCCTGGTAAGGTCCCTGTACCACATACACACCAGATCTGAGGCCTGAACTGTCTTCCTGGTACCCCTCCCAAGCCAGGCAGTGTCACCTTGGCCCATGCTGCTCTTGTGTCCTGGTACACAATAGTCTCTAGTTTGAAGAATACTTGATTCACGGCTAGAGGGCAGACCCGCTGCAGTGGGCAGTGAAAATCAGATCAACAAGTCCAGCAGTCTTTTTTTTTTTTTTTTTTTGAGACGGAGTCTCGCTCTGTCACCCAGGCTGGAGTGCAGTGGCGCGATCTCGGCTCACTGCAAGCTCCGCCTCCCGGGTTCACGCCATTCTCCCGCCTCAGCCTCCGAGTAGCTGGGACTACAGGCGCCCGCCACCGCGCCCGGCTAGTTTTTTGTATTTTTAGTAGAGACAGGGTTTCACCATGTTAGCCAGGATGGTCTCGATCTCCTGACCTCGTGATCCACCTGCCTCAGCCTCCCAAAGTGCTGGGATTACAGGCTTGAGCCACCGCGCCCGGCCGTCCAGCAGTCTTAAAACTCTGTTGGGTCGGCCGGGCGCGGTGGCTCAAGCCTGTAATCCCAGCACTTTGGGAGGCCAAGACGGGCGAATCACGAGGTCAGGAGATTGAGACCATCCTGGCTAACACGGTGAAACCCTGTCTCTACTAAAAAATACAAAAAACTAGCCAGGCGTGGTGGCGGGCGCCTGTAGACCCAGCTACTCAGGAGACTGAGGCAGAAGAATGGCGGGAACCCGGGAGGCGGAGCTTGCAGTGAGCTGAGATCCGGCCACTGCACTCCAGCCTGGGTGACAGAGCGAGACTGTCTCAAAAAACAAACAAACAAACAAAAAAAAACAAAAAACCTCTGCTGGGTCATGCGCCCCTTTGAGAACCTGACACGTGTTCTGGTCTCCGTAGCCAGAAAAACTCAACCTTTGCTCAGAAACATACATAGACTAAATGCCTTGTTTTATTTATTTTTTTGAGATGGAGTCTCACTGTGTCACCCAGGCTAGAGTACAGTGGTACAATCTGGGCTCACTGCAACCTCTGCCTCCCGGTTTCAAGCGATTCTCCTGCCTCAGCCTCCCAAGTAGCTGGGATTACAGGTGTGCACCACCACACCCAGCTAATTTTTGTATTTTTAGTAGAGACTCGGTTTCTCCATGTTGGTCAAGCTGGTCTCAAACTCCTGACGAGGGGATCCGCCCCCCTCAGCCTCCCAAAGTGCTGGGATTACAGGTGTGAACCACCATACCCGGCCAAGCCCTGTTTTAATCTTCACTTTAAGTAATGAGAAACTGAGGCCCAGAGAGGGCAAGGATTTGCCCTAGGTCACACGGCAGAATCTGGGCTAGAAGCCAAACTCCCAGTTCCCAGCAGCAGCCGTAAGAGGCCTGTGCCCCAGAGAAAGGCCAGAGGCAAGAGAGGACACAGAAGGAGCTGGGCAAATTGTTTTAATGTGTAACAGTAGGCCAACTGGGGAGGACAAGGCCCCAAGCCCCAGCCTTTCTCCTGATGCCCTGGGACCTGTGTGCCTGGGACATTCCCATGCCTGCCCCAAGCCCTGAGGCCCACAAGTCCCAGAGAAGAGTGGGAAAGTAAGTTGGGTAGTTGCAGCTCAGCCCCAAGAGTTCAGGGAGGAAAAAACAGGGGCTAGTTGAATTTAGCCTTGGAAAAATCCATCTCCGGATGCTGATCCATGAACCTGGAGAAAGGGAAGCAAGAAGATGAAACAACTCATCCTTCTCTTCTAAAGCTGTCCCTTCTCCCAGCACCCCTGTGTCAAGTCTAATCTCTTTAGACCTCAGCAACACCGAGCCAGGCTGGGCAAGAGCAGTGCCCAGGGTATCTGAGACCCATTTGAGCCCCGAGGTTGGAAGCTAAGGCGCCAACACTGGCACTGTTTTCCTGTAGGTGGCAATGACCCGCCTGTTACCCCTTCCCTCCTATCATGAGCCATGAGCCGGCCTTGCCCTCAAGATGACCTCAGCAAGTGACAAGAGTAGGCAAGCCAAAGCCATAAAGCCATAAACATGGCTGGAAAGGGGGCAGGGCAGCTGCTGAGGCAGCTCAGTGATCCACTCACTACTGTCACTAAAATCTAAGCCCCCAGGCACCCACCCTCCCCCAACCCCTCTTGCTCACTTCTTCAGAATCTCCTGTTTCTTCTGTTCATCTGAGGTTGGCAGCCCCATGGACTTCTGTCTCTGGTCATACATCATCTTTTCCACCATGCTGCGAGTCTCACTGTCCAGGTCTGACAGCTGAGGGCAGGCAGTGACGGGAATTGGTGAAGCTCTGGAAACACCTAGGCCCCTCACCCTCCTGCCGAAGTTCTCCCAACCAGCCAGGGCTCACCTTGGAATTCTCAGGGTTAATCTTCTTGGTATTGATCTCAGGGTCACTGGACACCAAGCGGCTCCACCACTCCATCTTATTGATCTATGAAGAGAACCACCAGGGGGTGGGAGGTGGCCTGCTCTGTGCACCAGGAATCACCCCTTAACCCTTTCACAACCAAACTCTCTCTCATCCATATCCTGCACCTGAGACCCCTGCAGGCCTATACTGGGTCCAGAGGTACAAGACTGCCCTTCCTGCAGCTAGGGGAGACACAGAGGCAAACAGTTACAAATCAGTGTGATAACAGAAAGAAGAAAGCAGAAAGGGAGATATTCATCCAGGGTGGAGGGAGAAAAGTTTGAAAGTGACACTTGGGCTGAGCCCTAAGACACAAAGCAGTATTCCAGATTTAAAATGGGAAGAAAATTTTCTTTTTTTTTTTTCTTTGAGATGGAGTCTTGCTCTTCTTGTCCAGGTTGGAGTGCTGTGGCACCATCTCGGCTCACTGCAACCTCTGCCTCCCAGGTTCAAGCAATTCTCTGGCCTTAGCCTCCCGAGTAGCTGGGATTATAGACATGCACCACCCACCACACCAGGCGGATTTTTGTATTTTTAGTAGAGACAGGGCTTCACCATATTGGGCCAGGCTGGTCTCAAACTCCTGACCTCAGGTGATCCGCCTGCTTCAGTCTCCGAAAGTGTTGGGATTACAGGTGTGAGCCACCGCATGCAGTGGTGCAGTCTCAGCTCACTGCAACCTCCGCCTCCTGGGTTCAAGCGATTCTCCTGCCTTAGCCTCCCAAGTAGCTGGGATTACAGGCGCCTACCACCATGCCCAGCTAATTTTTTTGTATTTTTAGTAGAAATGGGGTTTGCCATGTTGGCCAGGTTGGTCTCGAACTCCTGACCTCGTGATCTGCCCACCTCAGCCTCTCAAAGCACTGAGATTATAGGCATGCGCCCCACGCCCAGCCTGAAAAAGTTTTTAAGCAGGGAAGTGCCAGGCGTGGTAGCTCCTACCTCTAATCCCAACACTTTGGGAAGCCAAGGCAAGAAGATCCCTTGAGCCCAGGAGTTTCAGACCAACCTGAGCAACATGAGACCCTGTCTCTACAAAAAACATTTAAAAATTAGCCAGGAAGGGTGGCGCTCACAGTTACTCAGGAAGCTGAGGTGGGAGGGTCGTTTGAGCCCGGGAGGTCAAGGCTGCAGTAAGCCGTGATTGCGCCACTGCATTCCAGCCTGGGTGAGTACAAGACCCTGTCTCAAAAAATAATAAATTTAAAAGGCAGGGAATGGGCCGGGAGTGGTGGCTCATGCCTGTAATCCCAGCACTCTGGGAGGCCAAGGCAGGTGAATCACGAGGTCAGGAGATCGAGATCATCCTGGCTAACATGGTGAAACCCCGTCTCTACTAAAAAATATCAGGAAAAAAAAAAAAAAAAGCTGGCCATGGTGGCGGGAGCCTGTAGTCCCAGCTACTCTGGAGGCTGAGGGAGGAGAATGGCGTGAACCCGGGAGGCGGAGTTTGCAGTGAGCCGAGATTGCGCCACTGCACTCCAGCTGGGCCACAAAGCAAGTTCAGAGGCATGGAGGGGTGAGTGAGGGCAGCCAGTGCCAGTCGGGCAGGCTGGGACAGGGTCTTATGTGCCCTGAGAAGTTCTCCTCAGACCTTTGGCCCTTTTCAGAGACCACCTTTATTTACTGGTGTCTGTGTCCCACCTCTCTGTAAAGGCAGTGAGGTTGAGCATGTAGGCTTCCTGAGGGCACAGATTTTCGTATGTTTTGTTCACTGTTCTCTCTCCAGCACTTAGAACAAGAACAGTACCACGCACAGAGTAGGTGTTCAAGTATTTGATGAACTGAATCCATGTACAGACCTAGTGAAAAAGAAGTGGCTTCAGAACTTAAGACTTTCTTTTTTATGAGACGGAGTCTTGCTCTGTCACCCAGGCTGGAGTGCAGTGGCGCAATCTCAGCACACTGCAAGCTCCACCTCTTGGGTTTACGCCATTCTCCTGCCTCAGCCTCCTGAGTAGCTGGGACTACAGGTGCCCGCCACCTCGCCCAGCTAGTTTTTGTATTTTTTTTGTTTTGTTTTTTTGAGACAGAGTCTCACTCTGTCACCCGGGCTGAAGTGCAGTGGCCGGATCTCGGCTCACGGCAAACTCCGCCTCCCAGGTTCACGCCATTCTCCTGCCTCAGCCTCCCGAGTGGCTGGGACTACAGGCGCCTGCCACCTCGCCCGGCTAGTTTTTTGTATTTTTTAGTAGAGACGGCGTTTCACCGTGTTAGCCAGGATGGTCTCGATCTCCTGACCTCGTGATCCGCCTGTCTCGGCCTCCCAAAGTGCTGGGATTACAGGTTTGAGCCACCGTGCCCGGCCAGAACCTAAGACTTTCAATTCTGACTCCACCCCTTCCCAGAGGCAGGAGCTTGGGTAAATCAGTGACCTCTTTTCCTGACTCAAGTCTGTAATCTCAGCACTTTGGGAGGCCAAGGTGTGAAGATCGCTTGAGGCCAGGAGTTCAAGACCAGCCTGGGAAATATAGTGAGACCTCCGTGTCTCTACAAAAATTAATAACAAAAATTAGTCAAGCGTGGTGGTGTGCACCTGTAGTCTTGGCTACTCAGGAGGATGAAATGAGAGAATTGCTTGGGCCCAAGAGTTCAAGGCTGCAGTGAGCTAAGAAGGTGTTACTGAACTCCAGCCTGGGCAACAGAGTGAGACCTTGTCTTTAAGAAAATAAAATAGGGACAGATCTACTTTAAAGAGTGTTGTCATGGGGATTCAGATAATTCCACAATGCCCCCAGCATGGCTCCTGAGTAAAATAAGCACACATCCTCCTTTCTTCTTCCATCAACACCCCAGGCTAGAAGGGCTGGGCCTCACATACCTTCTCCAGATGCACAGTCACCACTTTGCCGTCCTCAATGAGCCACGAGCTCTCCTCCACCTTCACTTCGTTGTAAAGCTCCCCATCGATGATTGCTGGCTGCCCCTTGAGCCCCACCCGGAGGTGCCGCCGCTGGATGTCCACCACCACATCCTTTCCTTTCAGCCGGAAGTTCACACAGAAAGGGACCGCTAGCTGCATAGGGCAGAGGCAGTCAGAAGAAGCCACTAAGTGCTGCTGGTACCCCAGGCTGGCTCCCTAAGCTTCACCTCTGGTCCCTGCCACTCACGTCCAGCTCCGACAGGGTCTGGCTCCAGCGGTAATTGGGCAGGTCTGCCCCGTTGCCTAGGTTGGGCTTCAGTTTTCCTTTGTCCTTCTCATCTTCCTCCTCCTCATCTTCCTCAGTCTCCTGCTTATAATCAGGGACACTCAGCTACTTACTTGACAAACAAGACACACATTGAACCCTCACTGGGCCAAGCCCAGGGCTAGCACTGGGCATACAGTCACAAAAGAAAAGAGACTTGGTACCTGCCCACTCCACAGAGGGGCAGACCCCAAGCCTTGGTCCACCGGGAACCAGGTAAAATGTGGTTCCGATCTCAGCCTGAGAGGAGCTCAGACTATTATACCATGTGACAAAGGATATGGCTGGGCCCACAGAACCCAGCCAACCTCAGATGTGACCTGTAATAGGCACTGCCCTTTCTGGCTCTTGGGTTTTCCTGCCATAAATGGGTTAAGGCCAGTTGGTTTTTTTTTTTTTTTTTTGAGACAGAGTCTTGCTCTGTTGCCCAGGGTGGAGTGCAGTGGCGCGATCTTGGCTCATGGCAACCTCCGCCTCCTGGGTTCAAGCAATTCTCTGACTCAGCCTCCCGAGTAGCTGGGATTACGGGTGCCCGCCACCATGCCTGGCTAATTTTTGTATTTTTAGTAAAGACAGGGTTTCACCATCTTGGCCAAGTTGGTCTTCAACTCCAGACCTCGTGATCTACCCGCCTTGGCCTCCCAAAGTGCAGGGATTACAGGCGTGAGCCACCACGCCCAGCGGGTTTTTTTTTTTTTTTTAACCTGGATCCTTTGGTTCAATGTCTCTGAGTATGATCTTAAAGTATGGGGAAGATTCCCAAAGCCGGGAGGGGAGGGGTTAGGATAAGGAAGGGTATTTCAGAGAAAGCAGTAGGCAGCAGAGTTCCTGTAAGTTCCAACCTCCTGGCTCATCCCAAGTCCCTGCAGTCCATCTCACCTGCTTCCCTGGGGAGTCAAGGCTGCCGTTCTTGAGCTGGGCCTCATGATTCTCTGCATCCTTTTTCTGGAGCAAAGAACACAGCAGTTGGCAACAGGACCCCCTGCTCAGTGCCAGTGGGGATCTGAGGGGTAGAGAAGGGAAGCCCACTCTTCACCTGGTCAATCTCTAGCTGCAGCCTCTCTGCCTCTTCATCAGTTAGCTCCTTGATCTGGGGCCCTGAGGTCTCTGACTTGGCTTCCTTGGCCAGCCTGGCCGCCCGCTCTGCCTTCTCCCGCCGCTCGGCCTCCTGCCGGGCTCTCTTCTCCCGCCGGGTCTTCTGTGCCAGCTGATTGTGGTGGCTGAAAGTCTGGGTGATAAGCTGGAGAGGGAAGAAAAGCCATGAGGCATCAGAGCAGGGGACGGTGTCCCATAGCCTGGAGTCCAGCCCTGCTCTATACCTGCTGGGTGCAAGGGCAAAGCACTGCACCCAGAACCTCAGTTTCCTCATCTGCAAAATGAAAATACATCTGTCTCATAGGGTTGTAATGAGAATACCTGCAAAGCACCTGTCTCAATAAACTGGCTGTTTTAAAAAGTGATGCTTGGCCAGGCGCGGTGGCTAATGCCTGTAATCCCAGCACTTTGGGAGGCCGAGGAGGGCAGATCACGTGAGGTCAAGATCATCCTGGCCTTTATAGTGAAACCCGTCTCTACCAAAAATACAAAAAAAAAAAAAAAAAAAAAAAAGCTGGGCATGGTGGTGTGTGCCTGTAGTCCCAGCTATTCGAGAGGCTGAGACAGGAAAATCGCTTGAACCTGGGAGGCAGAGGTTGCAGTGAGCCGAGATCGTGCCACTGCACTCCAGCCTGGTGACAGAGCAAGACTCCATCTCAAAATAAATAGATAAATAAATAAAGGAATTGCAGACTAGTCTGGCCAACATGGTGAAACCCCGTCTCTACTAACAATACAAAAAATTAGCCAGGCATGGTGGTGTGCGCCTGTAATCCCAGCTACTCATGAGGCTGAGGCAGGGGAATTGCTTGAACCAGGGAGGTGGAGGTTGCAGTGAGCCGAGATCAGGCCACTGTACTCCAGCCTGGGCGACAAAGTGAGACCCTGTCTCAAAAAAACAAAACAAAAAAAGTGACGCTGTTAAAAGCAAAAACTCAAGCCTCAGTCCCTCACAAGCCTTTCTTGAATTCTCAGGCCCACAATGACCGGCTCTTCTGACTAATCACTCTTACTCTTAGTGCATCCTGTCTCCAAGACCACAGTCCAGCTATGCAAGACTTGACACCACACCCAGAAAGGCCACGTTAGCAGAAAGCCAGGGAGCTTTCTTTTCTTTTTCTTTTTTTGAGATGAAGTCTCGCTCTTGTTGCTCAGGCTGGAGTGCAATGGCGCGATCTCAGCTCACTGCAACCTCCGCCTCCGGGGTTCAAGTGATTCTCCTGCCTTAGCCTCCCGAGTAGCTGGGATTACAGGCATGTACCACCACGCCTGGCTAATTTTGTATTTTTAGTAGAGATGGGGTTTCTCCATGTTGGTCAGTCTAGTCTCAAACTCCTCACCTCCAGTGATCCGCCTGCCTCAGCCTCCCAAAGTGTTGGGATTGTAGGTGTGAGCCACCGTGCCCAGTCAAAGCAAGGAAGAGCCTGTTCACCCTCTCTCCAGCCAGCAAGCTGTTAACTTCAAATCCTTTTTCTCCACTACACCTTCCCAAGTTTCCACCCCACGATGTGCTAGCCAGCTTCCCTGCTACCCAAGGGCGACCCTCCACCCATACTATTGCCACCTGTCATTATTTGGCTCCTGGCCTTAGACGAGTGAACAACTTTGACTCTTTCTAAGCCTCAGTTTCCTTATCCGTCATGAGGATTGAGTATGACAGCACAAATCAAGAGCCTAGTGAGGTCCACATCACAGGGTTCCCCTGACCTGCAGCATCAGCATCACCTAGAACCTGTTAGAAACGCTAAATCTTAAGCCCCACTCCAGATCTACTGGATCAGAAATTCTGGGGTATGGCCAGGCAATCCGTATTTTTAACAAGCCCTCCTGGCCAAGTTCCATGCATACTTCAAAGTCGCACCTAGATTTGAGTTCCTGGTCTACTCTTACTTGCGTGACCCTAAGGTCATGTCTCTGTACCTCTATCTTGTTGTTACTATTTTTGAGGCAGGGTCTCACTCACCCAGGCTGGAATGTAATCAACCTCCCTGGGCTAAGGTGATCCTCCCACTTCAGCCTCCCCAGTGGCTGGGACTATAGGTATATGCCACCATCCCTGGCTAATGTTTTTATTTTTTGTAGAGACAAGGTTTCACCATGTTGACCAGGCTAGTCCAAACTCCTGGGCTCAAGTGATTCACCTGCCTCTTCTTCCCAAAGTGCTGGAATTACAAGTGTGAGTCATTATCCCCGGTCTATGTTATTATTTCTAAAAGCAGTCTTGGCCAAGTGTGGTGGCTCATGCCCATAATCCCAGCACTTTGGGAGGCCGAGGCGGACGGATCACCTGAGGTCAGGAGTTCTTGACCACCCTGGTCAACAAGATGAAACCCTGTCTCTACTAAAAATACAAAAATGAGCCAGGTGTAGTGGCATATGCCTGTAGTCCCAGCTACCTGGGAGGCTGAGGTGGAAGAATCACTCGAACCCAGGAGGAAGAGGTTGTAGTGAGCAGAGGTCGCGCCACCATCCTGGGCAACAGAGTGAGACCCTGTCTCAAAATAAATAAATAAATAAAAGCAGTCTTGGCATATGTTGTTCTTTGCCTGGAATGTCTCGTCCCCACTCTCAGGTCACCTGGCAAACCAATTCATCCTCCATGACCAGTCAAGTGTCAAAGTTTCACCTCTGGCCCAGGAACATACCCTTAGGACACTCAACTCAATGCCAACCCATACGCAGTGTGCATGTGCACACACACGCACACACCTCTAGAGGCCTTGCCATGTGATCAGTGGTCAATAAACCCTCTTTCAAGCATCTCTAAGACAGAACTGCAGGGAAAGCTTTGCAGGGGCTCAAGGTCACAGAAGTCACCCACGGGGCCCCAGACCTGGGGTTCTGCTAAATGCCCTGTGGATTCTCATCCATTTGATGCCAATTTCTCCTGCTATGCCCAAACCCCCTGCCCCATGCCACACCACAGTAGCTCCACACTCTACAAGGTTAAAGAACACCAAATATACCTCCTAAACCACGAATTAAACTGGTAGGGGAGGCCATTCTGCTGTTAATGGAAACCATGGGTCATAATTACGCCAGCAGAGGCTGTTCCACCACAGGGCCTTGGTCCCAAGTCCCTAGTCAGAGAGACCTTGAACTAAAGCCATTTGCCAACCAGTGGCCAAAGGGAGGTGGGAACAGGGCCCTCCCCTCTCCCAGCTCCACTGAATCATGTCACATCCCATTTGTACTGTTCCTTCCTAGCTCCTGGAGGTTAAGCAAGGGCAGAGCTAAACCACCAGGCAGAGTCAAGGCCAATCACAGCAGCCTCTGACCCCTCCTCCCATCAACTTGACCTAGGCCCAACCTCAGACAGATAACCCCAGCGGTGTGGAAGCCTACCCAGAGGCTGTCACAGACTCAAGCTTCAGTCACTGGACACATATTTGGGAACCACAGCCAACCAGGGTGGGGAGGGCTGGGCCTGCTCTAAAGCCAAGCCTGTTGCTCTCCCCGAGAAGAGGCCCAGGACAGTACAGGCATGTGCCACAATGCCAGCCCTCTCAAATACTTTTCAGAAGGCAGAAGAATTTTATGAAAGAGTTGTTATTAAAATGCTAATCCAGGTCAGGCACGGGGGCTCCCATCTGTAATTCCAGCACTTTGGGAAGGAGAGGCAGACAGATCACTTGAGCCCAGGAGTTTGAAACCAGCCTGGGCAACATAGGAAGACCCTGTCTCTATAAAAAATACAAAAATTAGCTGAGTGGAGTGGTACATGTCTATAGTTCCAGCTACTCGAGAGACTGAGGTAGGGGAATTGCTTGAGCCCAGGAGGTCAAGGCTCCAATAAGCCATGATCACACCACTGCACTCCAGCCTGGGAGACAGAGCAAGACTCTGTCTCAAAAAAATAAACAAATAAATATAAATAAAAATAAATAAATAAATGCTAACGCACTGGGGAACTACAACTGTGCAAATAAATTGAAGTTTACTGGGCACAGTGGCTCATACCAGTAATCTCGGCACTTTGGAAAGGTCGAGGCGGGCAGATCGCTTGAGCTCAGGAGTTTAAGACCAGCCCAGGCCGGGCGCGGTGGCTCAAGCCTGTAATCCCAGCACTTTGGGAGGCCAAGACGGGCAGATCACGAGGTCAGGAGATCGAGACCATCCTGGCTAACACGGTGAAACCCCGTCTCTACTAAAATACAAAAAAAATTAGCCGGGCGAGGTGGCGGGCGCCTGTACTCCCAGCTACTCGGGAGGCTGAGGCAGGAGAATGGCGTGAACCCGGGAGGCGGGGCTTGCAGTGAGCTGAGATCCAGCCACTGCACTCCAGCCTGGGCAACACAGCCAGACTCCGTCTCAAAAAAAAAAAAAAAAAAAAAGACCACATGGTGAGACCCCGTCTATACCAAAAATACGAAAATATTAGCTGGGCATGGTGGCACATGCCTGCAGTCCCAGCTACTCGAGAGGCTAAGATGGGAGGACTGCTTGAGCCTAGGAGCCGGAGGTTGCTGTGAACCGAAGGTTACAGTGAGCCGAGATTGCGCCACTGCACTACAACTTGCGTGACAGCAAGAACCTGTCTCAAAACAAAAAACCCCCTAAACGATGGGGTTTGGAGTTTCTAGGTTGGTGAACACATCAAAGTGTTGGGAGGGTGGCACACCCAGAGAGGGTATGGAGGCTCCATGCCCCACCCCAATACCTAGCCCTACACAGCTATTTGGCTGTTCCTGAGTTATGTCTTTTATAATAAACCAGTAACAGTAAATAAAGCACTTTCCTGAGTTCTGAATCATTCTAGCAAATTATTAAACCTGAAAAGGTGGTCATGGCAAACCCCAGTTGATAGCTGGTTGGTCAGAAGTACACAAGGCAACTTGGAACTTATGACTGGTGTGTCAAGTGGCCGCCGTCTTACGGGACTGAGTCCTTAACCTGTGGAAGCTGCAGTAATTCTGGGTAGTTGGGGTCAGAATTCAATTGAATAGTAGGACACCCAGTTGGTGTCCAGAGAACTGGAGAACTGGTTTGTTAAGTGGTGGAAAAACCCACACATTTGGTGTCAGAACTGCTGTGAGTAAAAACCATTCTTAGGATGCAATATGCAAAATCCAGATTGTGGGAAACTTTGCCAGGACAAATAACCATTTCTTCAAAAAACAAATTGCAAGAAAAAAAGAGATCTCTTGTGTTTTATTTATTTATTTTTTTTTTTTTTTTTTTTTTTTTTTTTGAGACGGAGTCTCGCTCTGTCGCCCAGGCTGGAGTGCAGTGGCCGGATCTCAGCTCACTGCAAGCTCCGCCTCCCGGGTTCACGCCATTCTCCTGCCTCAGCCTCCCGAGTAGCTGGGACTACAGGCGCCCGCCACCTCGCCCGGCTAGTTTTTTTTGTATTTTGTAGTAGAGACGGCGTTTCACCGTGTTAGCCAGGATGGTCTCGATCTCCTGACCTCGTGATCCGCCCGTCTCGGCCTCCCAAAGTGCTGGGATTACAGGCTTGAGCCACCGCGCCCGGCCTTGTGTTTTATTTTTTAAATCTTTACATTTTCTTTTGTAGGCCAGGCAGGGTGACTCATGCCTGTAATCCCAGTGCTTTGGGAGGCCGAGGCGGGTGGATCACCTGAGGTCAAGAATTAGACCACTGGAGTTTGAGACCAGCCTGGCCAACATGGCGAAACCCTGTCTCTACTAAAAATACAAAAATTAGGCCGGGCTCAATGGCTCACGCCTGTGATCCCAGCACTTTGGGACGCCGAGGCGGGCGGATCACCTGAGGTCGGGAGTTCGAGACCAGCCTGACTAACATGGAGAAACCCTGTCTCCACAAAAATTAGCCAGGCGTGGTGGCGCATGCCTGTGATCCCAGCTACATGGGAGGCTGAGGCAGGACAATCGCTTGAACCCGGGAGGCAGAGGTAGTGGTGAGCTGAGATCAGGCCACTGCACTCCAGCCTGGGCAACAATAGCAAAACTCCCTCTCAAAAAAAAAAAAAAAAAAAAAAAAAAAAAAATATTAGCCGGGCCTGGTGGTGGGTGCCTGTAATCCCAGCTACTTGAGAGGCTGAGGCAGAACTGCTTGAACTCAGGAGGCGGAGGTTGCAATGAGCCAAGATCATGCCACTGCACTCCTGCCTCATCACGAGAGTGAGACTCCAAGTCAAAAAAAAAAAAAAAAATTTTTTTTGTAGAGATGGAGTCTCACTATATTTACCCAGGCTGGTCTTCAACTCCTGGGCTCAAGAGATCCTACCACCTCAGCCTCCCAAAGTGCTGTGATTATAGGGCTGAGCCACTGTGCCTGATCCTTAATTTTTTGTTTTTGAGGTCTCTTAATTTACAGGTTTCTATCACCCAGTGTAATGTGTGAACCTTGTTTGAATTGGGAATCAAACAATCGTAATCAAATAACCCAATTAAAAAAAGACAAATGTCTTAAAGAGAAATGGGTACCTCCATGCTGCTTTCTTGATAGTGAGTTATCATGAGATCTGATGATTTTATAAAGGGCTTTTCCCCCTTTGCCTGGCACTTCTCCTTCCTGCCACCTTGTGAAGGTGGTGCCTGCTTCCCCATCATCTTCCAACCTCACTGTAAGTTTCCTAAGGCTTCCTCAGCCATGTAGAGCTATGAGTCAATCAAACCTCTTTCCTGGCTGGGTGCGGTGCCTCATGCCTGTAATCCTAACACTTTGGGAGGCCGAGGCGGGGCAGATCACCCTCGGTGGTCAGGAGTTCAAGACCAGCTTGGCCAACATGGTGAAACCCTGTCTCTACTAAAAATACAAAAATTAGCCACGTGTGGTGGTGGGCACCTGTAATTCCAGCTACTCGGGAGGCTGAGGCAGGAGAATCGCTTGAACCCAGGAGGCAGAAGTTGCAGTGAGCTGAGATCACACCACTGCACTCCAGCCTAGATGACAGAGCAAGACTCTGTCTCAAAAAAAAATAAATACATAAAATAAAAAAACAGAACAACCTCTGAGGTCAGGAGTTCGAGACCAACCTGGCCAACATGGTGAAATCCTGTCTCTACTAGAAATACAAAAATTAGCCAGCTGTGGTGGCACACGCCTGTAATCCCAGCTACTCAGGAAGCTGAGGCAGGAGAATCGCTTGAATCCAGGAGGCGGAGGTTGCAGTGAGCCGAGACTGCATCATTGCACTCCAGCCTAGGCAACAAGAGTGATACTCTGTCTCCAAAACAAAACAAAACAAAAACAAAAGCAAAACAAAAACTACCATATTATTCAATAGATTACACTGCTGAGTAATACCTACAAGAATTGAAAGTAGAATCTCAAAGATTTGTGCACCTATGTCCACAGAAGCACTATGCACAAAAACCAAGGGGTGAAAGCAACCCAAAAGTCCATCAAGAGAAGAATAGATTAAAAAAAAAAAATGTGGCTGGGCGCAGTGGCTCAAGCCTGTAATCCCAGCTCTTTGGGAGGCCGAGTTGGGCAGATCACAAGGTCAGGAGCTCGAGACCAGCTGGCCAATATGGTAAAACCCTGACTTTAATAAAAATACAAAAATTAGCCGGGAGTAGTGGCGTGTGCCTGTAGTTCCAGCTACTCGGGAGGCTGAGGTTACAATGAGCCGAGATCGTGCCACTGCACTCCAGCCTGGGCAAGAAACAGAGCAAGACTTGTCTCAAAAAAAAAAAAAAAAAAAGTGATATATATATATAATGGAATATTATTGAACCTTAAAGGGGATGGAAATCCTGTCACATACTACAATGTGGATAAATCTGTGGACATTACATTAAATGAAAAAAGCCAGTCACAAAAAGATACATATTCTATGATTCCATTTATATGAAGTATCTAAAGTAGTCAACCTAGACAGAAAATAGAACAGCAGTTACCAGGAGGTAGGGGAGGGAGCAAAACGAAGTTGTTTAATGGGTACAGGGTTTCAATTTCACAAGATGCAAAGAGGTTTTACAAATATGTTTCATAATCTAAGTACACTTAACATTACTGAACTGTACACTTAAAAATGCTTAACATGGGCCAGCACAGTGGCTCACATCTGTTATCCTAGCAATTTGGGAGGCCGAGGCAGGTGGATCACTTGAGCCCAGGAGTTAGAGACCAGCCTGAGCAACATGGTAAAACCTCATCCCTACAAAAAAATAGAAAAATTAGCTGGGGGTCGGGTACAGTGGCTCACGCCTGTAATCTCAGCACTTTGGGAGGTTGAGGCAGGAGGATCATGAGATAAGGAGTTCAAGACCAGTCTGACTGACTTGGTGAAACCTCATCTCTACTAAAAATACAATAATTAGCTGGGCATGGTGGTGTGCACCTGTAACCCCAGCTACTCAGGAGGCTGAGACAGGAGAATCGCTTGAACTGGGGAGGCAGAGGTTGCAATGAGCTGAGGTCGCACCACTCATACTCCAGCCTGGGCAACAGAGTGAGACTTCGCCTCAAAAAGAAAAAAAAGCCGGGCGCGTTGGCTGAAGCCTGTAATCCCAGCACTTTCGGAGGCCGAGACAGGCGGATCATGAGGTCAGGAGATTGAGACCATCCTGGCTTACACGGTGAAACCCCGTCTCTACTAAAAAATACAAAAAAACTAGCCGGGCGAGGTGGCGGGCGCCTGTAGTCCTAGCTACTCGGGAGGCTGAGGCAGGAGAATGGCGTAAACCCGGGAGGCGGAGCTTGCAGTGAGCCAAGATCCCGCCACTGCACTCCAGCCCAGGCGACAGAGCGAGGCTCCGCCTCAAAAAAAAAAAAAAAAAAAAGAAAAAAAAAGAAAAAAAAAAACTTAGCTGGGCATGATGGCACTGGAGTCCAAGCTACTTAAGAGGCTAAAGTGGGAGGATCACCTGAGCCTTGGGGAGGTCAAGGTAAGTTGTGATCGTGCCACTGCACTCCAGTGGCTGACAGAGTGAGACTCTGTCTCAGAGGGAAGGAAAAAAAAAAAGGGCCAAGCATTTTCGGAGGCTGAGGCAGGCAGATCACAAGGTCAGGAGTTCGAGACCAGTCTGGCCAATATTAGTGAAACCCTGTCTCTACTAAAAATACAAACTTTAGCCGGGCATGGTGGTGGGCACCTGTAGTCCCAGCTACTTGGGAGACGGAGGCAGGAAAAATATTTTCTTTTTTTTGAGACGGAGTCTTCTTCTGTCGCCAGGCTACAGTGTAGTGGCGATCTTGGCTCACTGCAACCTCCAACTCTCAGGTTCAAGCAATTCTCCTGCCTCAGCCTCTCGAGTAGCTTGTGCCACCACACTCGGCTAATTTTTGTATTTTTAGTAGAGACAGGGTTTCACGGTGTTGGCCAGGATGGTCTCGATCTCCTGACCCCGTGATCCACCCGCCTCGGCCTCCCAAAGTGCTGGGATTACAGGCATGAGTTACCGCGCCTGACTGGCCGGAGAAATCTCTTGAACCTGGGAGGCAGAGGTTGTAGTGAGCTGAGATGGTGCCACTGCACTCCAACCTGGGCAACAAAGCGAGACTCCATCTCAAAACAAAAACAAAAACAGGCAGGGCGCAGTGCCTCATGCCTGTAATCCCAGCACTTTGGGAGGCCAAGGCAGGCAGATGACCTGAGGCCAGGAGTTTGAGATCAGCCTGGCCAACATGGTAAAATCCCATCTCTACTAAAAATACAAAAATTAGCCAGGCGTGGTGGCACACGCCTGTAATCCCAGCTACTCGGGAGGCTGCGGTGGGAGAACTGCTGGAACCTGGGAGGCAGAGGTTGCAGTGAGCTGAGATGGTGCCACCACACTCCAGGCCGGGCAACAGAGCGAGACTCCATCTCAAACAAACAAGCACACAAACAAAAAAATCAAAACAAAGGTTAAGAGGGTAAATTTTATGATGTGCTTTTTACCATACTTTTTTTTTCTGAGACAAAGTCTCGCTCTGTTCCCAGACTGGAATGCAATGATTTTCAGTTTTTTTGTACAGATATGGTCTATGTTGGACCAAACTGGTCTTGAACTCCTGGCCTCAAGTGATTCCCCCCACCTCAGCCCATAATTTTTTAAAAAACAAAAGAGCTGGGTGCAGTGGTTCATGCCTGTAATCCCAGCACTTTGGGAGGCCAAGGCGGGAAGGTTGCTTGAGATCAGAAGATCGAGACCAGCTTGGGCAAGATGGTGAAACCCCCACTCTACAAAAAATACAAAAATTAGCTGGGCATGTTGGGGCACGCCTATAGTCCCAGTTACTCAGGAGGCTTATGTGAGAGGATCACCTGAGCCTAGTGGTCATGGCTGCAGTGAGTCATGATCACACTACTGGACACCATCCAGGCTGGGCAGCAGAGCGAGACCCTGTCTCAAAACAAAACACAACAGTAAGAGAGCACTGAGGGAAATCAGAACCCTGAGTGGATGTGGATCTCTGGTAATATTTAAAGAATTAGTATGCCTTTTTGGAGGAAATAATACCATTACAGTTATGTTTTGTTATTGTTGTTGTTGTTTTTGAGACGGAGTTTCACTCTTATTGCCCAGGGTGGAGTGCAGTGGTGCAATCGCGGCTCACTGCAACCTCCGCCTCCTGAGTTCAAGCGATTCTCCTGCCTCAGCCTCCCGAGTTGCTGGGATTACAGGCACCCACCACCATGCCCAGCAAATTTTTGTATTTTTAGTAGCGACAGGGTTTCACCATGTTGGTCAGGCTGGTCTCGAACTCCTGACCTCAGGTGATCCACCCGCCTCAGCCTCCCAAAGTGCTGGGATTACGGGCGTGAGCCACCACACCTGGCCCTACAGTTTTTTTTTTTTTTTTTTTTTTTTTTTTTTTTGAGACGGAGTCTCGCTCTGTTGCCCAGACTGGAGTGCAGTGGCGCAATCTCGGCTCACTGCAAGCTCCGCCTCCCGGGTTCACGCCATTCTCCTGCCTCAGCCTCCGGAGTAGCTGGGACTACAGGTGCCCGCCACCACGCCCGGCTAATTTCTTTTTGTATTTTTAGTAGAGACGGGGTTTCACCGTGTTAGCCAGGATGGTCTCGATCTCCTGACCTCGTGATCCGCCCGCCTCGGCCTCCCAAAGTGCTGGGATTACAGGCTTGAGCCACCGCGCCCGGCTACAGTTATGTTTTAAAACAGTAACTTTTCTTTTAGTCACACAATATTTACTTATCAAAAAATACGCCTTCAATGATATGTAAGTGGAATGTAATAGGGCAGTCCCACCGTACCCATGGGGATTCGTTCCAGGACCACTCCTCAGCACTAATTTCTCAGGATGCTCAAGTACCTTATATAAAATGGCATTTTATTTGCATATAACCTACACACATCTTCCTATATACTCTCAATCATCTCTAGATTACCTAATACCTAATACAATGTAAGTGCTATGGATGTAAATAATTAGATTGTATTTTTTTTTAATGTGGTGTTTTGTTTTTGTTTTTTTAGATGGGGTCTTGCTATGTTGTCCAGGCTGATTTCAAATTCCCGGGCTCAAGCCATCCTCCCATCTCAGCCACCCAAGTAGCTGGGATTACAGGTGTGCATCACCACGTCAGGCTTAACTCATATTATTTTTTCTTATTGTACTCTCGTTTAAAAAATTTTTTTTTCCAAATATTTTCCACCAGTGGTTGGTTAAACTCATGGATGTAGAGCCCACAATACAAAGGATCAACTGTATTTGTCCTTTTGTGACCAGCTTATTTCATGTAACACGATGTCCTCCAAGGTACATCCATGTAGCAATGGACAGGATTTCTTCCCCTTTTAAGGCAGAATAACATCCCAGAATATGTCTATACCACATTCTGTTTATCCATTCACCTGCTGATGGAGCCTTTGGTTCCTTCCACCTTTCGGCTATTGTGAATAAGGAGTGAACATGGGTGTGCAAATAAATCCTCCTTCCAATTCTTTTGGGTATATACCCACGAGAATGACTGCTGGACCATACGATAGTTCTATTTTTTAATTTTTTGAGAAACTGCCATAACATTTTCCATAGCAGATGCACCATTTGACATTCCCACCGACAGTATACAAGGGTTCCAGTTTCTCCCTATCTTTGTCAACATTTGTTACTTTGTTTTTTCTTTTAACAGATGCCATCCTAACAGATGTGAAGTAGTATCTCATTATGGGTTTTGTTTTGGAAACAAAGTCCTGCTCTGTCACCCAGCCTGGAGCATAGTGGCACAGCGGCGCAATCACAGCTCACTGCAGCCTCAACCTCCCAGGCTCAAGCAATCCTCCTACCTCAGTCTCCCAAGTAGTTGGGACTAGAGGCGTGTGCCACAAGGCCTGGCTAATTTTTGAGTTCCTAAATATGAAATTAACCATTAAATGTTATTCATCCTCTGCACTGCATATTTTCTCATAATCTAGTGTTCTTCAATTGACTTAAATATGTCTCTTTTACCATTTACAAATTTTCAGCATTTGAAAAGGCAAACAGCTACCTCTTCTTTTATAGCTTCCAGTTTTCTAATCTTGAAGTCTCCCCCACATAAGACTACAGATTCCTAGCTTTCCTTACAGGATTTTTCTTACCTGTATTTTTTTTTTATAGAGTATGACAGATGGTAAATTTTGGTTTTCTAACCAAAAAAATTCCATGTAGCAGCATGACTTATTGAATCATGCTTTGCCTAATGAACTGAATTACCACATTAGACACATTAAATCCTCATAAATGCTAGACTTTATTTCAGGATTCTCTAGTCTGCTTCACTGGTCCATTTTTCTCTTCTTCTATCAATGCCATATTGATTAGATCACTATGGCTGTATTCAAGTCTACAATTCCTAGTCCCAAAAGCTATAAAATCTAAGAGTGCGGCTGGGCGCGGTGGCTCAAGCCTGTAATCCCAGCACTTTGGGAGGCCGAGACGGGCGGATCACGAGGTCAGGAGATCGAGACCATCCTGGCTAACACCGTGAAACCCCGTCTCTACTAAAAATACAAAAAACTAGCCGGGCGAGGTGGCGGGCGCCTGTAGTCCCAGCTACTCGGGAGACTGAGGCAGGAGAATGGCATAAACCTGGGAGGCGGAGCTTGCAGTGAGCTGAGATCCGGCCACTGTACTCCAACCTGGGCGGCAGAGCAAGACTCCGTCTCAAAAAAAAAAAAAAAAAAAAAAAAAAAAAAAATCTAAGAGTGCTTTTGTAATTTTTTGTAAGTTTGCAGTATCAGGTATTCTCTACAGAAATATTAATGTGTTTTGTTACAGGATGCAGCTCCTGGCCCTGGGATTGGATTATGATCTATAATGCACATTATATGCACTGTATTGCCTTCCTGAAATCCAAATAATTTTAAATACCAAAACACATGTGGCCCCAAGGGATTCTGAAGTGGATTGTGGTCTTTTGCCTTTTTTTTAATCCTTATAACTTCCTTGTGAGGTAAGGATTATTCCCTCTTACAGTTAAGCAAAATTAGAGGCTGGGCGCGGTGGCTCATGTCTATAATCCCAGCACTTTGGAGGGCCGAGGCGGGCAGATCACGAGCTCAGGAGTTCAAAACCAACCTGACCAACATGGTGAAATCCCCGCTGTACTAAAAATACGAAAATTAGCTGGGCGTGGTGGCAGGAGCCTCTAATCCCAGCTACTCAGGAGGCTGAGGCAGGAGAATCACTTGAACCCGGGAGGCGGCGGTTGCAGTGAGCTGAGATTGTTCCACTGCCCTCCTGCCTGGGTCATAGAGCAAGACTCCGTCTCAAAAGAAAAAAAAGAAAGAAAAATTAGGTAGTCCCAGCACTTTGGGAGGCTAAGGCAGCTGGATTGCGCCACCGTGCTCACGCCACTGTGCTCCAGCTGGGACACAACAGAGCAAGACCCTGCCTCAAACACACACACACACACCCCCCCCCCCCAAGGGTTCATCTCTCTCCCTTCTTACAGCTATTTATCCTTCATACCTGAGGCATCACTTCCTCACAAAGTCTTCTCTGAGCCCCCAACCTAGGTTAGTTTTACGTTCCCAGGGCTTCTGCCCCAACACCCACTACTTTTTCACTGCTTGTTTTTTTTGTTTGTTTGTTTTTGGCTACACTGTGAGATCCATGAAAACAAAGAACAAATCTGTATTCACCTCTGCAATCCCAAAGGGTCTGATACAGCACCTAACACAATCCAAAGTGTTAAGTGAGGTGGCTCATGTCTGTAATCCCAGCTCTTTGGGAGGCCGAGGCGGGCAGATCACCTGAGGTCAGGAGTTTGAGAACAGCCTAACCAACATGGTGAAACCTGTCTCTACTAAAAATGCAAAATTAGCCAGGCATGGTGGTGCATGCCTGTAATCCCACCTACTTGGGAGGCTGAGGCAGGAGAATCACTTAAAACTTGGGAGGCAGAGGTTGCAGTGGGTCGAGATCATGCCATTGCACTCCAGCCTGGACAACAAGCATGAAACTCCGTGTCAGGAAAAAAAAAAAAAAAAAAAGAAAAGAAAAGAAAAGAAAAAATAAATGATTAGCCCCAAAACCTATAAAAACTAAAAGTGCTTTTGTATTTTTGGTAAGTTTGCGGCATGAGGTATATACAGGTAGTGTGACCCACAGAAAAGCCAGAGGTGTTAGTGACAATACAGAAAGAATATCTGAGCTAGAAGGGGTCTACTTTCTCCCATTTTACAGATGGAAAGATGGAAAGAACGAGAGCATTGCTGGGAACTCGACTAAGTAACATAGCTAGACCAAGAACCTGGGACTCCTACTGTTAGGTAATGTGTCTACGACAGAGTGGCCTCAAACCTTCAAGACACATTAAAGAGTTTACCAACTTGTTAGAATCCTGAAGCCACAGAAACAGTTTGCAAAGAACGTCTCCTTATTATGTCTCTTATTTATGTCTATTATAAAGATAATGGTGCCGGGCATGATGGCTCACGCCTGTAATTCCAGCTACTCAGGAGGCTGAGGCACAAGAATTGCTTGAACCCAAGAGGCGGACATTGCAGACAACCAAGATTGCACCATTGCACTCCAGCCTGGGTGACAAGAGCAGGACTCCATCTCAAAAAAAAAAAAAAAAAAAAAAAAAAAGAAAGAAAAAAAAAGGCCGGGCACGGTGGCTCACGCCTGTAATCTCAGTACTTTGGGAGGCCAAGGCAGGTGGATCACCTGAGGTCAGGAGTTCGAGACCAGCCTGGCCAACATGGTGAAACCCCATCTCTACTAAAAAATACAAATATCATCCAGGCATGGTGGTGCATGCCTGTAATCCCAGCTACTCGGGAGGCTGAGGCAGCAGAATTGCTTGAACTCAGGAGGCGGAGGTTGTGGTGAGCCGAGATCATGCCATTGCACTGCAGCCTGGGTGACAGAGTGACTCTGTCTCAAAAAAAAAAAAAAAAAAAAGGAACAGCTAAGTGAGGTAGAATCCTCATGATATAACAATTTTCAAAAGTATAATTACAACCTTAAGGAATCAGAAAGGAGTTCAAGGTCTCAGAATCAAGACTACAAAACACGAACCCTTAAACTCTGAGTCAGAGCATCTGGGAAGACATGGCTCTGAGTATTTCTAAATTTATTTCTAAGCATCAGTTTCTAGTATCTGCCCAGTCTCATCTCCTAGGTAATTAGTTAAAACCTTCTCAGGCCGGGTGCAGTGGCTCACACCTGTACTCCTAGCACTTTAGGAGGCCAAGGTGGGTGGATTACTTGAGGTCAGGGGTTCGAGAACAGCCTCGCCAACATGGTGAAACCTCATTTCTACTAAAAATACAAAAATTAGCCAGGCATGGTGGCGCCTGCCTGCAGTGCCAGCTACTCGGGAGGCTGAGGCCCAAGAATCACTTAAACCCAGGATGCGGAGGTTGCAGTGAGCCAAGATTATGCCACTGCACTCCAGCCTGGGTGACAGAATGAGACTCCATCTCAAAAAAATAAAATAAAATAAAATAAAATAAATAAAAGTAAAAATAAAACCTCCTGGCCGGGCACGGTGGCTCATACCTGTAATCCCAGCACATTGGGAGGCCAAGGCGGGTGGATCATGAAGTCAGGAGTTCCAGACCAGCCTGGCCAATATGGTGAAACCTCATCTCTATTAAAATACAAAAATTAGCCAGGTACAGTGGCGGGCGTCTGTAATCCCACCTACTCGGGAGGCTGAGGCAGGAGAATTGCTTGAACCCAGGAGGCAGAAGTTGCAGTGGGCCAAGATTGCGCCACTGCACTCCAGCTTGGGTGACAGAGCAAGACTCCATCTCAGAAAAAAATAAAATAAAAAATAAAACCTCCTCATTGGAAAAGGAACTGAGAGGCACTGTGTTGGGACAGAGGGCAGGTTTTCAACAGACTGGTTTCAACTCTGGTTCTCCCATAGCTCAGCTCAAGACTTTGGATAAGGTGCAAAACTCTCTTGAGCCAGTTTCCTCAACGGGGATAGTTAACACCTGCCCCTCTTGTAGAACTGCAAAAATCATGGGAAATAAGGTAGATAGAGCGCTGAGCAAGGAGTGGAGACCGAAGAAATGACAGCTTCCTTCCCTTCCCCAACTCCTCACCTTTGACATTTCGCTTCTGCTGAAAGTTAGTTACTATTATGCCAAAGGAAGACCAGGTGAGTTTTTCTTCTGAAGAGACAGAGCTGCCGAAAAGAGAGCAGTTTCCAACACTTACCTTCTCTGCCATCCCCTCTTCTCCTCCAATGAAAAAGTCTGTTTTGCGTCGAAGGAAGCTGAAGAAGGTGTTCACAAGCTGAAAGATGGGGAGAAGATTAAAGGTGTGGAGCTGCCATTTGGGAGCCCTTCAAGTGCACACAAGTCAACTTCTTTTGTCTAGGAGGCAACTTGGGACTTGACTATTTTTCCTCTGAGCCTCCCCACTGAGGAGACATCTCCCTAGCAGGTTCTCTTAGTTACTTCCACCATGAAGCAGATTTCTCATATCCTGTGTGAGTGTGCGTGTTTCATTTTCCTTGTGATGCCTGAAGCAGCCTAAGTGTATGCAATACTCCTCTGCATCCAGGGCATGAAAAGCCCAGGCCCAGTTTTCCTCTCCAGAAAGTAAAAACCCCATCAAGACACCGGCTCACACCTGTAATCCCAGCACTTCAGGAGGCTCAGGAGGGCGGATCACTTGAGGTCAGGAGTTTAAGACCAGGTTGGCCAACAGGTGAAACCCCACCTCTACTAAAAACACAAAAATCAGCCGGGTGCGGTGGTGGGCAACTGTAATCCCAGCTACTTGGGAGGCTGAGGCAGGAGAATCACTTGAACCCGGGAAGCAGAGGTTGCAGTGAGCCAAGATCATGCCACTGCACTCCAGCCTGGGTGACAGAGTGAGACTCTGTCTAAAAAAAAAAAAAAAAAAAAAGACACTAAGTTACTGGGTCAAAGCAAGACGGAGGAGAGCAAATGAAGCACTTCAAAGGAGGATAAGATGGATTAACTCTGGCTGGAGTACAAGTGTAGCCAAGGGTTTGAGTATCTGACGGACATATATTACCTTTTGACTTTGCAGAAGTTTCTTAACTCTGTACAACAGGAATAAGATGCAGTACCTATTTCTAGGGACCTGGTGAGGATCATGAGGTCATGGAGTTAAGGCCTTCAGCCACGTATGGCACAGAGCAAGAGACCCACTGGCAGAGGGTAAACACCTTACAAATAGGACCATGACCCATGGCTAAGTCTATCTGCCACCTGCAATGCTGGGCACCAGATACAGCTAAAGGTACATGCTCAGTAAAATTCTTGCTGAATGAAACAATCTAGCGGTGACCTAAAGTCAGCACACACAAGCCCTTTATTTGCCCAAGAGTGGGTCTAAATCTGATGAAATCTGACGCTAGAACATATATCAGTGATTTCCATTCTTGCTTCTAGACACTTTTTCAGTTTGTTCAAAAATGAACTCACTCCCAAATCCAGTTTTGTGTTAACAGTTTAGAGGAATGGAGACAGGAAGGCTTTTCACACTTCCAAATTAGAAGCACTCTCCCCACCACAAAGGGCTTAGAAATCCTTGGTCACCAGACACCTGGGTTACATAGCAATAGAAAGTTCAATGGAAACCTACCTCCAGTGAGACACAATCAGCCATGGACTCTGGGAAGCACACTGACCTGTCCAGGTGAGGACCACGCTGTATGATCTAGGCAAATCCCTGCCACTTTTCTGGCTCTGAGAATGACAGTTCTGATCCTGACGAACTTTTCTACCTCTAACTTTGTGTTTGTTCCAAAAAAACCAACTCCAGAATCTGGAACAGTTGGCCCTTATTATTCATACACTGTGTTACCGTGTCTGTCACTGAGCACGAATTATCTCTTTGAAATGCTCTTTGTAAGCTCTATCAGGGCGAGGACAAGTTTTTGTATCCCCAGTCGCGTTGAGTGTGGGACACACATTAATCACACGACCAATACTTGTTGAATGAAAAAGCCTTATTACTAAGAACTTACGGTACTTCACTACTCTCGGGAAACCGGCATTCGCAGCTGTCTCACAGACAAGGAAACTCAGGCTTGGAGAGATGTAAAGGTTCCAAGCTGGTAGGTGGTGGAAACTAATCGTGAACACAGGCCTCCTCTCCTATTCCCCCATTCAAGGCCTAACAAGACCACGTGCTAACATCACCCCGCGCCCCTACCACACACATTCGACGGCTCGCCCCAAGCCTTGGTGGATCCAAATCACTATATTTGGCACGGTTCTTACTAAGGGATGCTCCTCGGAAGACGCCATGAAAGTGGAAACGGGGTTGGGGGTATATGTGAAACTAAAGGGGAATCCTAAGCTCAGGGACGCGATAATTGCTACTACTGAGGGGCGCCGGGGGCCCAGGACTGAAGCGAACCGGGTGAGACAGCCAGCGGGTGGCCAGGCCGGAAGCCGGGCGCGGCGAGAATGTGGGGGCATCCCAGAAGCCCGCGAGCCCCAGGGGTGGGTCTCAGCCCTCGAAGGCAGAGAAGGGCGGAAGGAGCTTAGCCAGGGCCGCCGGATGGGCCAACGCCGCGCGGACCGTTACCTCCTGCACGCCGCCCTCGTGCTGCTGAGCCATGGCCAGGAACATGCCGTCGAACCGCTCCTCCTCCTGCTCTCCGCCCATCGCGCCGGCTCCGATCCACGTCCCGAGCTCTGCACTCTAGTCCCGCGCTCTCTAGGCTCCTTCGGATCGCGCCGGGCCCAACGACTCTAGTCGTCCGCCTTCCGCAGCGGAGCCGGAAACACGCACCCGCGCGGCCCCTGCAGGCCTGCCTCCTCCTCCTTTCTTCCCGCCTTCTTCCCGGCTCGCGGCCATTGACCGTGCGGCAAGCAACCCGCTTCGCCGACCATTGGTCGACATTCTGAGCCAATCAACAAGCGCGTCCACGAAGCGGTGGGCGGAGCCGTGGGCTTGAGAGTTTGGCATGAGTTGCTATGGTCACCCGATGCCGTGGAGACTTCTAGAAAGCCCTGGACTCAAATCTGGCAGAGTTGGAAGTTAAAAAGGGACAAGTTTTGCTCCTCTCCCTTGCTAGTGACCCCCCAGCTTGTAGAACAGTGAAGCTGAAAGTAGCCTTACTCATCTCTTCCAATCCTAGAAGGGACTTACCACAGGACAGCCTCCTTCTCATCGACCTCATTTCATACTTGACCAGGGCCAGCTTCATGGGAGTAGAAATTGCAGTCGCACAGCACCCAGGCTTAGAAAGGCTCCACGCTTGATTTAATGCTTTTCTGTTGTAGTCTTGAAATTCTTAATAATTTTGGAATAAGGAGCCCCACATTTTCACTTTGCACAGGGCCCAGGAAATTATGACAGGTGCTGAAACTGACCTTCACTTCTGTTAATGCAGGGACAGGACCCAGCCATCCAAGCTAATCCCTCCACTTTTGCAATGAATCTCATCATCTTAGTCTTTTCAGGAACTCTATGCCTGTTAATTATCCCTTTTTTAGCTTCTGCATCACAAATACCTTTCTTCTTCCCTTCAATTTACAAACATGCCTTAATGTCTTTTTGTTTGTTTTTAAAGGTGCGGGTCTTGCATTGTCACCCAAGCTGGAGTTCAGTGGCGCCATCATGGCTCACGGCAGCCTTGAACTCCTGGACTCAAGCCATCCTCCCCACTTCAGCCTCCAGAGTAGCTGGGACTACAGGCTCACACCAAGCCCTGCTTTTTTTTTTTTTTTTTTTTTTTTTTTTTTTTTTTTTTGGGTAGAGATGGAGTCTGTGTTGCCCAGGCTAAGTCTCAAACTCCCGGTTTCAAGCACTCCTCCTGCCTCAGCCTCTCAAAGTGCTGGGATTACAGGTTTGAGTCACCATGCCCAGCCCTGTTTTTATTTTTTTTTATTTTTTTATTTTTTTATTTTTTTTTTTTGAGACGGAGTCTCACGCTGTTGCCCAGGCTGGAGTGCAGTGGCGCGATCTCGGCTCACTGCAAGCTCCGCCTCCTGGGTTCACGCCATTCTCCTGCCTCAGCCTCCTGAGTAGCTAGGACTACAGGCGCCCGCCACCGCACCCGGCTAATTTTTTTGTATTTTTAGTAGAGACGGGGTTTCACTGTGGTCTCGATCTCCTGACCTTGTGATCCGCCCGCCTCGGCCTCCCAAAGTGCTGGGATTACAGGCTTGAGCCACCGCGCCCGGCCTTCCAGCCCTGTTTTTATATTATTATTCCATGACCCCACTTTCTTCTGCTGCTACCTCCCCAATTTTCAGCTCTCATTTGCAGCAAGCTTCTTTGCTTGTTTCTCTACTCCCTCACCTTCCATCTCTCTACAGTTTATTCTAGTCTATCCATTATTATTGTTATTATTATTTTAGACAAAGTCTAGCTCTGTCGCCTAGGCTGGAGTGTGATGACACGATCTCAGCTCACTGCAACCTCTGCCTCCCAGGTTCAAGTGATTCTCAGCCTCCCAAGTAGCTGGGCTTACAGGCACCACCATGCCCAATTAATTTTCTTTTTTTTTTTTTTTTTTTTTTGTATTTTTAGTAGAGGGGCTTTCATCATTTTGGCCAGGCTGGTTTCAAGCTCCTGACCTCAAGTGATCCACCTGCCTTGGCCTCGCAACACACTAGGATTACAGGCATGAGCCACTGTGCCCGGCATATTCTAGTCTATTCTTTAAAGGCTCTGATATGGTTACAGTGCTACATATTGCCAAACCCAATGAGTCACTATTATCTTACTCAACTTCTCAGGTGCATTTGACACAGTTGACGCCTTCTTCTTTCCTTTTTTCCTTTAGGTTTCTCTTGTGGTTGGAATTGTGTGTTCCCCGCTTTAGACTAGAGACTTCGCCCTTTAGATTAGAGACTCCTAGAGTTCATCTGTGTCTTCTCCCTCAGACTGAGGGCTCTAGGGCAGGCTTCGTCTTCCCCCTTCAGACTGAGGGCAGGGCCTGGGCCAAGGGCAGCCGATGGACTGTCTCCCTCACCCAGACTTTCCACCTCTCTGAGCAAATTGTCCCAGTCAGGCTCTGGGCTGTAGACATCCCAGACAAGGCCTTTCCTCAACCTCCAGGGACTCCAGGACTGACACCCTGGCCTTCAGGCCACACAGAGGGCTCAGAAACCACAGTTCCCCACAGTGCAAAAAACTTGAGACTTAAAACCCAAGGACCTGACACTGATTTATTGGGATAGGAAAACAAAAAGAACCCAGGAACCTAGCTTCCAGCCCAGCAGAAGGGTCTCCTCTCTTCTCTGAGTCTCTTCTTCCTCAACTTCGTCTTCCAGAAAATGATGATGATAGCAACAGCAATCGAAATGACAAGTGCCATCCCATATGGAGCACTTGCTGTGTGCCGGGCATTTTGTGTCCTCATACAGACATTATTTGAACCTCACAAACACCCCTAGGAAGGGCACTAGCAGAGGCAGATTTTTTGTGAAGCTAAGGAAGGGCCTTGAACTTGCACGGGCCCATCCTAGGCACTGGGAGCAACCCCAGCAATGTCTTCATAGCGTCAAATACATACATTTTTTTTTTCTTTTAACTTGCAAAAGCAAAATTCTAAAACTGCAATTGGTTAAGACTCCTATTTCTTCCCACTCTATCCCACTTTCCCTTGAATCAGGTGATATCAGAGATACCATGAGGATTTGGTGATCCAGCTAAGGGGAAGTTGAGTTGGAGATACATTTAGTCTGGATTGATTTGATGGGATATAGTTGGGTGGCTGGCAGTCATTTTTGTGTATAGTTAAGTCATTGTGAGCTGTCCTGGTGTGGAAAGGGTTTCCAGGAATATTCCTACCATTTGCTGTACCTCATGACCCTTGCTGCACAGGATCAGAAGTCTTATCTCAATATAAATGATTTCCAAGACAGCTGGAAGTATGTGAGCAGTGAAAGAGAAACAAGTTTATGTGCAGAACAAGAAGCAAGGCCGGGCGCGGTGGCTCAAGCCTGTAATCCCAGCACTTTGGGAGGCCGAGGCGGGCGGATCACAAGGTCAGGAGATCGAGACCACAGTGAAACCCCGTCTCTACTAAAAATACAAAAAATTAGCCGGGCGCGGTGGCGGGCGCCTGTAGTCCCAGCTACTCCGGAGGCTGAGGCAGGAGAATGGCGGGAACCCGGGAGGCGGAGCTTGCAGTGAGCCGAGATCGCGCCACTGCACTCCAGCCTGGGCAACAGCGTGAGACTCCGTCTCAAAAAAAAAAAAAAAAAAAAAGAAGCAAATCCGGGCCGGCTGCAGTGGCTCATGCCTGTAATCCCAACACTTAGCAAAACATAGCAACATAGCAAAACCCTGTCTCTACAAAACAATTTAAAAATTAGTGGGGTATGGCAGCGGGAGCCTGTAATCCCAGCTACTCAGGAGGCTGAGGTGGGAGAATCACTTGAGCCTGGGAGGTCAAGGCTGCAGTGAGCTGTGATCATGCCACTGCACTCCAGCCTAGGTGACAAAGCCAGACCCTGTCTCAAAAAAAAAAAAAAAAAAAAAGGCAGCCAGACATGGTGTTTCATGCCTGTAATCCCAGCACTTTAGGAGGCTGAGGCAAGTGGATCGCTTGAGGCCCAGAGTTAAAGAGCAGCCTGGCTAACATGGTGAAACCCCATCTCTACTAAAAACACATAGATGAGCATGGTGATAGGCACCTGTCATCCCAGCTACGCTGGAGGCTGAGGCAGAAGAATCACTTAGGCCGGGTGCAGTGGCTCACGCCTGTAATCTTATCACTTTGGGAGGCTGAGGCAGGTGGATCACCTGAGGTCAGGCGTTTGAGACCAGCCTGCCTAACATGATGAAACCCCATCTCTACTAAAAATACAAAAACTTAGCCAGGCATGGTGGCGGGCACCTGTAATCCCAGCTACTTGGGAGGCTGAAGCAAGAGAATCTCTTGAATCTGGGAGGTGGAGGTTGTAGTGAGCTGAGATCGTGCCATTGCACACCAGCCTCGGCAAGAAGAGCAAAACTCCATCTCAAGGAAAAAAAAAAAAAATGCTGGGTGCAGTGGCTCATGCCTGTAATCTCAGCACTTTCGGAGGCCAAGGCAGGCAGATCAGGAGGTCAGGAGTTCGAGACCAGCCTGGCCAAAATGGTGAAAACCCGTCTCTACTAAAAAATACAAAAAATCAACTGGGCGTAGTGGCAGGTGCCTGTAGTCCCAGCTACTCAGGAGGCTGAGGCAGGAGAATTGCTTGAACCCGGGAGGCGGAAGTTGCAGTGAGCCGAGATTGGGCCTCTGGACTCCAGCCTGGGTGACAGTGAGACTCCGTCTCAAAAAGAAAAAAAAAAGAATCACTTGAACCCTGAGGCAGAGGTTGCAGTGAGTCAATATCACTCCACTGCACTCCATCCTGGGGGACAGAGCACGACCCTGTCTCAAAAAATAAAGAAAGAAAGAAAAGATAATGGGGCCAGGTGCGGTGGCTCAAGCCTGTAATCCCAGCACTTTGGGAGGCCGAGACGGGCGGATCACGAGGTCAGGAGATCGAGACCATCCTGGCTAACACGGTGAAACCCCGTCTCTACTAAAAAATACAAAAAACTAGCCGGGCAACGTGGCAGGCGCCTGTAGTCCCAGCTACTCGGGAGGCTGAGGCAGCAGAATGGTGTAAACCCAGGAGGCGGAGCTTACAGTGAGCTGAGATCTGGCCATTGCACTCCAGCCTGGGCGGCGGAGTGAGACTCCGTCTCAAAAAAAAAAAAAAAGAAAGAAAGAAAGAATAATGGACACCAGATTGCTCAGTGTGAAAGACGGGAGGTATAAATGCACAAGAGGCAAAAACTAGAATGAACCATGTGATGTGAGCTTGGAATTGGAGATGATAGTCTGAATTCATGTTTAGTATGTGTAATTATAGAAATAAAGATAATTGTAAATGTGTGTGTGTGTGTGTGTACACATTCATTAGCTCTAGGAGGGACTGGGACTAGTGACCCTCATAACAATGAACGATTCTGGTTTCTTTTTTTTTTTTTTTTTTGAGACAGAGTCTCACTCTTGTCACCTAGGCTGGAGTGCAGTGGTGGGATCTTGGCTCACTGTGACTTCCGCCTCCCGGGTTCAAGCGATTCTCCTGACTCAGCCTCTCGAGTAGCTGGGATTACAAGTATGCGCCACCACGCCTGGCTAATTTTTGTATTTTTAGTAGAGACGGTTTTGCCATGTTGGCCAGGCTGGTCTCAAATTCCTGGCCTCAAGTGATCCGGCCGCCTCAGCTTCCCAAAGTGCTGGGATTACAGGCTTGAGCCACCATGCCCAGACAGTTTATTTTATTTATTTATTTTTATTTATTAGTAGTATTTTTAGACAGAGTCTCACTGTGTCTCACCCAGGCTAGACTGCAGTGGCACAATCTTGGCTCAGTGAAACCTCTGCCTCCTGGGTTCAAGGGATTCTCCTGCCTCAGCCTCCTGAAAAGCTGGGACTACAGGCATGTGCCGCCATGCCAGGCTGACTTTTGTATTTTTAGTACAGATGGAGTTTTGCCATGTTGGCCAGGCTGGTGTCGAACTCCTGACCTCAGGGGATCCATCCGCCTTGGCCTCCCAAAGTGCTGGGATTACATCCAGCCCTATTATTATTATTATTATTACTATTATTATTATTATTATTTTGAGACAGGATCTCATTCTGTTGCCCAGTCTGGAGTGCAGTGGCACGATCTCGGCTCACTGCAACCTCTGCCTCCTGGGTTCAAGCTATCCTCCCGCTTCAGCCTCTCTAGTAGCTGGGACTACCATTGCATGCCACCACACCTGACTAATTTTTGTATTTTTAGAAGAGACAGAATTTCACCATGTTGGCCTGGCTGGTCTCGAACTCCTGACCTCAGTTGATCTGCCTGCCTTGATCTCCCAACGTGTTGGGGATTACAGGCATGAGCCACCATGCCTGGCCCGATTTTTATTTATTTATCTATTTTTAGTCAGGGTCTCACTCTGTTGCCCAGGCTCGAGTGGAGTGGCATGATCACAGCTCACTGCAGCCTTGCCCTCCTGGATTCAAGTGATCCTCCCACTTTAGCCTCTCGAGTAGCCGGAATTATAGGTGTGCACTACCTGCCTGGCTAATTTTTGTATTTTTTACAGAGATGGGGTTTCACCATGTTTCCCAAGCTGGTCTTGAACTCCTGGGTTCAAGCAGTTCACCCACTACAGCCCCCAAAGTGTTCGGATTACAGGTGTGAGCCACCGCGTCTGACCAGTTCTTGGTTTTTTAGTATGATTCTAGTGCCTACTTCATGCTTTCTAAATATTATTTTCCACTAAAAGATTGAATCAGAGCTCTTTGGAGTACTGGTTGATTCCAGCGGCTGGAAAAGTTGATATCTTGTTATACCAGAACGCAAATGTTCCAGGAATTATGGAAGCAGGCCAAAATGACATGGACCCCAGCTTAAAAGGGTTCCCATTGACCAAATAAATATAAATATTCAGGGTTTGGGGGGAGGTTTTGTGTGTGTGGGGAGGTTGTTTTGTTTTGTTTTTGTTTTTGTTTTTTAGACAGAGTCTTGCTCTGTCTAGAGCAAGGCAGGAGGGCAGTCGCACAGTCATAACTCACTGTAGCCTTGAAGTCCTGGGCTCAAACCATTTTCTTGCCTCAGCCTCTCAAGTAGTTAGGGCTACAGATATGCTCCACCACACTGGCTAATTTTTTTTGGTAGAGATGAGGTCTCACTGTGTTGGCCAGGCTGATCTTGAACTCCTGAAGCCTCAAGCGATCCTCCCACCTCAACTTCCCAAAGTGCTGGGATTACAAGCGTGAGCCACCGTACCCGGGTGTGTATTCTTTTCTTAAAGAGGATCCTCCAAATCATAACCGTCAGGCCCCATAAAACCAATATCCACCTCTAGATATTCTTGTCATCATTTAAAAAATGAGGAAACTGAGGCACAGAAAGAGAAAGTGATTTGCCCAAGGTCACTCAGCTAAGTGAAGAAGCAGGATTTGGACCCAGCCAGTCTGACTCGAGTCTGCTTCAAGGGGACACTGTGAAGATTCAGTGAGATTTAAAGACATGAAAGGAACTTTATAAATTTAAGGATTAAGACTAATAATCAAATGAAAGAGGTATGCCTGTTTGTCCACTGGTGCTCAGCTCCATAGAGGAAAGGGGCAGAAAAATCCTCCTACCATATGGCAGAAACTACTTGGAATTTAACAACCAGGACCTCATTTTGTCCCCATGGCAGCCCTAGAGGCAAGCATTATTGTCCCAGTGAGGCTCCTGAGGCTCAT
The DNA here is from genome assembly GCF_043159975.1 of Macaca nemestrina. Classification (NCBI taxonomy): domain Eukaryota; kingdom Metazoa; phylum Chordata; class Mammalia; order Primates; family Cercopithecidae; genus Macaca; species Macaca nemestrina. The sequence continues at coordinate 207,157,229 of NC_092125.1, forward strand.
CGAGGTTCAAGGATCAACCCAAGTCACACAACTGAAAAGTGATGGATTCTGGAGCAGATGCCAGAGCTGGTGATGCCAGAGCCTCTCTCCCCATCCAGGGCACCAGGCTGCCCAACAGCATGCAGCAGAAGGTTTGCCACGCTGGACTGGCCAAGGTCCAGAAACATGACACAACCAAGGGCCTCTCCACCTTCTCTCATCCCCGGTGCTCCACCATCTGAGAAAGATGCCCGGGACAGAGGAGCCACATGGCAGCAGAGCAACATTTCTGCCTAGATCACAAGTAGGCAGAGCAGGCTGCAAAGCAGGCAGCAGCAAGGTGGGGGCAGCTAGCCACAAGCTCAGAGAATCTCAGGCTCTGGCTGTGCAATTGGGCCAATGGGTCCAGGGGAACAAACAAGGACTTTGGAGTCAGGCAAGATCTGGGCTTGGTCTTCCTGGTGGGATGACCTTAGGCAAGTCACTTTAACTTTTTTAGTCTCACAAAGTAAGAATCTAGCCTTAGAAGGAGGCTGCCAATATTAGAGTGGGAAGTGCCTGACACATAACAGGTGCTCAGAGAATGGCAACCATATATAGATACACACACACACACACACACACATTTTTTTTTGAGACAGGGTCTTGCTCTGTTGCCCAGGCTGGAGTACAGTGGCATGATCTCAGCTCACTGCAACCTCTGCCTCCCAGTTTCAAGTGATTCTTTTGCCTCAGCCTCTAGGGTAGCTGGGACTACAGGCACATGCCACCATGCCCGGCTAATTTTTGTATTTTTAGTAGAGACAGGATTTTGCCATGTTGGCCAGGCTGGTCTTGAACTCCTGACCTCAAATGATCCCCCTTCCTCGGCCTCCCAAAGTGCTGGGATTACAGGCATGAGCCACCATGCCCAGCTGGCAACTATCTTTTATTATAACTCTGTGAGTTCTTCTCAGCAGAACTGGACTTTCAGGAGTGGTAGGAATCAGGCAGGGGATAGGGATTCTGAAGGACCTTATTCCTGCAGGGGGCCCAGAACTGAAACCAGAGGAAGGGGGCCTCCGAGACTGGACAGCGGGCAAAGTCCTCCCAGCCCCGCCGGGGTCCTGGCTCCCTTCCCTGTAGCCTGCTCCTGGCCGACAACAGAAGCAGGGCCCCAAGGTTAGGCAAACAAGCTAGTGATAAGGCACTTCCAGGTCGGGCCTTGCATTCAAGGCCCACCCAGCTCTGGGGCTGACTTCCTGGCTTAGCGAAAGCGCTAGTCTTTTGTGCACACAAGAGCAGGCACCAATGGGGACACCTGCTGATTGTGCACCTGGGGCCTTGGTGCCCTGGTACAGCCTGGGTTAATGACCTTGTTTATCCACTTGAGTCATCCGATAAGGGGCAGCTGAGTGAGCGGCAGGTGGCCCTGTGCCCTGCACCGGCCACTTCATTGACTGAAGTGATATCAGTGCCACGTGGGGTTCCCAATGCCCCCTCCCCCACCACTTCCCCACCATTCCTGCCAGGGGCAGTGTCTGTGTGTTTTTTTCAATGAACATGACTTCTGGAGTCAAGGTTGTCGGGCCATTCCCCCCCTTCCACTCACTGGGAATATAAATAGCACCCACGGTGCAGAATAGAGGGCCAGAGAGCTGGAAGTAAGGGCAGATCCCAACCATGAGCACCAGCCAACCAGGGGCCTGCCCATGCCAGGGAGCTGCAAGCCGCCCAGCCATTCTCTACGCACTTCTGAGCTCCAGCCTCAGGGCTGTCCCCCGACCCCGTAGCCGCTGCCTATGTAGGCAGCACCGGCCCGTCCAGCTATGTGCACCTCATCGCACCTGCCGGGAGGCCTTGGATGTTCTGGCCAAGACAGTGGCCTTCCTCAGGAACCTGCCATCCTTCTGGCAGCTGCCTCCCCAGGACCAGCGGCGGCTGCTGCAGGGTTGCTGGGGCCCCCTCTTCCTGCTTGGGTTGGCCCAAGATGCTGTGACCTTTGAAGTGGCTGAGGCCCCGGTGCCCAGCATACTCAAGAAGATTCTACTGGAGGAGCCCAGCAGCAGTGGAGGCAGTGGCCAGCCGCCAGACAGACCCCAGCCCTCCCTGGCTGCAGTGCAGTGGCTTCAGTGCTGTCTGGAGTCCTTCTGGGGCCTGGAGCTGAGCCCCAAGGAATATGCCTGCCTGAAAGGGACCATCCTCTTCAACCCTGGTGAGCTCCCAGACACTCCTGGGTAGGGGGCAAGGCTGAAGCAGGAGCCAGCCAGGGAAGGTAACTTCTAAGGGTTTGATATCTGTAATCTCATGGGGTCCACATTTTCTTTTTTTTTTTTTTTCTGAGACAGAGTCTCACTCTGTCACCTACTCTGGAGCGCAATGGCGCGATCTTGGCTCACTGCAACCTCTGCCTCCTGGGTTCAAGCAATTTTCCCTGCCTCAGCCTCCCAAGTAGCTGGGATTACAGGTGCCCGCTACCACTCCCGGCTAATTTTTGTATTTTTTAGTAGAGACGGGGTTTCGCCATGTTGGTCAAGCTGGTCTTGAACTCCTGATCCCTCTGGTGATCCACCCACCTTGGCCTCCCAAAGTGCTGGATTACAGGCGTAAGCCACTGTGCTTGGCCGGTTCCTCATTTTCATCAAATAGCCATCTTACAGAAGAGGTACAGAGAAGCTAAGTGACAAGCTAAAGGTAACACAGCCAGGTAGGGACAGACCAGGATGGCAACTCAGGTCTATTCACTCCAGAGACTGGCCCTTGCCACTCTGCCTGAGAAATTTGCTCTGACCTTTAGAGAAGGCTGCGGGGGAGGTGGGGTGGGCAGACACAGCTGTGTCTCAGTCACATCTTCAAAGGAAGGCTGCATGGTGAAGCTCTAGAGCTGAAACTCCTCTGTGGGTTCAGAAAGATCACTTAGAAGAGAGAACTGAAAGGGGTGTAGGGAGGACAGGAAGGGAGTCTTTGTGGAATTTGGCCAGGAGAGTGGCAGATGAGACAGTGCTCTTTGTAATCTGGAGAGCATCTGAGATGAGCGTTCCCCAGGAGTCCCTGTGGCACGCATAAATCGTAGTAGTTAATTGCAATAATAGCAGCAAATACTCATATCACACTTACCATATGTTAGGCCCTATTCTAAGGGTTTTACATATACTAGTTCATTTAAATCTCATAAAAACCTAGGAGACAGGTCCTATTAATATTATTATCCTCGTGCCGGGCGCGGTGGCTCAAGCCTGTAATCCCAGCACTTTGGGAGGCCGAGGCGGGCGGATCACAAGGTCAGGAGATCGAGACCACAGTGAAACCCCGTCTCTACTAAAAATACAAAAAATTAGCCGGGCGCGGTGGCAGGCGCCTGTAGTCCCAGCTACTCAGGAGGCTGAGGCAGGAGAATGGCGGGAACCCGGGAGGCGGAGCTTGCAGTGAGCCGAGATCACGCCACTGCACTCCAGCCTGGGCAACAGCGTGAGACTCCGTCTCAAAAAAAAAAAAAAAAAAAAAAAAAAAAAAAAATATATATATATATATATATATATTATCCTCGTTTTACAAATAAAGAAACTGAAGCCCAGAGATTAAGTTACTTGCCCAAGGTCACCCAGCTAAGTGACAGTACTGGGATTCAGGAAACCTGATTCTTTTTTTTTTTTTTTTTTTTTTTTTTTTGAGACGGAGTCTCGCTTTGTTGCCCAGGCTGGAGTGCAGTGGCCGGATCTCAGCTCACTGCAAGCTCCGCCTCCCGGGTTTACGCCATTCTCCTGCCTCAGCCTCCCGAGAAGCTGGGACTACAGGCGCCCACCACCTCGCCCGGCTAGTTTTTTGTATTTTTTTTAGTAGAGACGGGGTTTCACCATATTAGCCAGGATGGTCTCGATCTCCTGACCTCGTGATCCGCCCGTCTCGGCCTCCCAAAGTGCTGGGATTATAGGCTTGAGCCACCGCGCCCGGCCGGAAACCTGATTCTTAACCATTACTCCATACTGCCTCTTCATAAATGGATGGATGAATACAATGGAAATTGATAAATAAATTACCTCCTCCAAAGGAGGAGGTAGTAGTGGGACCTCAAAGGCCGAGCAAAGGAGGCAGAGGGGTGTCTCTGATGGCCCAGATCTTGGGCCAGTCTCTTCCTTTGGTGGCTGGGAGTAGGATGCTCACCAACCCTCTTCTCCCTCTCTGCCCACAGATGTGCCAGGCCTCCAAGCCGCCTCCCACATTGGGCACCTGCAGCAGGAGGCTCACTGGGCGCTGTGTGAAGTCCTGGAGCCCTGGTGCCCAGCAGCCCAAGGCCGCCTGGCCCGTGTCCTCCTCACAGCCTCCACCCTCAAGTCCATTCCGACCAGCCTGCTTGGGGACCTCTTTTTTCGCCCTATCATTGGAGATGTTGACATCGCTGGCCTTCTTGGGCACATGCTCTTGCTGAGGTGACCAGCTGCAGCCCAGGCAGAGATCAGGTGGGCAGAGGCTGGCAGTGCTGATTCAGCCTGGCCATCCCCAGAGGTGACCCAATGCTCCCGGAGGGGGCAAGGCTGTATAGACAGCACTTGGCTCCTTAGGAACAGCCCTTCACTCAGCCACACCCCACATTGGACTTCCTTGGTTTGGACACAGTGCTCCAGCTGCCTGGAAGGCTCTTGGTGGTCCCCACAGCCTCTGGGCCAAGACTCCTGTCCCTTGTTGGGATGGGAATGAAAGCTTAGGCTGCTCATTGGACCAGAAGTCCCACTGACTTTATACAGAACTGAATTAAGTTATTGATTTTTGTAATAAAAGGTATGAAACACTTGGAGCCTGATACTGTTGTTTGTGCATATAGAAGGGACTGTTTCACCTCCAGGGCCCACCCTGCTCCTATCAGAGGTAGCCCAAGGGAAAAAATCCACAGGGTTGCTGGAACTAATTTTCCAGGGAACAGTATCAGTTCACAATCCCATCACCTCATTGCCTTTATCCTCAGGGGAAGGAGGTTGCTCTCCTGTTCCCAAACCCTTCACTAACCACTCTCCTGGCTCCTACCCACTTCATGCGCCCTCTCACCACAGTTAAAGCCCAATCACAGCCAATCAGGAAGCAGTCCATTCCCGAATTGAAACAGACAAGGTCACTGCCATTTCTGCAGTTTAAGATCATTCACTTCCCCCATTCCTGCAGATGACAAAAGACGGTGGTCCATTATTTTCCCAAAGGGAAGGGACAAGGGCACCCAGGGCTGGCCTGGCAACTACTTGAACGCCAAGGCAGAGCAAGGTTTAGCTGGACCACCAGGATTTGACTACATCAGTTGTTTAAGTCTGAAACCCTTCCATGACACTTGGATCATAGCCACCGCCCTGAGGCCTCCCAACTTTCCTTCCCTGCCCCTCTGCCCCAGCCCCTCTCCTGGGATTCTCCTTCCAGACATTCCCACTGTCTAACAACTAAAGAGGCAACTCTTGGCATAGCCATGACCTCCCTGACTGCTCCATTCAGAATATGACTTGTGTCTATTCTGATTGGTCAATGTCTGTGCCTCACTGTTTGTTAAATATTTTGACCCAGTCGCCATGAGTAAGGGTGAGTGACCTGAAGGGTGGGCAGGAAGGAGTGATAACAACACACATGCCTATAGTACTTTCTGGCCTCCCCCTTTCGCCAACGGTAAGTCCTGCCCTGACCAGTCCCCACCCCCTTCACCATAACAGTTTGGATTCTTCTCACAGGTGCCCAGTTAATGATTGCTCAATAAGAGGCCATTCACTTGGGGATAAGAGTCTAGGTGTCATCATTCAGGCCTTTCTCTAAGCCCCCCAGGTTAGGACGACAGCTGATTGGCCTCGTACCCATTATGGTGACCCAGTGCCAGCAGCAAGGGGAACCCTGTCCCTTGCCCAGCCTCTCACTCACAAGTCAGACACCAGATAGAGACAAAAACACAGCTGAGATCTCACACAAATACAAACAACACAACTTGGACCCTCCAATACACACACACACTAAGATGTACAACTCAGGCACGCCTACACAGACCCAGAAAACAGACTCTCCAACCACCCACTTACAGCCCAGAAAAGCACTGCCCAGATACAGTCACTCAGCAACGTACTGCAGACCCTGACACAGTCACACAGCACAAGTACGCACCCTTGCACCTGAGGGTGGGGCACACAGTGTGGAGACACCCCCATCCAGAGTGTGTTCATCTTCCCCGTGTCACAGGAAAGGGAAAAGTGGCCCCCTAAGTAGGCAGACCTGTGTCTGCACATCTTCAGGGTCCTCTCAGAGCCTGTGAGCCCAGGCCAACTGCTCTGCCTAGCATTTGGGACCCCAACTAACCATTCATCCTCTTTCCCCGTGGTGACTTCAATGTCCATCCTCCTCTCAGCTCAACAACTGTCCCCAGCTGGGACCAAATCAAATCCCCAATAAAGGCATCCTTCAGGGCCCAGAACAAGTCCTGCATCCCCCCACCTCCCACCAGATGCCCCAAACTCAGACCTCAGGCTCCCGGGCCTCTCTCTACCTGCCCTCCCCATCCCTCTGGCACACATCACCCTGTGTAACCTTGTAGACGCATGAAACCACTCTTTCAAGAGCAGAAGCCCTGTTTCCCACATAGGACCCAAATCCAGAAGATTCAGGGATTTAGGGTCATTCTACATCTTTTATGCCCTGCCAGTTTCTGCCTCTATTAATTAACTGCCACACCTCTCTGAATCCTCCCACCTCTGAAAAAAGCTGGATCTTCCCACCTCTTACCCTTCCCCTTCTCTAGCCCTGAACAACCATTAGGAAGCATTCCCTGCCATGCCCCACCCTAGGCTTTTTTCCTCAACTTATTTAATTTTTTCCGTCATCCAAATAGCTTCCCTTATTAAGTCTACCTTGCCAGGCACTACTGGTGGCTCATGCCTGTAATCCCAGCACTTTGGGAGGCTGAGGTGATAGGATCGCTTGAGCCCAGGAGTTCAAGATCAGCCTGGGCAATGTAGTGAGATTCCTGTCTCTACAAAAATTATAAAATTAGCTAGGGGCCAGGCACGGTGGCTCACACCTATAATCCCAGCACTTTTGGAGGCCAAGACAAGCGGATCACCTGAGGTTGGGAGCTCAAGACCAGTCTGGCCAACAATGGTGAAACCCTGTCTCTACTAAAAATACAAAAATTAGCTAGGCATGGCAACACTCGCCTGTAATTCCAGCTACTTGGGAGGCTGAGACAGGAGAATCAGTTGAACCTGGGAGGCAGAGGTTGCAGTGAGCCGAGATCGCACCACTGCACTCCAGCCTGGGCGACAGAGTGAGACTCTATCTCAAAAAAATTTAAAAATAAGGCCGGGGGGATCACAAGGTCAGGGGTTCAAGACCAGCCTGGCCAAGATGGTGAAACCCCGTCTCTACTAAAACTACAAAAATTAGCCAGGTGTGGTGGCAGATGTCTGTAATCCCAGCTACTCCAGAGTCTGCGGCAGGGAAACCGCTTGAACTGGAGCAGCAGAGGTTGCAGTGAGTCGAGATTGCACCACTGCACTCCAGGCTGGGTGACAGAGTAAGACTCCGTCTCAAAAATATAAATAAAATAAAATAAGCTAGGTATGGTGGCTCATGCCTGTAGTCCTGGCCACTCGAGAGGCTGAAGTGGGAGGATTACTTGAGCTGGGAGTTGGAGGCTGCAGTGAGCATGGTAGCATCACTGCACTGCAGACTGGGCAACAGAGCAAGACCCTGTCTCAAAACAAATAAAAAAAACAACAAGAAAAATCTCTACCTTGATCCTTTTCAAATTTCTTCCCTACCAGTCCACATGGTTTGGGAGCTACACTTCTGTTTCTTGTCTGCATTTCTTTTTTTTTTTTTTTTTTTTTTTTTTTTTTTTTGAGACGGAGTCTCGCTCTGTCGCCCAGGCTGGAGTGCAGTGGCCAGATCTCAGCTCACTGCAAGCTCCGCCTCCCGGGTTTACGGCATTCTCCTGCCTCAGCCTCCCGAGTAGCTGGGACAACAGGCGCCCGCCACCTCGCCCGGCTAGTTTTTTGTATTTTTTTTTAGTAGAGACAGGGTTTCACCATGTTAGCCAGGATGGTCTCGATCTCCTGACCTCGTGATCCACCGGTCTCGGCCTCCCAAAGTGCTGGGATTACAGGCTTGAGCCACCGCGCCCGGCCTGTCTGCATTTCTTGAGTCATTCCCCGTGCCCTACTTCCTTGCCTTGAGCAAAGAACATAAAGACAAATACGGCAAAACTAAAGAGATAATTATGGTACAATGTAGTAAGGGGAATTGTGCTTTCTCCATGAGACTGTAGGCTTTCCAAAAGTGGGGAAGAATGTCTCCATGATCAGCATCCTGGGTTGGGATCTGTATCTCATTGCTAATGAGGGAAGAGGAGGAAACAGGCTCAGATGGGTATGTAACTTAAGGTCTGGGCTGATCACTGTCTGTGCTGAGACTCTTTTTTTTTTCAGACGGAGTTTCGCTCTTGTTGCCCAGGCTGGAGTGCAGTGGTGCGATCTCCGCTCACTGCAACCTCCACCTCCCAGGTTCAAGCGGTTCTCCTGCCTCAGCCTCCCGAGTAGCTGGGATTAAGGCGCCCACCACCAAGCCTGGCTAATTTTTGTATTTTCAGTAGAGACAGGGTTTCATCATGTTGGCTAGGCTGGTCTCAAACTCCTGACCTCAGTGATCCACCCACCTCAGCCTCCCAAAGTGCTGGGATTACAGGCGTGAGCCACCTCACCTGGCCTGTGCTGAGACTTGTACTCAAACCTGTGTAATTCTGGAGGGTTCTTGTCAGCAGCACAAGCTGGAGTGAGTCATGGCCAGGATCAGGCGGTCTGGAGCCAGTTCAGCCACTGTTGACTGACCATCTACCTCTCAGCCACGATTCCTGTCCTCAGGCCCAGCCAGGGATGACTCACTGGAAAGCAGGAGAGTGGCTATGGCTCTGGGTCAGCCTAGAGAACCATTTTATTGCCATCATTATCTCTATCTTCATTAGCCAAATCGTTGACTGCCTATTAAGCAGTAAGACAGCTGACGCATGCTGTGCCCTGCATGTACCCCACCCTGTCCTTGGGGCATTCAAATATCCTAGAACCCGTGATGCTGGCAAAAAGCCAACACCCACTATCCATCCATTAATTCATTCTATCACTCAACATCTCTCAACCTCCACTTGTACCAACCCCTGTGCTAGATGCTGGGGTAGGGGGCACAGAATAAATAAGATACATTTCTTACTCTCATGAAACACCTTGTCTGTGGCAGAGGAAGACACATAAGTAATTGTAATGCAGAGTGATCTGAGCTGTGATGGGGTACAGACAACAGGCAACAGGACAGATTAAATCTGCCTCAAGGTGGGAAAAATGCTTCACCCAAGTGGTGACTGGTTTGAGCTAAAGAGAACAAATAGGGTTTTGCTAGGCAACCCAAGGGATGGACATTCCAAACAGATATATGCAAAGGCACAGAGATGTCAGAGAGTAAGGGGTGCTTAGCTAACTGCAAGTGATGTGTGGGGCCCAGGGTAGCAGGAAATGGGCCTGGAGAGATGACAGGGACCACCTCACAGAACAAGACAGCACAGAAAGGAAGTATCAATGAAACCGATGGAGGCGACAATGCTAAGATCTCAGGGGAGTCAGAGTTAACAAAGGAGACCTCCTCTTCCTGGCAGGGTATGACCAGAAGAAACCCCAGGCTATGGCTGCTTACTCTGGGTAGCTACTAAACTATAACCACATAACATTTGTGCTCTAAACACATTTCCTGGATTATGGTATTTCATTCTCACAACTCTGTGCTGGAAGTACTATCATTATCTCCATCCGCTTTATCTTTCTTTTTGAGACAGAGTCTCACTCTGTTGCCCAGGGTAGAGTTCAGTGATGCGATCTCGGCTCACTGCAACCTCCACCTCCTGGGTTCAAGCAGTTCTCGTGCCTCAGCCTCCCAAGTAGCTGGGATTACAGGCGTGCGCCACCACGCTCAGCTAATTGTGTATTTTTAGTAGAGACGGGGTTTCTACATTTGGTCAGGCTGGTCTCGAACTTCCAACCTCAGGTGAACCGCCCGCCTCGCCCTCCCAAAGTGCTGGGATTGTAGGCGTGAGCTACCACGCCCAGCCTTTTTTGTATTTTTTAGTAGAGAAGGGGTTTCACCATGTTGGCCAGGCTGGTCTCAAAGTCCCGACCTCAGGTGATCTGCCCGCCTCCACCTCCCAAAGTGCTGAGATTACAGGCGTAAGCCACCACACCCGGCCTCCATCCATTTTATAGACGAAGAAACTCAAGGAGTGAAGGACATGCCAATGTGCCAAATTGGTATCTTGATCATTTTGAGTTGGAAACCTTGGAGAAATTGTAGTTTCAGAAAGGGTGAACTGACCTGCCTCTTCCCACATGCAGCAAGCCATCAAGATTCCTCTGTGAGGGATATCCTTTCTATACCAGGGCAAAAAAATAGCCCTGATTACCAGAGACTGGGAACTCGGGGCTGCAACGGACCTGAATAAATATACTTTCCAAGGTAACCCTTATCTTCCACTGGTTCCACCTCAAATATCTCCTCATCACTCACCTAGAAATCTACTGCCCTAGCTAGATATCCCTTGCCCTGTGACTTCTCAAATTTATTGTTGTCTAAAAAGTATAAAAGCATGTTGTAGTTGGGCACTGTGGCTCATGCCTGTAATCCCAGGACTTGGGGAGGCCGAGGCGGGAGGATCACCTGAGGTCCAGAGTTCGAGACCAGCCTGGCCAGCATGGTGAAACCCTGTCTCTACTAAAAATACAAAAATTAGCCGGGCATGTTGGCAGGCTCTTGTAATCCCAGCTACTCGGGAAGCTGAGGCAGGAGAATCGCTTGAACCCAGGAGGCAGAGGTTGCAGTGAGCTGAGATTGCGCCATTGCACTCCAGCCTGGGCAACATCTTGTTTTGACCAGTTCTTCAGACTTCACTCTCTTGTGAAGATCCCCACATACACGTAAAACTAATAAAATATTATATAATGTTAAAATATCATACAATAATAGGCCAGGCTCAGTCACTTGCACCTGTAATCCCAGAACTTTGGGAGGCCGAGGTGGACGGATCACCTGAGGTCAGGAGTTCGAGACCAGCCTGGCCAACATGGTGAAACCCCGTCTTTAGTGAAAATACAAAAATTAGCTGGGTGTGGTGCTGGCCTGTAGTCCCAGCTACTTAGGAAGCAGAGGCAAGAGAATGGCCTGAACCTGGCAGATGGAGATTGCAGTAAGCCAGATTGCATCACTGCATGTACTCCAGCCTGGGTGACAAAAAAAAAAAAAAAAAGTATGTAATAAAATAAAAAATAAATAAAATCCAGATATGATGTGGGTTTAAACCCAGATATAATTGTCCTAGCTACAATTTCCCACTCATTAGAAGACTTTTTAAATTTTTTATTTTTATTAGTTTTTGTAGAGACAGGGTCTTACTATGTTGCCCAGGCTGGTCTCCAACTCCTGGCCTCAAGCGATCCTTCTGCTTCGGCCTCTCAGAGTGATGGGATTATAAGTGTGAGCCACTATGCCTAGCCATGTTTTTCAATTTTTAAAATTCATCATATAGTTGTATATTTGCTATCACAAGGTAACTATTGCTTTCTGAAATGAGTTATTTTCACTTTTAATATTTTTACATTTTAAATATTGAGTAAAACAATGTTCATAAATATGTGTAAAGTATAAAGAATAACAGTAGAATGAACTCTATTATTGTTTCATAGGTCATTATTACCATTAACTTTGAAGTCCCTTTCTAAATCTATCATTTCCCTCCAAAGGTAACAACTACCTTGGATTTTATGTTAATAATTTATTTGCTTTTCTTTCTGATTTTAAAGTATATTCATTTATGTAGCCCTAAGAATAGTTTTTAGTTTGCATTTTTGGAACTTTGCATAAATAAAACAATTCTGTGTTTTCTAACTGGCTTTGCCTGAAGTTATTAGCACAAAAAGCCAGCTTTTTGCATTTATAAGGACTGTAGCTATGAATATTTATATATACTGTGAAATAAAAACAAATCCAGACTTGGTAAGGAGAGATTTTATTATAATAATTTTTTTTTTTTTTGAGACAGAATCTCGCTCTGTTGCCCAGGATGGAGCGTGTAGTGGTGTGATCTCGGCCGTCTGCAACTTCCGCCTCCTGGGTTCAAGCAATTCTCGTGCCTCAGCTTCCCTGAGGAGCTGGGATTACAGGCTCACGCCAGCATGCCTGGCTAATTTTTGTATTTTTAGTAGAGATGGGGATTTCACCATGTTGGCCAGGCTGGCCTCGAACTCCGGACCTCAAGTGATCTGCCCGCCCCAGCAGATCACTTGGGATTACATGCCTGTATGTAATCCCACCCGCCTTGGCCTCCCAAAGTGCTGGGATTACAGGCATTAGCCACTGCGCCCAGTCATTATAATTTTTTTTTTTTTTTTTGAGACAGATTATCATTCTGCTGCCCAGGTGGGAGTGCATGGTACAATCATGGCTCACTGTAGCCTTGCTCTCTTGGGCTCAAGTGATCCTCTCACCTCAATCTCCCGATGTGCTAAGATTACAAGTGTGAGTTACCACACCCCGCCAGGAGAGATTTTATTTGAAAGGATTATTGCAGGGCCGGGCGCGGTGGCTCAAGCCTGTAATCCCAGCACTTTGGGAGGCCGAGACGGGCGGATCACGAGGTCAGGAGATCGAGACCATCCTGGCTAACACAGCGAAACCCCGTCTCTACTAAAAAATACAAAAAATTAGCCGAGCGAAGTGGCAGGCGTCTGTAGTCCCAGCTACTCGGGAGGCTGAGGCAGGAGAATGGCGTAAACCCGGGAGGCGGAGCTTGCAGTGAGCTGAGATCTGGCCACTGCACTCCAGCCTGGGCAACAGAGCGAGACTCCGTCTCAAAAAAAAGAAAAAAAAAGAAAAAAAAAAGAAAGGATTATTGCAAGGGAAGAAAGGAACTACTGCAATAGGGGGAGGAAGAATATTGCAGCAGGGAGGACCCTCTGACCATAATATCTGCAAGTGACTCAAGGGTTAGGCAAAAAGGGTTCTTCTCTCATAGGGAGGAGTAAACAGGGCAGTAAACAGGGAGGAAGTGGGATGATCAGGAGTGGCAAGATGGGACAGTAGATCAGGTGATGCTTTACCCTGAAGCCAGCCTATTCTCAAGAGGGGCTGTTAAGGAGGAGATGTGTGCTGGCTCAAGCTGAGGGTAAGCCAAAGTTCAGGAACCAGGGGGAAGAAGAGAAATTTTAACCAAAGTTTGTTCCAACTGATCAGTGGGGAGAAGAAGTTCCTCAAAGCTTTCACGAGGAGATTTGGAATTTGGAGTCTGTGTCTGGCTTTGTCATTGGTGAACCAGAGGGGCATATACTGGTCTTATCTAACTCACTCGAGGAAGGATGTTTTTTTGCAGTATGCTGTGTTCCAGAACACAAAACAGTGGGGAGGCATTTCTTAAGCTTTAGTGTTCCAGGATCACAGGGCTTGGGTAAAAGTCAACATTATCAATAAGTCTTCCGATAAACATGTGCAGTAATTTCTTTTCTGTTTAGACAAGGGTCTTGCCAACTTGGCCAGGCTGGTCTCAAACTCCTAGGCTCAAGGTATCCTCCTACGCTGGTTTGCCAAAGTGCTGGGATTATAGGCGTAAGCCCCTGCGCTCAGCCCTTTATTTTTTGTTTTTGTTTGAGGTCTCTCAATGTATAGGTTCCTCCTATCGCCCAGTATAATGTTAGACTTTGTCTGAATTATGAATCAATGAATCAATAGTAATCGAATAACCCAATTAAAAAAACGGACAAAGAGGGTCGGGTGCGGTGGCTCACATCTGTAACCCCAGTACTTTGGGAGGCCAAGGCGGGTGGATCATCTTAAGTCAGGGGTTTGAGACCAGCCTGACCAGTATGGTGAAACCCTGTCTCTACTAAAAATACAAAAATTAGCCAGGCATGGTGATGCACACACCTGTAGTCCCAGCTACTTGGGAGGCTGAGTCAGGAGAATTGCTTGAACCCAGGAGGCGGAGGTTGCAGTAAGCCGTGATCGCACCATTGCACTCCAGTCTGGATGACAGAGTGAGACTCCATCTTAAACAAAACAAAACAAAACAAAAACAAAAAGCGGGGCACCGTGGCTCACCCCTGTAATCCTAACACTTTGGAAAGCTGAGGCCAGTGGATCGCTTGAGCACTGGAGTTCAATACCAGCCTGGGCAACGTAGTGAGACCCCGTCTCTACAAATAGTTTTAAAAATTCGGCCGGGCGCGGTGGCTCACGCCTGTAATCCCAGCACTTTGGGAGGCTGAGGTAGGCGGATCACGAGGTCAGGAGATCGAGACCATCCCGGTTAACACAGTGAAACCCCGTCTCTACTAAAAATACAAAAAATTAGCCGGTCGTGGTGGCGGGCACCTATAGTCCCAGCTACTCGGGAGGCTGAAGCAGGAGAATGGCATGAACCTGGGAGGCGGAGCTTGCAGTGAGCTGAGATCGCACCACTGCACTCCAGCCTGGGTGAGAGAGCGAGACTTCATCTCAGGAAAAAAAAAAAAAAAAGCCAGGCATAGTGGGGTGCATCTGTGGCCCCAGCACATCTGTCGTCCCAGCCTGGGAGACAGAGACCCCAACTCAAAAATAAATAAAATATTACCTACAAGTGTTGAGTCAAATGCTGTGTAGCAACTTCGCTTTTACTAGATAAAGTCAACTGTTTTCCAAAGTGGTTGTATCAACTTACATTTCCAACAACAGTGTATGAGAGCTCCAGTTCCACCATGTTGCCATCGATTCGAAGGTTTTAAAGTTTGCCAACGTGGTGGATGCAAAGTGGGTCTCGCTGCATTTCCGTTATTACTGAGTTGCGCATCTTTTCTTTAACGTAAGCCTCTAGCAACTCATAGCACTTTCATTGTAAATTGGACCTGCGTGTTTCCTCTTTTGTGAAATATCTGTTGCACATTTTTCTACTGGGTTATCTTTTTCTTACCGATTTGTGGGAGTTCATCAACACATTTTGGAAAAATAAATGGAAGAACGACTAAAGGTTCAGAACTGAGGAAGGCTGAGATTAGGTGTGCAAGATTCACAACTAAATACCTCAAAAATGACCCCTCCCGCAGGCTTCTTATTTGGTACTCATTAGAGCTTTATGAAAGAACTCTATGACCCCATTTTCCAGGTGAGTTTTTCCATCATCGCCAGCTTCCCTCTGTGGGAAAGGAACACAGAAGACTTCGGATCTTCCGGCTCCAGATTCCACAACCCCAACACCAACGGACTAGTTAGAATTTTCACATCTCGCAACGCAGACGCTGGAGCGTTGCTCGCGGTGTTTTCGCGAGACTTGAGACTTGGTTCCAGCAGATCATGTGACAATCCAACATGGCGGTGCCCGGCGAGGCGGAGGAGGAAGCGACAGTTTACCTGGTAGTGAGCGGTATCCCCTCCGTGTTGCGCTCGGCCCATTTACGGAGCTACTTTAGCCAGTTCCGAGAAGAGCGCGGCGGTGGCTTCCTCTGTTTCCACTACCGGCATCGGCCTGAGCGGGCCCCTCCGCAGGCCGCTCCTAACTCTGCCCTAACTCCTACGGGCCCAGCCGCTGGGGGCCAGCTTCTCGCCCAGACTTCGGCCACCGATGTCCGGCCTCTCTCCACTCGAGACTCTGCTCCGATCCAGACCCGCACCTGCTGCTGCGTCATCTCGGTAAGGGGGTTGGCTCAAGCTCAGAGGCTTCTTCGCATGTACTCGGGCCGCCGGTGGCTGGATTCTCACGGGACTTGGCTACCGGGTCGCTGTCTCATCCGCAGACTTCGGCTACCTACGGAGGCATCAGGTAAGAGTGAGAAAGTTAGTAGACTGGGCCTACGGGCCTGGAACAGAGGCACCTTGTCAGAAGAGTGGTGAGGATAAGTCAGGCATCTGGTTAGGACTCTAGGAGTTTAGGTCATATTCTAGACAGCTTCAGGCTCAACTTGCAGGGAGTTCAATGCATGGAGAAAAATAAACCGGAGAGGCTTATTCGGAAGAGCTTTCATTTTGTTAGGTCTCTTCTGAGACCCCTTCTCTATCCAAGGGGTTGATTTTGCACTAACACAGAAGGAAAAAAGGAAATCCAGTCTGAGACAATCTTTTCTCTGGACAGCTCCCACTTTTATGGGAAATCAGTCTGATAGGGAAACAGGACAGTGTCAGAGCCCTCCAGTTCACACATTCAACAGATGCTTCTATTGCTAGACCTAGTGTGACTAGCTGGGTATGCAGAGAACAGTTGCACATAGTGTGTGCTCAGAATCCACAAAGGAAGAGATTTGGAAAAAGGTAATTGCCACAGAGATGTCATTCTAATTGTTAGCATTCGCTGAGCACTCTGTGTATTTAGTAGGCACTGTTCTAAGCCTTTTGTTTTCTTACCCCTCACAACAGTCCTATGAGATAGGAGCTATTGTTTCTCCCATTTTATAGGTGAAGAAACTGAGGGAAGCGAAGTTATGTGACTTGCCTGAGGTTACAGAGTTAGTTAGTGTCAGGGCTACAACAAACCTAGGCGTCTGTTCCAGAGCCTGTACTGTTTATCACTAAGTGCTGTGAGATGACAGAGAAGGGAGAAACTGACTTCCTAGACTTATCATGAAATGTGACTTTCCATCTGGGTCTTGAAAAATAAATAGGAGTTAATAGGAGAGAATGGCGTTTCTGGGTTTCAAGGTAAATGGCATTTGCAAAGATTTGAAAGTCCGTGAAACTTTCAGGGCATGCTAAATTGTTCATTATGGGCCGGGTTGCAGTGGCTGGTGCCTGTAATCCCAGCACTTTGGGAGGTGTGTAGGCGGATCTCTTGAGCTCAGGAGTTCAATACCAGCCTGGGCAACATGGTGAAACTCCATCTCTACCAAAAATACAAATTAACCAGTTGTGGTGGCGCATGCCTGTAGTCCCAACTACTTGCGAGGTTGAGGTGGGGGGATCGTTTGAGCCCAGGAAGTGGAGGTTGCAGTGAGTCAAGATTGTGCCACTGTACTCCAGCCTGAGTGACAGAACGAGACCCCATCTCAAAAAAAAAAAAAAAAAAGAAGAAGAAGAAGGAGGAAAAAAAGAAATTAGAGAAAAATTGTTTGGTGTGGCTGAAGCACATGGTATGAAGACATGCAGGAGGTGGGAGTTGGTGACAGTTGAGAATCAAAAGGTCATCAGATGGGTGGATTGCTTGAGGCCACGACCAGCCTGGACAACATGGCATAACCCTGTCTGTACTAGAAATACAAAAATCAGCCAGGCATGGTGGCACATGCCTGTAATCCCAGCTACTCGGGAGGCTGAAACACGAGAATCACTTGAACCCGGGAGGTGGAGGTTGCCGTGAGCTGAGATTGCACAACTGCATACTCCAGTCTGGGTGACAGAGTGAGAATCTGTCTCAAAAAAAAAAAAAAGAAAGAAACAAAAAAAAGGCTTCAGGAGCGAGAGCTGGAAGAAACTTGTATGCCTAGCCAAGGTGATGAGAAATGACATGAAACTACTAGGTAGTTCTGTAGTTCTGCTTGAGGAGAGATGAAAAGGCCTGGAGAAGTTTGAGAGGGAGGAACAGCATTAGGCTAATGGATTTATTTTATTATTTATTTATTTTTGAGACAGGGTACTCTGTCACCCGAGATGGAGTGCAGTGGTGCAGTCTCGGCTCACTACAGCCTCACTTCCCAGGCTCAAGCAGTCCTCCTGCCTGAGCCTCCCAAGGAGCTGGGATCACAGGGTGCACCACCACTCCCAGCTAACTTTTTTATTTTTTGTAGAGATAAGGGTCTCACCATGTTGCCCAGGCTGGTCTTGAACTCCTGAGTTCAAGCAATCCTCCTGCCTCAGCCTCCCAAAGTGCTGGGATCACAAGCGTGAGCCACTGTGTCAGCCTGGATTTATTTATTTTTATTTTGTCTAAGTCTGTTTACTAGGGAAAGGCTAATAGATTTAAACATTGGCCAATTTCTGGCTCAAGTGTTGCTGGAGGCTTCTGGGTTTCAAGATCTATTCTCCCTCCTTCCCAAGGTTTGGGCTCCTTTTCCTTTAAGACCCGGAAGGAAATGCAGAGTCGGAAGGCTGAGAATGAAGCCTTCACCCTGGCTGACCTGAAGCAGCTGCCAGAGCTGAACCCACCGGTGCTGATGCCCAATGGGAATGTGGGGACTCCCCTGCGGGTCTTTTTGGAGTTGATCCGGGCCTGCCGCCTACCCCCTCGGATCATCACCCAGCTGCAGCTCCAGTTCCCCAAGACAGGTTCCTCCCGGCGCTACGGCAATGTGCCTTTTGAGTATGAGGACGCAGAGACTGTGGAGCAGGAAGAGCTTGTGTATACAGCAGAGGGTGAGGAAATACCGCAGGGAACCTGCCTGGCAGATATACCAGCCAGCCCCTGTGGAGAGCCTGAGGAAGAAGCAAGGAAGGAAGAGGAAGAAGAGTCTCACTCAGATGACGTGAGTACAGTGTGCTACCCTCTTCTGCTGGCAGCTGAAAGAGGCCAAAGGCATTAATAATACCACTTTTCTTTTTTTTTTTTTTTTTTTTTTTTTTGAGACGGAGTCTTGCTCTGTAGCCCGGGCTGGAGTGCAGTGGCCGGATCTCAGCTCACTGCAAGCTCTGCCTCCCGGGTTTACGCCATTCTCCTGCCTCAGCCTCCGGAGTAGCTGGGACTACAGGCGCCCGCCACCTCGCCCGGCTAGTTTTTTTTTTGTATTTTTAGTAGAGACGGGGTTTCACGGTGTTAGCCAGGATGGTCTCGATCTCCTGACCTCGTGATCCGCCCGTCTCGGCCTCCCAAAGTGCTGGGATTACAGGCTTGAGCCACCGCGCCCGGCCAATAATACCACTTTTCAATTGTCCGTTACAAGGGTGCAGTCGTGGTGCAGTCTCTGCTCACGGCAAGCTCCGCCTCCTGGGTTCAAGCCATTCTCCTGCCTCAGCCTCCCGAGTAGCTGGGACTACAGGCACCCGCCACCACGGCCGGCTAATTTTTTTTTTTTTTTTTTTTTTTTTTGAGACGGAGTCTCGCTCTGTCGCCCAGGCTGGAGTGCAGTGGCCGGGTCTCAGCTCACTGCAAGCTCCGCCTCCCGGGTTCACGCCATTCTCCTGCCTCAGTCTCCTGAGTAGCTGGGACTACAGGCGCCCGCCACCTTGCCCGGCTAGTTTTTTGTATTTTTAGTAGAGACGGGGTTTCACCGTGTTAGCCAGGATGGTCTCGATCTCCTGACCTCGTGATCCACCCGTCTCAGCCTCCCAAAGTGCTGGGATTACAGGCTTGAGCCACCGCGCCCGGCCCATTTTTTCTCTTTTAAAAATTATTTCCAGCTGGGCATGGAATCATTTGAACCCGGGAGGTGGGGGTTGCAGTGAGCTGAGAAAAAAAAAAAATTTCCATGTGAAAGACCAGATAAGGCGAATTCATTTTCAGCGATGAAAATGTGCTGACCAAGACATGTGCAGTGACTTGTCTAAGATCATCTCAGGAAATAGAGGTCAAGCTAGGATGTGAGCCCAGTTCTTGCTTCTTCCTTAACCTCTGCGTGCTGTCATGATGTGGCTGAACAGTCGTCTCTATTTTCGGACCTCGAGGCAGCAGATTGAACAGTAGCCTCCACTTTCACTTCATTAGTGACATAGACATTTCTTTGGTTCCTTTCCCCAGACTTGGTTGCACATCCATAAAATCAGGAAGGTGGGCCGGGCGTGGTGGCTCAAGCCTGTAATCCCAGCACTTTGGGAGGCCGAAACGGGCGGATCACGAGGTCAGGAGATCGAGACCATCCTGGCTAACACGGTGAAACCCCGCCTCTACTAAAAAATACAAAAAACTAGCCGGGCGAGGTGGCTGGCGCCTGTAGTCCCAGCTACTCAGGAGGCTGAGGCAGGAGAATGGCGTAAACCCGGGAGGCGGAGCTTGCAGTGAGCTGAGATCCGGCCACTGCACCCCAGCCTGGGCGACAGAGCAAGACTCCGTCTCAGAAAAAAAAAAAAAAAAAAAATCAGTAAGGTGTGATTTGTTGGGAAAACTTTTTAAAAAATGTGTACCCTGGCCGGGCGCGGTGGCTCAAGCCTGTAATCCCAGCACTTTGGGAGGCCGAGACGGGTGGATCACAAGGTCAGGAGATCGAGACCATCCTGGATAACACGGTGAAACCCCGTCTCTACTAAGAAATACAAAAAACTAGCTGGGCGAGGTGGCGGGCGCCTGTAGTCCCAGCTACTCGGGAGGCTGAGGCCGGAGAATGGCGTGAACCCGGGAGGCGGAGCTTGCAGTGAGCTGAGATCCGGCCACTGCACTCCAGCCTGGGCTACAGAGCGAGACTCCGTCTCAAAAAAAAAAAAAAATGTGTACCCTGGGTAAAAAGTAATTCACCCATGTTTCAAAGCTTCCGGCCAGCTGGGTGTGGTGGCTCACGCCTGTAATCCCAGCACTTTGGGAGGCCGAGATGGGCGGATCACGAGGTTAGGAGATCGAGACCATCCTGGCTAACATGGTGAAACCCCGTCTCTACTAAAAAATACAAAAAACTAGCCGGGCGAGGTGACGGGCGCCTGTAGTCCTAGCTACTCGAGAGGCTGAGGCAGGAGAATGGTGTAAACCCGGGAGGCGGAGCTTGCAGTGAGCTGAGATCTGGCCACTGCACTCCAGCCTGGGTGACAGAGCGAGACTCCGTCTCAAAAAAACAAACAAACAAAAAAGCTCCCAGCCAAAATTGCTAAGATATCCGGACCACATCCTTAGTGTGGTACCATTCTGACTTCCCCTCCCTCCGCTCTTCTCTCCCCTTCCTTTTTTTTTTTTTTTTTTTTTGTGTGAAGCAGGCTGTGGTTCTGTTGCCCTGGCTGGAGTGCAGTGGTGTAATCTCGGCTCTCTGCAGCCTCCAACTCCCTGGGCTCAAGCCATCCTCTCACCTCAACTTCCCCAGTAGCTAGGACTACACTCACACATCACCACACTTGGCTAATTTTTGTATTTTTTGTAGAGATAGGGTTTTGTCTTGTTGCCTAAACTGGTCTTGAACCCCTGAGCTCAAGGGATCCTCCCACCTTGGCCTCCCAAAGTGCTGGGATTATAGGCGTGAGCCACTGCATCTGGCCCCATCCTGACTTTTCTTCAGCACTTGAAGGCCTGCAGGATTTCAAGCCAGGAATCATTCTGTCATTCCACAAATCCAGTCAAGCCAAGGGCTAGTGTAGGATTCCGAAGGCATTCTAAGACCCATTTCCTGCCCTCAAAGAGCCTAAAATCTCCCTGAAAAGAAAGAACCAGCATCTGGAGATACTGCAACTGGATGTGGCCACCTGGGTTTGCATTACTGGCTCTGCTGCTCCCTCAGTGTACTCTTTTGAACAAATAACTTTTTACTCCCCCGAACCTAGGTTTTGTCATCTGTAGAATGGGAATAATGGTACTTATCTCACAGGGTTGTTGTGATGATTAAAGGAGCTAAGCTATGGGAAGGGCCTGACACACCAGAGACAATAAGCGTTCTTGTCCATTCTTTCTTTGTGATGTCACATAAAAAGGCCTAACCAGTGTGTACTGATTAGCATTGAGAGTTCAGAGACTGGTGGGAGAGCTGTGGGCCTAAGTTCGGGGGGCTTCATGTAGGCTGTAGGACTTGAGGGACGAGGAGGATTTAACCAAGTGGAGAAGAGAAGGGTGTGGGAGAGGAAAGTGGGTATTTCAGGCAGGGAAAGACATGGCCAAAAGCACAGAGCTGAGTGAGGCTTGTGGGGACAGGAGCAAACTATGTTGAGAATTATCAGGGGCTAGAGACATGTGTTGGTCGGGGGGCAAATATGTGCTGCTTCTTGGAGAAATTCGAAGGAATGGGGCTGAGGCTTGCCACACATGCCTCCTGTGCCCTGCGCTTCCCTCCCTCTGGGCATGAGGCCAGGAAGCTTAGGCAGATCACTTCTCCCTGCCTTTTAGGACGATGACCGGGGTGAGGAATGGGAACGGCATGAAGCGCTGCATGAGGACGTGACCGGGCAGGAGCGGACCACTGAACAGCTCTTTGAGGAGGAGATTGAGCTCAAGTGGGAGAAGGGTGGCTCTGGCCTGGTGTTTTATACCGATGCCCAGTTCTGGCAGGAGGAAGAAGGAGGTAATGCTGGTACCCAGGCAAAGGCAGGGGTGACCCCTGCTGCATTCTCTTGGGGTTCCCTGTTCTGCACAGTAGATTCCCTAGTGGTGAGCCCAAACAAAAGGCTAGGGAACAGGCTGACCTTTATTGTATATGAGAGACCAATCATCCTTTTTAAGAGTGGGGATCAGTGAGATGGAGAGAAAATGTCCCCCCGCCCCCTGCAAATTCTGACTAACCCTCCCAGAGGAAGGATCTTAAAATACAAACAAACTGGGTGCAGTGGCTCATGCCTATAGTCCGAACTACTCGAGAGACTGAGGCAGGAGGATCACTTGAGCCCAGGAGTTCAAGGTTGCAGTGAGCTATGAACCCACTACTTTACTCCAGCCTGGGGGACAGAGTGAGACCTTCTCTAAAATAAACAAATGCCCCGCCGGGCACGGTGGCTCATGCCTGTAATCCCAGCACTTTGAGAGGCTGAGGTGGGCAGATCACGAGGTCAAAAGATCGAGACCATCCTGGCCAACATGGTGAAACCCTGTCTCTACAAAAAATAAAAAAATTAGCTGGGTGTGGTAGCACGCACCTGTAGTCCCAGCTTCTTGGGAGGCTGAGGCAGGAGAATTGCTTGAACCCGGGAGGCAGAGATTGCAGTGAGCGAAGATCACGCCACTGCAGTCCAGCCTGGCGACAGAACGAGACTCCGTCTCAAAAAAAAAAACAAAAAAGCCAAACAACTCTAGGTTTACCTCTTAATAGAACTGAGAGTCCTTATTGCACTCTGTTGGATGCTTTTCTATCCCTGCAGATTTTGATGAACAGACAGCCGATGACTGGGATGTGGACATGAGCATGTACTATGACAGAGGTACTGGGCAAGGAATATCAATACTGGGAGGTGAAACGGGTGCCCTGGCCTTGCAGTGACACTTTGCCAGAGCTAGCAAAGGCTGAGACAGGGAACCATTCCCTTGGGGTAGCCCACTGAGAGGGTTCCTCTTAAAACATCTTTGGTTGTGTACATTAAGTGCTAGTTTTGGACAGAGCCTTCCTTTCTTGGAGGAGGACGAGGGACAGATAGCCCTCAGGGGCTCTGGGTCTGATGGTCAGGCCCTGGTAGGTGGCTGGTCAGGAACTCAGGCTCTAGTAAGGTTTAGATTTTAGAAGAGAAAAGGACCTGGGTGGGGGAAATAGCCAAGTGGGGGAAGGGAGAAGACCTGGGTTCTAATCCTCTCTCTGTCATTTGTTGACTCTGTTACTTTTCTGTACCACAATCTTCTCATCTGTATGATTGGGGAGAACCATGGTTCCTACTCTTGGGGAGCTCCCAGTCTAATGAGAGAGATACAGAACACCATTAAAATGAATAAGTCAATCTTATGAGGGGGTCCTAGAAACCTGATTCTTCCCCCTTCTTTGAGAGGGACGCTTCCATAAACTGAGCTCTGGTTCCTCAGATGGTGGAGACAAGGATGCCCGAGACTCTGTCCAAATGCGTCTGGAACAGAGACTCCGAGATGGGCAGGAAGATGGCTCTGTGATCGAACGCCAGGTGGGCACCTTTGAGCGCCACACCAAGGTGAGTGAGCACTGTGCGCATCCCATGGACCCCTCTCTTTTCCTTCTTCCATCCCCATTCCGCCTGCTCCCAGCAGGAGCCCGATTTCTTGAATCTTATCCCTTCACTTTGCAGGGCATTGGGCGGAAGGTGATGGAGCGGCAGGGCTGGGCTGAGGGCCAGGGCCTGGGCAGCAGGTGTTCAGGGGTGCCTGAGGCCCTGGATGGTGATGGCCAACACCCCAGATGCAAGCGTGGATTGGGGTAAGTGTGGCTGAGGGATTTCCCTGGGGGCCCAAGCCTTTCAGCTATGCCCTGGTTTCCCTCTTCCCACTGGTTTTGGCATGGGTGCTGAGTACTCTTGTAGGATGAACTTCAAAACAGAGTTAAGAGGAAAAAGTAAATCTGGGCCAGGTGCGGTGGCTCAAGCCTGTAATCCTAACACTTTGGGAGGCTGAAGTAGTAGGATTCCTTGAGCCCAGTTTGAAACCAGCCTGGGCAACATGTGAGACTGTCTCTATTAAAAAAAAAAAAAAAAGCCCGGGCGTGGTGGCTCACACCTGTAATCACAACACTTTGGGGAGGCTGAGGTGGGCGGATCATTTGAGGTCAGGAGTTGGAGATCAGCCTGGCCAACATGGTGAAACCCCGTCTCTACTAAAAATGCAAAACTTAGCCGGGCGTGGTGGCTCACGCCTGTAATCCCAGCACTTTGGGATGCTGAGGCGGGTGGATCACGAGGTCAGGAGTTTGAGACCAGCCTGGTCAAGATGGTGAAATCCTGTCTCTACTAAAAATACAAAAAAGTAGCTGGGCACGGTAGTGGGCACCTGTAATCCCAGCTACTCGGGAGGCTGAGGCAGGAGAGTCGCTTGAACCCAGGAGGTGGAGGTTGCAGTGAGCCGAGATCACACCACTGCACTCTAGCCTGGGCAACAGAGGAAGACTCTGTCTCAAACAAAACAAAACAAAAAAGGCCAGGTGCGGTGGCTCAAGCCTGTAATCCCCAGCACTTTGGGAGGCCAAGACGGGCAGATCACGAGGTCAGGAGATTGAGACCATCCTGGCTAACACAGTGAAACCCCGTCTCTACTTAAAAAAATACAAAAAACTAGCCGGGCGAGGTGGCGGGCGCCTGTAGTCCCAGCTATTCTGGAGGCTGAGGCAGGAGAATGGTGTAAACCCGGGAGGCGGAGCTTGCAGTGAGTTGAGATCCGGCCACTGCACTCCAGCCTGGGCGACAGAGCGAGACTCCGTCTCAAAAAAAAAAAAAAAATTAGCTGGGCATAGTGGCATGTGCCTGTAGCCCCAGCTACTCTGGGGGCAGAAGAATCACTTGAACCCAGGAGGTGGAGGTTGCAGTGAGCTGAGATCACGCCATTACAATCCAGCCTGGGTGACAGTGAGACCCCGTCTCAAAAATAAATAAATAAAGCTTTTTTTTTTTTTAATTTTAAAGACTGAGCCCTAAGGCTTAACAAGATCATTCATACCCTTTGTTGGAGGAGTTTGGACTTGATGGTTACTATTAGGAAGTCTGTAGTGACAGAATGAAAATTTTATCTGAGGTCCCTTCTTACTGGCACTGTCAATGGATGGATAAGAGGGCTGGAGAGCAAAGACCCATATTTAAAGCCTCTGTCTTTGGACAAACCAGACGTAGTAGCTACTTCCCCGTCCTCTCCCAACCCCTTTAACTGGAATTTGAGAGCACCCTTCTCACTGAGAGCCCGTTTTTATCCAGGTACCATGGAGAGAAGCTGCAGCCATTTGGGCAACTGAAGAGGCCCCGTAGAAATGGCCTGGGGCTCATCTCCACCATCTATGATGAGCCTCTACCCCAGGACCAGACGGAGTCACTGCTCCGCCGCCAGCCACCCACCAGCATGAAGTTTCGGACAGACATGGCCTTTGTGAGGGGTTCCAGTTGTGCTTCAGACAGCCCCTCATTGCCTGATTGACCAGGTTGGGGGCTTCATTGGTCAGAATCTCATAGCTACATGATGAGAACCCTCTGCCCTGGCCTCATCTACCACTGAAGCAGAAAGGAGTCTGGGAGCAGCAGTCTTCGTGGCTGGTTCAGGGTGCTTTGCTCTGAGCCTGCCTGCCTGCCGGTTCTCTACCTCGGGCATTTTTACAAAAAGCCCCCTCCCGTCCCCTCCCCTTGGATATCAGGGGTAACGACCGATTGTCTTTGGTCTCTAACCCTAGTCTCTGGGCTTGCCCTTTGCCTCCTGCAGAATCTTGAAAAGCTGGATTGAGTGAGGCTATCAGCACAGCCTTCCTTGGGGACTCTGAAGGTGTCCCGACGAAGGCCAGAAAGGGGGGGAAAGGGACCTGGACGAGGAGAGGATTTGTGAGCTTGGAAGAGCCGGCCTTGGGCGGGCCCTTCACCGCCTCACTAGGTGGAACTGCAGCAGAGAGTCCGCGGGAAGTGGCTTGGGTGTGCGACGTCACGGAAGAATAAAGACGTTTACTACTGGAGCTCCCTTTCTTTTCTAATTCGAGTCTGAAGTAAGGTCAGGGAAATTCCGAGAGAGATTTTCCCGCAAAGTCCCCACATTCGACCCATTCCCCGCGAGAAAAACGCGGCTGCGCTGCCCTCCCCTCGGCGTCGAGCTACGTCCCCGCCCTGAGGGCGGGACTTCCTCTCCTTGGCCCGCGGCTTCCGACGCTGTCCGGAAGTCAAGTTAGTCTAGTTAGTACCGGCCCGTTGGCGACGCTGTCCCCGCTGTTCCGCCTGAGGCGAGTGACGCTGGCCGCCAACGAGGTATACGTCCTGGGTCCCTCGCCCTCAGTCTCGTCTCCGGCGCGGCTGCTCGCCCCGTTTTCCCTCTGAGCTGACCTGCTCCGAGCCGTGGGCCGCCCATGGCGGGGGCCGCTCCGACCACGGCCTTCGGGCAGGCGGTGATCGGCCCTCCGGGCTCAGGGAAGACCACGTACTGTCTGGGCATGAGTGAGTTCCTGCGCGCGCTGGGCCGGCGCGTGGCCGTGGTGAACCTGGACCCGGCCAACGAGGGGCTGCCGTACGAGTGTGCCGTGGACGTAGGCGAACTGGTGGGGCTGGGCGACGTGATGGACGCGCTGCGCCTGGGTCCCAACGGCGGACTGCTCTACTGCATGGAGTACCTGGAAGCCAACCTGGACTGGCTGCGTGCCAAGCTGGACCCCCTCCGCGGCCACTACTTCCTCTTCGACTGCCCAGGACAGGTGGAGCTCTGCACGCATCACGGCGCCCTGCGCAGCATCTTCTCCCAAATGGCGCAGTGGGACCTCAGGGTGAGTCTCAGGGCGGGGAGGACCATTTTGCGGATGGAGTAACTGAGACAGGGAGGACAGACGCCACACCCCCATGTCACACAGGGAGGTAGGGGCTGAGTTGCTTTGGAGTAAAACAGGTATGAGTTCAAAATCTGGCTCTGCTACTGACTCGCTGTGTGGTGTTGATAAGTCAGTTCATCAGTCTGAACCTCAGTTTACTCACGTGTAAAATGGGTGTTAGTAGCCAACTTGGCGATTTCAGAAGTATGGAAGGGGTTAATGTAGAAAGTGGCATGGAGATTGTTGTAAATTGGTGGGCAAAAGTAAATGAAAGAGTGGAGTCAGATGCCATGGGATTTAAACCCCTTGCCCACTGGGAGGCTCAGTGCAAGACATCTTGTAAGGAAAAAAAAAAGCCTCCTATTTCCTGGGAGAAGGAAACGAGGGTAGTTACTAGAAAGAAACACAGGCAGAAGGAGACTAATGGGGAAAGCTTCCCCTCTGTCCTCCAGCCCTCATTATCATGAGAGAATGCTGATTCCTGTTTCTCCAGGCCACTCTGACCCTGTCTCTTCCCTCCCAGCTGACTGCCGTCCACCTGGTGGATTCTCACTACTGCACAGACCCTGCCAAGTTCATTTCAGTACTGTGTACCTCCCTGGCCACCATGCTGCACGTGGAGCTGCCCCACATCAACCTCCTTTCCAAGATGGACCTCATTGAGCATTATGGGAAGCTGGGTAAGAGCTTCTGTTCCAGGTGAAGAGCAGGGCAGTAGCTGGGCTAGAATGTCTCAGCTGAAGGTAGCTGCCTCTGGTGACTTGTGTGGTCTGCTGATAGTAGCCACAGGCAGGTTCTGACTCCTGCCAATTTATTTTGTGCCACTCTATGCTAGATACCGTTGTGTAGATTTTGGAGACGAGAGAGCTACAGATGGTGTTAGGTATTACAAAGGAATTAAAGTGATACGACAGTGAATATTTGGGAGTGAGGTGAGTGGAGTAAAACAGGCATGAGTTTAAATTCTGGCTCTGCCACTGAATCACCGTGTGATCTGGATAAGTCAGTTCATCTCTCTGGACCTCAGTTTCTCACTTCTGCTCTGAGGCAGTGGCATCTGAGCTGAGACGTGAATGGTGAGAAGGAGCCAGCCAAGGGAGGACTGTTCTATGCAGAGGCACCAGTAGGGATAAAGGCCTTGTCTTAGTCAGTTTGTGCTGCCATCACAAAAATACCATAGACCAGATGGCTTAGCCAATAAATATTTATTTCTCACAGTTCTGGAGGCTGGTAAGTCCAAGATCAAGATACAAGCAGATCTGGTGTGTGGTGAGAGCCTGCTTCCTGGCTCCTAGACAGCCTCCTTCTGTCCTCACAGAAGGAGGCTATATTCTCACGTGGCAGAGAGACAGAGAAGGGGTGGGAGGCCAGGGACAAAATAGGGAAGATTGAAGCGGGCTGGTATGAGGGGAGTTGGCTAGAGTCCCAGTGGCCAGTTTTTTTTTCTTGACAAATTAGTACTCTCGACCGGGCATGGTGGCTCACGTCTGTAATCCCAGCACTTTGGGAGGCCAAGGTGGCAGATCACCAGAGGTCAGGAGTTCGAGACCAGCTTGACCAACATGGAGAAACCCCATCTCTACTAAAAATACAAAAAAGTAGCCAGGCATGGTGGCGCATGCCTGTAATCCCAGCTACTCGGGAAGCTGAGGCAGGAGAATCGCTTGAACCTGGGAGGCGGAGGTTGTGGTGAGCCAAGATCACACCATTGTACTCCAGCCTGGGCAACAAGAGTGAAACTCCATCTCAAAAAAAAAAAAAAAGAAAGAAAAAAATTAGGCCAGGCACGGAGGTTCACACCTGTAATCCCAGCACTTTGGGAGGCCAAGGCGGGAGGATCACGAGGTCAGGAGATCGAGACCATCCTGGCTAACACGGTGAAACCCCGTCTCTACTAAAAATACAAAAAATTAGCCGGACGTGGTGGTGGGCGCCTGTAGTCCCAGCTACTCGGGAGGCTGAGATAGGAGAATGGCGTGAACCCGGGAGGCGGAGCTTGCAGTGAGCCGAGATTGCGCCACTGCACTCTAGCCTGGGCTGCAGTGCGAGACTCTGTCTCAAAAAAAAAAAAAAAAAAATTAGCTAGACGTGGTGGCAGGCGCTTGTAGTCCCAGCTACTCAGGAGGCTGAGGCAGGAGAATGGTGTGAACCCGGGAGGCGGAGCTTGCAGTGAGCTGAGATCGCGCCACTGCACTCCAGCCTGGGCGACAGAGCGAGACTCCGTCTCAAAAAAAAAAAAAAAAAAATTAGCACTCTCCTGAACTGGGGACATTGTTCCCTAAATAGCATCTCTAGCCACAAAGGAACCTAGAGAAGACAGATAAAATGACCAGCACATAAGCAGTAGGGAGGAAAGGGAGGTGTCAGGACCTTGTCCAGGGAGCCAGCTAGCTTCTAGTCTGGACATAGAGTGATGTAGAGTCCTCAGCTCACTTTAGGATAGATCTGCCAAGGAGCCCAGATACTTAAGTTTTCTGGGCAGAAACAGGCCACTAGGGGGAGGTGCAACTTACCTCTTTTAGTGGGAAATGATTTATAAAACCGAATCAGGGACCTCAGCATCATCTAGTCCTTATTTTACATTAAGAAATAACTGGCTCAGAAAAGGAAAGTGATATACCCAGGAGGCTACCCTGCTAGAATGTAGCATTTATTCAGTTTAACCATTTACAGAGTCTTTGCAGTGTACATGCCAGGTCCTGAGGGTATGACCTGACTGTGAGCTCTGTGAGGTGAGGACAGCCATACACAGTTCTTGGTCCATGTTTGATATCATTATTTGCAACTTTATTTATTTATTTATTTTTGAGACAGTTTCGCTCCTGTTGCCCAGGCTGGAGTGCAATGGTGCAATCTCGGCTCACTGCATCCTCTGCCTCCCAGATTCAGGTGATTCTCCTGTATCACCCTCCCGAGTAGCTGGGATTACAGGCATGTGCCACCAGGTCCGTCTAATTTTGTATTTTTAGTAGAGATGGAGTTTCACCATATTGGCTGGTCTTGAACTCCTGACCTCAGGTGATCACCCACCTCGGCCTCCCAAAGTGCTGGGATTACAGGCGTGAGCCACTGACCCCAGCCTGTTTGCAGTTGTTGATCAAGCACTTCTCTGTACCAGACACTGGAGTTTATAGCATTTAATCTTCACAACAGTGCTATGAAATAGGTACCTGCCTATATAGCTAGTAAATAGCACAGCCAGCAGGGTAAAACCAAAAGCTTTTTTTCTTTCTTTTTTTTTTTTTTTTTTTTGAGACGGAGTCTCGCTCTGTCGCCCAGGCTGGAGTGCAGTGGCGCGATCTCGGCTCACTACAAGCTCCGCCTCCCGGGTTCACGCCATTCTCCTGCCTCAGCCTCCCGAGTAGCTGGGACTACAGGCGCCCACAACCGCGCCCGGCTAATTTTTTGTATTTTTAGTAGAGACGGGGTTTCACCGTGGTCTCGATCTCCTGACCTTGTGATCCGCCCGCCTCGGCCTCCCAAAGTGCTGGGATTACAGGTGTGAGCCACCGTGCCCGGCCAAAAGCTTTTTTTCTTAGTAACTTCATTTTACTGTGTCAAGTAATACTTGAGTGCATAAATACACAAAGGAAAAAAAGAAAAATGAACCTCGTCCTCAGGTCTTTAGCCTGATACTGGTTGTTCCTGAACACAGTTTTCTCTCTTTAGCCTTCAACCTGGACTACTACACAGAGGTTCTGGACCTCTCCTACCTGCTTGACCACCTGGCTTCTGACCCTTTCTTCCGCCACTACCGCCAGCTCAATGAGAAGCTAGTGCAACTCATCGAAGACTATAGCCTGGTGTCCTTTATCCCTCTGAACATCCAGGTACTGGGGGCTAAGACAGGACTCTGACAGTGCCTGGGATTCACCAAGCCAAAAGCACAGGATGCTTTGAGAGCTTAAACAATGGTCTTTGCCCTGGGTTGACTATCACTGAGTAATCTTAGTTTCAGGACCAGGGGCTGCTGTAGGGGCAGAATTCCAGTAAAGAGGGTGGACCAAACTTTTGCCTGTCTATTCTGTTTTGCTGGATCCTCTCTTCACATGTTCCCTCCTCAGTGTGAAAATGGGTGAGTTCAGAAAGTCATCAGCAAGAAACTTGACCAGGACCAGGGACAAGTCTCTTAAGCCCATTCAACTGGGCAACTGTCTGTTGACTTTGCAAAGTGGTACCCAACCCCTGTGCCTCTCACCTTTACCCTGCAGAGATAACCTGGGAGACGCAGGTACATGTTAGATTCCTTTCTGCAGTGGGTGAACTTGAGCTAACTTGTTTCCTCACTTCTAATGCCACGCTTATATGAGGAGATGAACTCTATAATATCAATCATAATAGTTACCTCTTATTTATGGCTTTCTGTGCTGGGCACTTTGCTAAGGACTAGACATATGTAATTTTGGTTTGTCCTTCCCACCATGTGATATATAGACTGTTTTTATTACTGTATATGGATGAGGAAACAGTTATAGTTTTTTTTGTGTGTGTGACAGAAATCTCACTCTGTCGCCCAGGATGGAGTGCAGTGGTGTGATCTTAGCTCACTGCAACCTCCGCCTCCTGGGTTCAACCGATTCTCCTGCCTCACCCTCACAAGTAACTGGGATTACAGGCATCTGTCATCATGCCCAGCTAATTTTTGTATTTTTAGTAGAGACAGGGTTTCACCATGTTGGCCAGGCTGGTCTCAAACTCCTGACCTCAAGTGATCCACCTGCCTCAGCCTCCCAAAGTGCTGGGCTTTACAGGCGTGAACACTGCGCCTGGCCCAGTTATAGATTTAAAACATGCATATTTATTGGATATCTGCTTAAGAGGAGTACTATGCCAGGCACTGGGAATACTGCGACAGATGAACTGGCCCTAAGAAGTGCTTAGTTTAGTAGGGGAGGCAGGTGAGTTAATAGGCATTTATTACATGTACAATAGATGTAAACCCAGGGGACTATGGATGTGCATAGGGGAGCTTATCTGTTCTAATCTGAGTGAGTTGGTGGTCAGAAAACATGGGATTTATCCAGCCTTTGGGGACATGTAGAACTACTCCAGGCCAAGAAAGCTACACATACAGAGGCAAGATGGAGGAAGGTATATTTAGAGATTGCAAGCAGTTTTACACACTTCTGTTTCACTCACAAAACTGTTTCTCTCCTCCCTGCTCAGGACAAGGAGAGCATCCAGCGAGTCCTGCAGGCTGTAGATAAAGCCAATGGATACTGTTTCGGAGCCCAAGAGCAGCGAAGCCTAGAGGCCATGATGTCTGCCACAATGGGAGCCGACTTCCATTTCTCTTCGTATCCTTGCCAGCTTCCTGGCCATAGTGGAGAGGGTGAGACATGGGGCTCAGGAATGGCCACAGGAGGTGCAGTCATCATCCTTCTGGGTGACCTTTTTTTTTTTTTTGAGAGGGAGTTTCCCTCTTGTTGCCCACGCTGGATTGCACAATGTCGCAGTCTTGGCTCACTGTAACCTCTGCCTCCCAGGTTCAAGCGATTCTTCTGCCTCAGCTTCCCGAGTAGCTGGGATTACAGGCATGTGCCACTGTGCCCAGCTAATTTTTGTATTTTTAGTAGAGACGGGGTTTCACCATGTTGGCCAGGCTGATCTGGAACTCCTGACCTCAGGTGATCCACCCGCCTCAGCTTCCCAAAGTGCTGGGATTACAGACGTGAGCCACTGCACCCACCTGTGGATGACTGATTCATATTGATCAGTTGGGCTTCCTGATGACTGTCTCTCATGTGCAAAGGTGGTCCCTTGGCTTCAGAGTTGGTTGTACTGAGGACAAGGGACGATATTGAGCAGTAGGAGCAACAAATACAGAGGTCCAGAAATGAGAGGGCATTGGTCATTTGGGAGAGATGCAGGAGGTCCAGTTGCCTGGTGTGTTGCATGTGAAGAGGAAAGGACTTTGCAGGGGTGCAGGCAGGGCTGCCGAGGGAGGGGCCTGAGTGCCCTACTAAGGAATGTGGACTTCAGTTCATGAGTGGGCAGTGGGAGCCACTATTCAAGCAGTACTGTTGAACAGGGTATGACACGATCACATGTACATTTCAGGAAAGCCCCTGCAATTGTGGAAAATGCATTTAAGGGATGTGATTGGGGGCAGAAGAGTTTTACAGTCTTGTTAGTTGAGAAGGGATGAAAAATTTGTAGTGAGAATAGAAAGGTGTGGAATGGAAAAATACTAAGGAGATAGACTATAAGAGTCAGTGACTGAATGGGTAGATGGAGCTGGAGCAGAATTTAGCTTCCCACATCTCTGGCTTAGACAGTGCATGGGTGGTTTTACTAATCACTGAGGCAGGAAAAGGAGGAGGGGGCAGGTTTTTCACATGGATAAAAGGGACAAGAGCTGGCAGATGTGCTGTGTTCAGGGGTCCATGGGACATCCAGAGCTATCCAAGAGGTAGCCAGACTTTGGAGCTTGGTTAGTGACTAGTGAGGCTGGAGCCAAGAGGTGTCCATCAGGTCACAGAGGCCATGCGTGAAACAGTACAGGAAAGTCCAGGCCCTCTAGACTGATGCTGTCACAGATTCAGCATCTACGCAGCATGCTGGAGACAAGGGGGACTCAGAGTCTTAGGGTACAGAGGAAAAGAATTCCAGCCAACACTTACTGATCTGTGTCAAGCCATATGTGGGAAACAAAGCTCATGGGGCGGGGGTTGGATGAATGACTTACAAATAATGGTAGTAGAGTGTGCAGTCTCTGGTGAAGGTACTAAGGAGCTGTGTCACACCTGCAGTTAATGTAGGC
The DNA here is from genome assembly GCF_043159975.1 of Macaca nemestrina. NCBI lineage: Eukaryota > Metazoa > Chordata > Mammalia > Primates > Cercopithecidae > Macaca > Macaca nemestrina. The sequence goes on from NC_092125.1 coordinate 207,190,925, forward strand.
CAATTGGACTGCATGTGCTCAGCAAGGGAGGGGAGGAGCAATTTTTTGTTTTTTAAATTTAAGATGGACTTTTGGCCGAGCGCGGTGGCTCACGCCTGTAATCCGAGCACTTTGGGAGGCTGAGGCGGGCGGATCACAAGGTCAGGAGATCAAGACCATCCTGGCTAACAAGGTGAAACCCGTCTCTACTAAAAATACAAAAAATTAGCCGGGTGTGGCAGCATGCACCTGTAGTCCCAGCTGCTGGGGAGGCCGAGACAGGAGAATGGTGTGAACCCAGGAGATGAAACTTGCAGTGAGCCGAGATCATGCCACTGCACTCCAGCCTGGGCGACAGAGCGAGACTCTGTCTCTTTGAGACGCCTCGGCCTCGGCCTCCCAAAGTGCTGGGTGAGCCACAGGTGTGAGCCAGCACGCCTCGCCTTTTTTTTTTTTTTTTTTTTTCAGTAGAGATGGGGTTTCACCATGCAGCCTAGGCTGGGAGGAGCAATTTAAATAGTGTTGTAATATTTTGTACACCGTGCACATGGTTCCCAACTTAAGATGGTTCAACTTTACAATGGCGTGAAAGCTGTATGCATTCAGTAGAAATTGTACTTTGGGTACCTATCAATCATTCTTTCACTTTCAGTACAGTATTCAGTAAATTACATGAGATATTTTTATTATAAAACAGGCTTTGTGTTAGATAATTTTGCCCAAATGCAGGCTAACGTAAGTGTTCTAAGAATATTGAAGGTAGGTGAGACTAAACTGATGTGTGGGTAGGTTATGTGTATTAAATGCATTTTCTTTTTTTTTTTTTTTTTTTTGAGACGGAGTCTTGCTCTGTCACCCAGGCTGGAGTGCAGTGGCCGGATCTCAGCTCACTGCAAGCTCCTCCTCTCGGGTTCACGCCATTCTCCTGCCTCAGCCTCCCGAGTAGCTGGGACTACAGGCACCCGCCACTTCGCCCGGCTAGTTTTTTGTATTTTTTAGTAGAGACGGGGTTTCACCGTATTAGCCAGGATGGTCTCGATCTCCTGACCTCATGATCCGCCCGTCTCGGCCTCCCAAAGTGCTGAGATTACAGGTTTGAGCCACCGCGCCCGGCCTGCATTTTTGACTTAAGATATTTTTGATTTGGGATGGGTTTATCAGGATGTAACCCCATCATAAGTCATGGAGCATCTGTATGTTACTTTATGTATTCATATATATAAAGGGTTCTATTCACAAAACCATGTATGCTGCATTTAACAAATAATTTGAGGAATTTTCAAGGGTATTTTTAACCATATACATTTGTGCTGATTTTAGATTCTGCCCCAACCCTAACCCACTTAAGATTCAGCAGCTCTCAGCAGGGTGCGGTGGCTCACGCCTGTAATCCCAGCACTTTGGGAGGCCGAGGTGGGCGGATCATAAGGTCAGGAGATCGAGACCATCCTGGCTCACACGGTGAAACCCTGTCTCAACTAAAAATACAACAAATTAGCTGGGCGTGATGGCGGGTGCCTGTAGTCCCAGCTACTTGGGAAGCTGAGGCAGGAGAATGGCATGAACCCAGGAGGCGGAACTTGCAGTGAGCCGAGACTGTGCCACTGCACTCCAGCCTGGGTGACAGAGCAAGACTCCCTCTCAAAAAAAAAAAAAAGATTCAGCAGCTCGCTATAAGAGAGTAGGGACTGATACAAAGAAGGGAGCGGTCAGCTTTGCTGAAGGGTAGGTGGGTAAGGAAAGCTTTATGGAGTCGTGGCACGTGAGTTGCATCATTTCAAGGTGAGGGTTAGCCAGTCTAATGAAGAAGGAAAGGGAATTCAAGTTAAAGAGAACAGTATATGCAAAGGCATAGAGGTTCAAAGTTGAGACAGGTTTTGAGGGTTGCAAATAAGATGGCATGGGCCAAGTGTAATGGCTTCATGCCTGTAATTCCAACATGTTGGGAGTTAAAAGGTGGGAGGATTGCTCAAGGCCAGGAGTTTGAGACCAGACTGGGCAACATAGTGAGACCCCATCTCTTTTTTTTTTTTTTTTTTTTAAGTATAGAAATTTATTTTTGACAAAAAGTAGGGGCTGGGCATGATGGCTCACGCTTGTAATCCCAGCACCTTGGGGGGCCAAGTGGGGGCAGATCACCTGAGTCCAGATCACCTGGCCAAATGGTGAAACCATGTTTCTGTTTAAAAAATACAAAAATTAGCTGGGTGTGGTAGTGCACGCCTGTAGTTCCAGCTACTTGGGAGGCTGAGGCAGGAGAATCGCTTGAACCCAGGAGGTGGAGGTTGCAGTGAGCCAAGATGGCGCCACAGTACTTCAGCCTGGGTAAAAAAAAAAGTAGGATGACATGACTTGTGAGCAGGGCAAGGACTCAGAGAGGGGAGCAGCAGTGGGGCCAGACAGGTAGGCAGGTAGGAGGTGAGGCTTTGTATGCCCTACTCAGGAATGTGGGCATTAGGTCAGAGATAAGCAAGGTGGATTTCACTGATCCTCAGTGATCTTCAGGGCCAGCTTGCACAGAAATAAGGCAGTATCTGCTGTGGAAAAGTCACTGGGAAGGGGCACCAGTTGAGAGTCAATCTGACTAGGGGTGAGATGGATTTTGGTTGATGGATTCATAGAGACAGTAAAGAAAGGTCTGTAAGGGCCAGGCACGGTGGCTCACGCCTGTAATCCCAGCACTTAGGGAGGCAGAGGTGGGCAGATCACGAGGTCAGGAGATGGAGACCATCCTGGCCAACATGGTGAAACGCCATCTCTACTAAAAATACAAAAATTAGCTGGGTGTGGTGGCGGGTGCCTGTAGTCCCAGCTACTCTGGAGGCTGAAGCAGAAGAGTTGCTTGAACCAGGAGTTGGAGGTTGCAGTGAGCCGAGATCGTGCCACTGCACTCCAGCTTTGTGACAGAGTGAGACTCCGTCTCAACAAAAAAAAAAAAAAAAGAAAAAGGTCTGTAACTTGAACATCATTTGGTGGGCTAAGTATTTTATTTGCAGGGTCATTTAATTCTCATTTCAAGCCCTTTTATAAGTGAGGCGACAGGCCTAAGGTCCCTCTCCCGGGATGTTTTGGAAGAACAGTTCAAACCTTGGTTTTGCTGGGTGTAGAATCTCAGTTTCTTCCTTTGGAGCCATTTGGTAGTAGAACCGCCGTGGTGTCCTAACATAGCCAACCTAGCCATGGCTAACCTCCATCTCCTCGTCAGACCCCAGACCCAGACATCATCAGGATTTGAACCCACTTGGTCTGGCTCCAGAGCATGTACCATAACACAACATTGGAAGGTTAGCGCTCTTCAGTCCTTTGATCCGCAGCAGTGTGTGGAAGAGGCATATAGAGTAGGAGCATTTGAGTCTGGATGTTTTTGGAGGCTTCTCATACTTGATTGGTCCCTATAATTTATGAGGAAGAGAGGGATGAACATGGTTGGAGTGTAGGCATCAGCGGAAGTCACATCCTGCCCAGACCAGCTCCCCATCCTCCGCCTATGCTATCAGCCTTGACGCACCCCTCCTCAGCACACTGGGCATCCAGGAGAAGTACCTGGCACCCTCGAACCAGTCAGTGGAGCAGGAAGCCATGCAGCTATAGCAACAAGGTGGATCCTGGAGAGCAGGATGCATAACCCAGCACTGGGGAAAGTGGAGGCTCCTGAAGCAGGCTGCAGACCCAAGAGCAAGTCCTCCCAGCGAGAGCTGGTGGGCTGGCAAGGGGATATTGAGCTCTGCAAAGGACTTCTGGCCAAAAAGCCAGACATGGCGCCAAGCAGAACACCTACCATACTGTCAGTGGTGTCTGTGAGCTCCGGGCCCTGCCACCAGAAAGTCGAGCACTGGTCCTACTCAGGCTGTGACGGAATGTGCTGCAATACAAGAGTTTATATTCTACTTTTTGTGACTTCCAAACTCTTCTTCAGTCTTCCGGGCCCAGGGGTTTGGGGAAGAATGAGGGAGTGTCACCTTCCCTTGGAATAATCAGTATTTCCCCAAAGCATATAATTCACATTCAGTCACATAGGATTGACATTCAGTCTCTAGTCAGGTGTTTCTATTAATCTTCAGTTTTTGGTTCTCAGGTTTGTTTGTTATTTAAAAAGATGAGGTCTTGGCTGGGCGCGGTGGCTCACGCCTGTAATCCCAGCACTTTGGGAGGCCGAGGCGGGCGGATCACGAGGTCAGGAGATCGAGACCATCCTGGTTAACACGGTGAAACCCCGTCTCTACTAAAAATACAAAAAGTTAGCCAGGTGTGTGGTAGGCGCCTGTAATCCCAGCTGCTTGGGAGGCTGAGGCAGGAGAATGGCGTGAACCCGGGAGGCGGAGCTTGCAGTGAGCCGAGATCGCGCCACTGCACTCCAGCCTGGGTGACACAGCGCGAGACTCCGTCTCAAAAAAAAAAAAAAAAAAAAAAAGAGGTCTCACTATATGGCCCAGGCTGGACTCAAACTCCTAGGCTCAAGCAGTCCTCCCACCTGAGACGCCTGAGTAACTGGGACTACAGGTGTGAGCCACTGTGTCCCAATATTTTCAGTTTTAACAGAGCCTCAAACTCAGCTTTCACAGGCAACAATTGCTGGCTAGACCTTTATTAATGTTTTATATTCATTTTATTTGTTTTATGGCTTTATTCTATTTTTGACAAGTGTTGACTAGTTTTCTATTTACAGTAGTGGTTAAAAGTTTACTTCAAGGCCGGGCACGGTGTCTCATGCCTGTAATCCCAGCACCTTGGGAGGCCGAAGCCAGCAGATCACAAGGTCAAGAGATCAAGACCATCCTGGCCAACATGGTGAAACCCTGTCTCTACCAAAAAAATGTAAAAATTAGCTGGGCATGGTGGTGCATGCCTGTAGTTCTAGCTACTTGGGAAGCTGAGGCAGGAGAATTGTTTGAACCCAGGAGTCAGAGGTTACAGTGAACTGAGATTGTGCCACTGCACTCCAGCCTGGTGACAGAGTGAGACTTTGTCTCAAAAAAAAAGGTTTGCTTCAAAAATGAAATACAAGGCTGGGCACGTTGACTCATGCCTGTAAGCCCAGCACATTGGAAGGCTGATGTGGGCGGATCACCTGAGGTCAGGAGTTCGAGACCAGCCTGGCCAACATGGTGAAACCCCTCTCTACTAAAAACACAAAAATTAGCTGGGCATGGTGTTGCATGCCTATAATCCCAGCTACTAGGGAGGCTCAGGGAGAAGAATTCTTGAACCCGGGAGGCAGAGGTTGCAGTGAGCCAAGATTGTGCCATTACATTCCAACCTGGGCGACACAGCGAGACTCCATCTCAAAAAAATATATAAGTTGTGTAAAGAAAAATATTAATATATAATATGGCAGTTCCTATGAGAGTGTGGCAAAAATTAAGAGGGCTTGAAGTTTTTTCTTTGCTCTTCTTGCAACTGGCTGGATGCAGTTCATATATTTTTCAACCAGTAGGTGGCACCCCAGCCTTACTTTTTGCAGTTGTAACCTGGTGTTAGAAGGGGCAGGACTGATGCCCTGGGCAAGACTGTTATGCCAAGTTTTATTTGCATACATTTGGACTTTTTTTTTTTTTTTTTTTGAGATAAAGTCTCTCTCTGTTGCCCAGGCTGGAGTCCAGTGGCGCAATCTTGGCTCTCTGCAACCTCCACTTCCCAGGTTCAAGCAATTCTCTGCCTCAGCCTCCCGAGTAGCTGGGATTACAGGTGCCCGCCAACACGCCTGGCTAATTTTTGTATTTTTAGTAGTGTCGGGGTTTCACCATGTTGTTCAGGCTGGTCTTGAACTACTGACCTCGTGATCTACCCGCCTTGGCCTCCCAAAGTGCTGGGATTACAGGTGTGAGCCACCGCACCTGGCCACATTTGGACTTTTTAACACACATGAAGTGCTTGGTATTTTAGAGTGCTTCCACACATAATCCTCATTAGAGATAGACAAGACGGGGAGAATTAATAAGCCATTACCCATGTTACAGTGAAGAAGCAGAAAGATGAGAAGTTTGAACTTTGGTCAGCCTGGCTCTCTCATAAGCTGTTTTGCTGACTAAATTGTGAGTATTCCTCCTTTGGTATATTTATTGGTGAGAAGTCACAGTCCTTGTCCCACAGGTTTTGCAGCCAATCAGGAGAAAGAAATTAGGCACCTATAAAGTATTACTAAATCATAGATAGTTCACCAGTGGTTTGTGTAGTTGGCACATTCATTTAGGGACATCTGTTCTGAAACAGCATTGAAATAGGACTGACTGTGCTTTGCTTTCTGGTTGTGACAGCCAGAGCCAAAGGCAGACGAATGAGGGGATATGAGGAGGCTACTGTGACTGGAACAGTATGAAAGCAACCTCAGCTCCCACGCCTGGCTCTATAGGGGATAATAACTGGGTGCTGCTTCCCAGCCTCTTTCATCTGAGAAGTTCAAAGCACCTCACCCCTATTAACACCCCACGGAGTAGGCAGGAAGTACCAATAGAGCAAGCCAGGGAAACTGAGGCCAGGAGGCACAGCCTGGGGCTAGCTGTGAATCACCTGTGGGGCCTAGAGCCCAGGAATCCTGACGCCCAGACTACTGGACAAATCCTTTATCAGGGCGTTAGGGTGGGTGCTATGCTTTTGAAAGCAGTACCAATGGCTGTGGTCATGGGTTTTGATGCTTGCCCATCACAGAGGCCCCAGCTCTCACCAAAACAAACCAAATGGGGGCTGGAAGGCATCCTTTACAACTTTATGGCCTCATATGCAAGCACCCTCAGCATTTTCTGCAGCCATCGAGTGGGGATAGGTGGAAATAATTCAGGGCCTTTATTTTCAGGCCATGGTTTGACAGCAAGGGTATTTTCTTCCCCAGTAAATGTAGCTTCTGTCTACCTTCCACTGGCAGCAAAGTGATTTTCTGTTCTCTGCATATACTGAGGGGATCTGCACAGTGCAGAAAGGAAGATGTCAGATCCAAGTGAGGCCTGTGCAGTGTGAAATGTCTAGGGTAGAAGAAAGACCATCCGGGCCGGGCGCAGTGGCTCAAGCCTGTAATCCCAGCACTTTGGGAGGCCGAGACGGGCGGATCACGAGGTCAGGAGATCGAGACCATCCTGGCTAACACGGTGAAACCCCGTCTCTACTAAAAAATACAAAAAAACTAGCCGGGCGAGGTGGCGGGCGCCTGTAGTCCCAGCTACTCGGGAGGCTGAGGCAGGAGAATGGCGTAAACCCGGGAGGTGGAGCTTGCAGTAAGCTGAGATCCGGCCACTGCACTCCAGCCCGGACGACAGAGCCAGACTCCGTCTCAAAAAAAAAAAAAAAAAAAAAAGAACATCCTCCATTATGGCTGGCATGTGGCAGTCATCCTTAAGATTATTTTAAAATTTCCTAATACAGGAAAGTAAAAAACTTAGAAAATGAAAGAGAAGGCCAAGCATGGTGGCTCATGTCTGTAATCCCAGCACTTTGGGAGGCCAAGGCGGGCAGATCATCTGAGGTCAGGAGTGTAAGACCAGCCTGGCCAACATGGCGAAAACCTGTCTCTGCTAAAAATGCAGAAAAATTAGCAGGGCATGGTAGCATGTGCCTGTAATTCCAGCTACTTGGGAGACTGAAGCAGGAGAATTGCTTGAACCCGAGAGGCAGAGGTTTTAGTGAGCTGAGATCGCGCCATTGCACTCCAGCCTGGGTAACAAGATCGAAAGTCCATCTCAAAAAAAAAAAACAAACACGAAAATGAAAAGAGCAAATGAGTCACCCAGGATCCCATAACAGAAGCTTTCTGTGGGGTCATCTGTTTAAAAGAAAAATAAATTCTATATTCAAATCTATATTTTGTGTATTCTCTTTTTTTCTCATCTCTGTAAACATCTGGAGGTATTTTGTATATTCTTTCAGTCTTATTTTTGTATACCTAGGGATGGATATTGCATTTATATAAGTGCGATATTTTATGATTGTGTTATATCCTGCCTTTTTCAGTTAACACCATTCCATGTAATAAAAAACAGATACAATTCCTATAATTCCAGCACTCTGGGAGGCTGATGTGGGAGGATCACTCGAGCCAGGACATGGAGGCTGCAGTGAGCTATGATCATGCCACTGCACTCTAGCCTGGGCAATAGAGTGAGACCCTGTCTGAAACAATCAAGTAAATAACCTTTGTAATGTCACCATGGTAATAGTCCATGGTTTGGGTATAACATTGTTTACCTATGCATACTCCCGTGGTTAGCCTACTACTAGCCTACAAGTCATCATCAATTTTTACTTTTGTAAATAGTGTGATAATTAACATCTTTGTACTAAAATCATTGTCTGAATCTCTGATTTTTAACTTGTGAGGTAGTCCTGGAAATGAAATAATTGACATATTCCAGGTTTGGGATTCATGTTGCCAAAATGCTTTCCAAAAAAGATACCACTTTACATCTCACTGATAGTGTCTGAAATTGCTCTTCTCATCTCCAGACTTCACTTGACAATTCTCTACAACTTCGGGAGGGAGGAAGACCTCTCTGAGTGCCTCAGAAGGGACCTTCCTGGTCATCCCTACTAACCAATGACATTAGGTTATATGCATTTCTTGGCTCTGAATTGGGGACCTCAACAATTAGAAGACAGTATAGAATTGGAAGAACTTAGCAGGGACCATAGGTAATTGGAAAGGTTTCCAGCCTAACTAAGAGGCTTATGCGTGAGGATGAGGCCCTAAAGCCCACAGAGCTGAAGCACATCCTTTCTGCCTGGATTAGCAAAATGCCCACCCGCTGGTGGCTGAGAATATAGGAAGTATGGTCCCATTAGGATCTGTGGGAAAGAGAAAGGGGAGGTCGATTTGAGGAATTCTCTGTCCCTTTCTCAAGAATCCTAAGTGGGGAGAGGAGTGGCTTCAGACCCACTGAAGCACTTTTAAGGATCACACCAATTTTGAAAGCAGTGAAGTGGCCCAATTATCCTGGAATCCTGGAGGGAAATTCTCTAGCAAAACACTAGTCCCCTCCTCTCTCTTTTCTTCTCGTCTCTGGCTTTTGAGCCTTTACTTACCCAGCCTGATCTGGGCCGTTCACTGTCTTGTCTTGTCCCATTTAAAAGGAGTTGCAGCACATACCTCCATGGCATCAGGCCTGCTAAAGATGGGGAAACCCATGTGCCTCATTTCGAGCCCAGTGTGACCTTTTCCAGCCAGGGAGCTAACTCAGCCCAGGTGTCGAGGTGGGCCAAGACAGGCTGTGACGGAATGGGGTGGGGATTTAGGGGCCAACTGAGGTGGAAAAAAGACAGTAAAAAAAGACAGTATTGGTAAATTACTCTGGATGAGAATACACGGCAAGGGCTTTTTTTTCCTCCTCATTCTAAAACTCTGAAGCAGTTGTGGAGAAGGGACATGAGAGGCCCCTTCGTAGCCATGCCAAATAAACTTGAATTTTTTTTTTTTTTTGAAGACAGGATCTTGCACTGTCGCCCAGGCTCACTGCAACTTCCACCTACCGGGCTCAAGCCATCTTCCACCTCAGCCTACTGAGTAGCTGGGACTATAGGCCCATACCCCCATGCCTGATTAATTTTTGTATTTTTTGTAGAGATGGGGTTTCGCTATCTTGCCCGGGCTGGTCTGGAACTCCTGAGCTCAGGCTATCCTCCTGCCTCAGCCTCCCAGAGTGCTGGGATTATAGGCATGAGCACCCGGCCAAATGTGAAGTCTAATGCAGTGTGCTTGCTATGTCAGTTTAGCTTCCAGGAACGTCCCCAGTGCCTCCCTTTGCACTGAATTATCACCTCCAAGTTCTTCCTATATATTAATCCTGGAGCCTGCACGTTGCTTTGTGGAGTCACAGAAACAGCAGAGAAGGGAGACTGGGACATGGGTTAAGATTTCCTTCAACTATGGCCGGGCGTGGTAGCTCACGCCTATAATCCCAGCACTTAGGGAGGCCGAGGTTGGGCGGATCACGAGGTCAGGAGATCAAGACTCCTGGCTAACACAGTGAAACCCTGTCTCTACTAAAAAATACAAAAAATTAGCCGAGCGTGGTGGTAGGCACCTGTAGTCCCAGCTACTAGGGAGGCTGAGGCAGGAGAATGGCATGAACCTGGGAGGCGGAGCTTGCAGTGAGCCGAGATTGCGCCACTGCACTCCAGCCTCACAGAGCGAGACTCCATCTCAAAAAAAAAAAAAAAATTTCCCTCAACTCATAAATCATAATATCAGTAATCTCAAAGGTCACATAATTTATTCTTTTTGATAGAGATGGGGTCTCGCTATGTTGCCCAGGCTGGTCTTGAATTCCTGGGCTCCAGCAATCTGCCTGCCTTGGCCTCCCAAAGTGCTAGGATTACAGGTGTGAGCCACCTCACCCAGTCACATAATCTTTTCTGAGATAAAAGTTTCACATAATCTTTTTTGAGCTAAAAGTCACTCCTCTGTACAGACAAGAAAATCTCAGATTAGGTTTACTCTAGAGGAGAAAAGGGAGAGAATGTCTCCCTGCCTTCTTTCTTTCAACAAATATTTCTTTAATACCATAATATATATTCAATCCTGTACCTAGCCCACCACCGATTTGAAGATTTGATGCTTTTCAGAGTCCCAGAATTTTTTTTTTTTTTTTAGGCCTAGTCTTGCTGTGTCGCCCAGGCTGGAGTGCTGTGACACTATCTCGGCTCACTGCAACATCTGCCTCCCGGGTTCAAGCAATTCTCTGCCTCAGCCTCCCTAGTAGCTAGGATTACAGGCACCTGCCACCACGCCCGGCTAATTTTTGTATTTTTAGTAGAGACCAGGTTTCACCATCTTGGCCAGGTTGGTCTTGAACTCCTGACCTCGTGATCCACCCACCTCGGCCTCCCAAAGTGCTGGATTTACAGGTGTGAGCCACCGTGCCCAGCCCAGAGTCCTGGATTTTACTCTTTTATTTCTAGACAAAGGGTTATAGTTCCCAGAGAGCTGTAAGGAGAAGATTGGGTGGAGATGAGAGATGAATCAGCCTCTGACACCCCCAGGGTGACATACCTGTCTGCTGCCCCCACAGACATTCCTGGCTCCTGACTCAGTGGGTAGGTGGGACTAGGGGGATTCTGAGAGGAGGGGGACCTTCTTTGCAGAAACCTGCCTTTTCCACTCCCCACACAGCAGGGATGAGGTGGACCCTGTGAACAGGGTGAAGAATTTCAAGGAACTAAGAGTGGAATCAGGTTAAGAAAACCTAAACTTGGTCAATGAGCCTGGAAATTGGTCCAGTTCACAGTCTTTTCTCATTTAAGACAATTCTTTTCTGCCAGAGACTAGGGTGGAATTAGATTGAGAGGAGAGTAAGAAGGCTTTCTTTTCATTTTAATTTTACTTATTTTTTGGAGACAGTCTTGTTCTGTTGCCCAGGCTGAAGTGCAGTGGTGCAATCTCAGCTCACTGCAACCTTTGCCTTCTAGTTCAAGATATTCTCCTGCCTCAGCTTCCCAAGTAGCTGGCACGGCAGATGCGTGCTACCATGCCTGGCTAATTTTTATATTTTTAGTAGAGATGGGATTTCACCATGTTGGCCGGGTTGGTCTTGAACTCCTGACCTCAAGTGATCTGCCCACCTCGGCCTCCCAAAGTGCTGGGATTACAGGTGTGAGCCACCACATCCGGCCAGAAGAAGGCTTTCTTGATTCTTAGAAAGTCTAAGATAGGAGCAGGGCACCATAACATAATGTAGTTAGTTTGGGTTTTTTTGTTTGCTTTGTTTTGTTTTGTTTTTTTGAGACAGATTCTTGTTCTTGTTGTCCAGGCTGGAGTGCAATGGAGCAATCTCGGCTCACTGCAACCTCTGCCTCTCGGGTTCAAGCGATTCTCCTGCCTCAGCCTCCCAAGTAGCTGGGATTACAGGAGCCCACCACCACACTCAGCTTATTTTTTGTGTATATATATATATATATATATATATATATATATTTTTTTTTTTTTTTTTTAAGATGGAATTTTGCTCTCATTGCCCAGACTGGAGTGCAATAGCACAATCTAGGCTCACTGCAACCTCTGCCTCTTGGGTTCAAGCGATTCTCCTGCCTCAGCCTCCCGAGTAGCTGGGATTATAGGAGCCCACCACCACACTCAGCTTATTTTTTTTGTGTATATATATATATATTTTTTTAGATGGAATTTTGCTCTCATTGCCCAGACTGGAGTGCAATAGCACATTTAGGCTCACTGCAACCTCTGCCTCCCGCATGCAAGTTATTCTCCTGCCTCAGCCTCCTAAGTAGCTGGGATTGCAGGTGTCAGCTACCGCACCCGGCCATTTTTTGTACTTTGTAGTAAAGATGGGGTTTCACCATGTTGGCCATGCTGGTCTCGAACTCCTGACTTCAGGTGACCCACACACCTCGGCCTCCCAAAGTGCTGGGATTACAGGTGTGAGCCATGGCACCTGGCCAAATATAGATATTTTTTAACTGGTGAACTGCTAACATACAAAACTGACATATGTGTGACTGTTTTGGCCAAAGTATATGGAAACGGGAAACTGACCACTTGGCTCCTGCCCCATGGCAGCTTCTGGGAAACCACCTGAACACAGTTTGAAAACAGCTATTGTAGTTTAAAAATCATGGGACTGGCCGGGTGCGGTGACTCATGCCTGTAATTCCAGCACTTTGGGAGGCTGAGGCAGGTGGATCACCTGAGGTCAGGAGTTCGAGACCAGCCTGACCAATGTGGTGAAACCCTGTCTCTACCAAAAAAATAATAATACAAAAATACAAAAATTAGCTGGGTGTGGTATCGTGCACCTGTAATCCCAGCTACTCAGGAGGCTGAGACAGGAGAATCACTTAAACCCAGGAGGCAGAGGTTGCAGTGAGCTGAGATGGCACCACTGAACTCCAGCCTGGGTGACAGAGCAAGACTCCATTTGAAAAAAAAAGATAATAATAATAATAATAATAATGATAATGATAATAATGGGACTTGGGCCGGGCGTGGTGGCTCACGCCTCTAATCCTAGCACTTTGGGAGTCCAAGGTAGGCAAGTTGCTTGAGCTCAGGAGTTCGAGACTAGCCAGGGCAACATGGTGAAAATCCATCTCTACTAAAATACAAAAAATTAGCCAGGCATGACGGTATGTGCCTGTAGTCCCAGCTACTCGGGAGGGTGACGCAAGAGAATTGCTTGAACCCAGGAGGCAGAGGTTGCAGTGAGCCGAGATCATGCCACTGCACTCCAGCCTGGGCAACAGAGCCAGACTCCGTCTCATAAAAAAAAAAAAAAAAGAAAAGAAAATCATGGGGCTTGGAGTCAGACCCTGTTTCCACTCCTCAGCACGTGAGTAGTTGTACAACCTTGGTTATTAGGTTATTTAGCTGCTCTGAGCTTCAGTCTTTTTATTTGCAAAACAAATGTAATAACATGTATTACTGTGAGGATTAAGGTATGAAACTACCTGGCACACACTTGTCATGCCTGCTGGGGCTGCTACTGTACTCTGTTCTCTAGGAAGAAGCAGAAATGGGACACTGTTGGTCAGAAAAGCAAGCCTTGATGCAAGCCTCTGGACATCTGGGTGTGTGTGTGTGTGTGTGTGTGTGTGTGTGTGTGTGTGTGTGTGTGTGTGTGTGTCAGAGAGAGAGAGAGGGAGATGGAGGCAGGGAAGAGTACCTTGCTTTTTCTGGAAGGAGTGAGGGAGATGGAGGCAGGGAAGAGTACCTTGCTTTTTCTGGAAGGAGCCACAGTGGCCTTGGCCTTGCTGGGGTGCCTGGCTGGTTTTGAGAAGGCAGTGTTGGCCTCCATCACCTACTCCTGTGGATTCTACAGAGCCATTTGGATTTGACCTTCTGAAGTAACTATGCATAACAGAGGGAAGAGTAGATAACTTTAGTAGGTCATTTTAGGTTGCAGATTTTCTCCATACCATTCAAATTCTTCGGAGGAGAAGGTATTTGCAAGCGCTGGGCCTCCATTTTCTTGGGGATAATCTGGCAATATAGAAAAGATAAGGCTGAGATCCCTTGAATCTGTGTGAGCCCCAGTCTCTGGACAGCCCTTCCTCATCCCAGGACTAGCTGTATTTCCATTTCCATAATGGTCTGGAACTAATCCTGGTTACCAGGCATTTGGAAGGGTAGTTTTATTTTATTTTATTTTATTTTTTTGAGACGGAGTCTTGCTCTGTCGCCCAGGCTGGAGTGCATTGGCCGGATCTCAGCTCACTGCAAGCTTCGCCTCCCGGGTTTATGCCATTCTCCTGCCTCAGCCTCCCGAGTAGCTGAGACTACAGGCACATACTGTCACGCCTGGCTAATTTTTGTATTTTTAGTAGAGACGAGGTTTCACCATGTTAGCTAGGATGGTCTCAATCTCCTGACCTTGTGATCCGCCTGTCTCGGCCTCCCAAAGTGCTGGGATTACAGGCTTGAGCCACCGTGCCCGGCCGGAAGGGTAGTTTTAAACCCAAGTTCTGGCCAGGTGCAGTGGCTCACACCTGTAATCCCAACACTTTAGGAGGCTGAGGCTGGAGAATCACCTGAGGCCAGGAGTTCAAGACCAACTTGGACAATATAGCAATACCCTGTCTCTACAAATTTTTTTTTTTTTTAGACGGAGTCTCGCTCTGTCGCCCAGGCTGGAGTGCAGTGGCCGCGTTCTCAACTCACTGCAAGCTCTGCCTCCCAGGTTCCACGCCCGGCTAATTTTTTGTATTTTTTTTTTGAGACGGAGTCTCGTTCTGTCGCCCAGGCTGCAGTGCAGTGTTGTGATCTCAGCTCACTGCAAGCTCCGCCTCCCAGGTTCAAGCCTTTCTCCTGTCTCAGCCTCCCGAGTAGCTGGGACTACAAGCACCCACCACCACGCCAGGCTAATTTTTTGTATTTTTAGTAGAGACGGGGTTTCACTGTGTTAGCCAGGGTGGTCTTGATCTCCTGACCTCGTGATCCACCCACCTCGGCCTCCCAAAGTGCTGGGATTACAGGCGTGAGTCACCGCACCCAGCCCCCAATTTTTTTTTTTAAAGTTAGCCAGGCATGGCTGGGCGCGGTGGCTCACGCCTGTAATCCCAGCACTTTGGGAGGCCAAGGCAGGCAGATCACCTGAGGTCGGGAGTTCGAGACCAGCCTGACCAATATGGAGATACCCCATCTCTACTAAAAGTACAAAATCAGCCAGGCATGGTGGTGCATGCCTGTAATCCCAGCTACCTGGGAGGCTGAGGCAGGAAAATTGCTTGAACCTGGGAGGTGAAGGCTGTGATGAGCCAAGATCATGCCATTGCACTCCAGCCTGGGCAACAAGAGCAAAACTCCGTCTCAAAAAACAAAACAAAATATTAGTCAGGCACAATGGCACACATCTGTAGTCCTAGCTACTCAGAAACCTGAGGCCAGAGGATTGCTTGAGCACAGTTCAAGGCTGCAGTGAGGTATGATCATGCCATTGCACTCCAGCCTGGTTAACAGAGGGAGACCCTGTCTCAAAAATAAAAATAATAAATATATCCAAGTTTTGAGCACTTTCCAGTATACGGAACCCTGCGGGAGTCACTGTGGGAAGAAAGGAGGAATAATGGGACAAAGGTACCATTATCCAGGAGCTCTCTGAGGAGATGAGAAATCCAGGATAGCTGCAAACCCAGAGGTAGGATTAAGTACATATGAAATCAGAACTGAACACATGTACCTACATACATGGAAAGTGTTGGTAAAACAGCATATCCAAAGCTCTGTACATGTGTTAAAGAGAGTGGCTGGCTGGGCGCGGTGGCTCTCACCTGTAATCCCAGCACTTTGGGAGGCTGCGGCGGGCGGATCACAAGGTCAGGATATCGAGACCATCCTGGCTAACATGGTGAAACCCCGTCTCTACTAAAAATACAAAAAATTAGCTGGACATGGTGGCGGGCGCCTGTAGTCCCAGCTACTCGGGAGGCTGAGGCAGGAGAATGGTGTGAGCCCAGAAGGCGGAGCTTGCAGTGAGCCTAGATTGCGCCACTGCACTCCAGCCTAGGCGACAGAGCGAGACTCTGTCTCAAAAAAAAAAAAAAAAAAAAAAAAAAAAGGGAGTGGCTAACCTAGTTGTGACCTAGAGATGGGCTTTGAAATTTGGAAAAGGTTAAAAAGAACATGATCAAGTGGAGGGGACAATGGGAAGGGGAGGTCACCAAGAAATTTCCAGTGGAACTTGGCATTCTTACCTGCTTTTTCTTCTGGGACAGATTTTTAAATTAAGATATAATTCATGTACCATAAAGTTCACCTTTTTAAAGTGTAAAATTCAGTGGTTTTTAGTATATTCACAAAGCTGTGCAACTATTTAAATCTAGAACATTTCATTACCCCAAAAGAAACTCTGGGCTGGGCGCGGTGGCTCACACATGTAATCCCAACACTTTGGGAGAATGAGGCGGGCGGATCACGAGGTCAAGAGATTGAGACCAGCCTGGCCAACATGTTGAAACTCTGTCTTTACTGAAAAATACAAAAATTAGCCGGGCGTGTTGGCATGTGCCTATAATCCCAGCTACTTGGGAGGCTGAGGCAGGAGAATCTCTTGAACCCAAGAGGCAGAGTTGTGGTGAGCCGAGATGGTACCACTGCACTCCAGCCTGGCAACAGAGTGAGACTCTTTCTCAAAAAAAAAAAAAGAAAAGAAAAGAAAAAGAAACTCCGTACCCATTAGCAGTGGGTCTGAATTTTTTTTTTTTTTTTTTTTTTTTTTTTTTGCAGTCAGAGTCTTACTCTGTTGCCCAGGCTGGAGTGCAGTGGCGTGATCTCAGCTCACCACAACCTCCGCCTCCCGGGTTCAAGCAATTCTCCTGCCTCAGTCTCCCAAGTAGCTGGGATTACAGGCGCCTACCACCATGCCCAGCTAATTTTGTATTTTTAGTAGAGATGGGGTTTCACCATGTTGGCCAGGCTGGTCTCAAACTCCTGACCTCAGGTGATCCACCCGCCTCGGCTTCCCAAAGTGCTGGGATTACAGGTGTGAACCACTGCGCCCACCTTTTTTTGTTTTTGAGAGAGAGTCTCACTCTGTCACCCAGGCTGGAGTGGCAGTGGCACAATCTTGGCTCGCAACCTCTGCCTCCCATGTTCAAGCGATTCTCCCGCCTCAGCCTCCCAAGTAGATGGGACTATAGGCGCATGCTAATTTTTGTATTTTTAGTAGAGATGGGGTTTCGCCATGTTGGCCAGGCTGGTCTCAAACTTCAGGCCTCAAGTGATCTGTCTGCCTCGCCCTCCAAATTGCTGAGATTACAGGCATGAGCCACTGTGCCTGGCCTTGAAATTGTTCAAATATCAAATGTAGGCCAGGAAAAGATGGCAAGAAATGTTCACCAAGAGATTAAAAAAAAAAGTCATGGACAAAAAGGTTTAGGATCCTTGTGGTCAGAACCTTGTGCCCAATATGTGCAACTATTATGTACCCATAAAAACATTAAAAAATGAAAAGAGCCTGGACATTAAGCATTGAAACATTAAAAACGAAAAGAGCCTGGACGTGGTGGCTCACGCCTGTAATCTCAGCAGTTTGGGAGGCTGAGATGGGTGGATTGCTTGTGCTGAGGAGTTCAAGACCCACCTGGGCAACATAGTGAAAGTCTGTCTCTACAAAAATTAGCTGAGCATGGTGGTGCACACCTGTAGTCCCAGCTACTTGAGGGGCTGAGGTGGGATGATAGCTTGAACCTGGGAGGTCAAGGCTGCAGTGAGCCGAGATTGTGGCACTGCACTTCAGCCTGGGTGACCAAGTGAAAAAAAAAAAAAAAAAGAGAGAGAAAAGAAAAGGGCTGGGCGCAGTGGCTCAAGCCTGTAATCCCAGCACTTTGGGAGGCCGAGACGGGCGGATCACGAGGTCAGGAGATCGAGACCATCCTGGCTAACACGGTGAAACCCCATCTCTACTAAAAAAATACAAAAAACTAGCCGGGCGAGGTGGCGGGCGCCTGTAGTCCCAGCTACTCGGGAGGCTGAGGCAGGAGAATGGCGTAAACCCGGGAGGCGGAGCTTGCAGTGAGCCGAGATCCAGCCACTGCACTCCAGCCTGGGTGACAGAGCGAGACTCCATCTCAAAAAAAAAAAAGAAAAAAAAAAAAAGAAGAGAAGGAGAGAGAGAGAAAAAAAGAAAATAAAGAAAATAAAAGAAGCTGGTGCCTAAGCCAGCTCACATTTAGCCCTAGTAAGCATCTGATTTAGAGATATTCCAATGCACAGCATCTGGTTTAAAATACTTCAACACCGACACACTACCTTAGGGCAGCTTACTTCTCCCCATATGGGGCAACCACGAGTGGTCCAGAGCTAACAGACAAAAGTCAGAGGCTGAGAGAAAAGAAAGAAGTTCCTTTCCCAGGACTTGCCCATTAAGAGAGAGTCACCAGACCTGTCTGGTGAGAGAAATCAGGTCACCTCTAGAGCTGAGTGGAGTTATTTGCCCTGCCTAGAGTCCCTGGTTTGGAGCCTTGAAATCTGACACACCTCTAGGAAAGGAAGGGAGAAAACAGGGGACCCAGAAGGCATCAGAGTGGTCCTGCCGGCTTCCCCTGTAGAAGCAGGAATTCTGACAAAGCCCATCAGAGTGGTCCTGCCAGCTTCCTCTGTAGAAGCAGGAATTCTGACAAAGCTCTTCAGTTTTGAGTCCCATAGGTATAGCCAAGCTTGGACCCTGGGCTCAGCTGTATCTTGCCAGGTGGAAGAGTGAACACCTGATGTGAGGGCAGCATTATCAGGGGCTCAGCAGGCATGCAGGTCAGCTTTGGCAATAAGGCTGCTCCTCAGGACTGGGCCTGCCTCATTATGCTGCTTTGGGCATAAAAATGCTGGCCAAATCCTAGACTTACTGAAGCTGGAAGGATTCCTTAATAGCTGACATTTGAGGCTGGGTGAGGTGGCACAAGCCTGTAACCCTAGCACTTTGGGGCCAAGGCAGGAGGATCGCTTGAGCCCAGGAGTTTGAGACCAGCCTGGCCAACATGGTGAAACCTTGTCTCTACTAAAAATAAAACAAAAAATTAGCTGGGTGCAGTGGCAGGCACCTGTAGTCCCACCTACCAGGAGGCTGAGGTGGGAGGATCGCTTGAGACCAAAAGCTCGAGGTTGCCGTGAGCTGAGATCGCACCACTGTCAGCCTGGGGTGACAGAGCCAGACCCTGTCTCAAAAATAAAAAATAAAAAAAATAAAAAATAGGCCAGGCGTGGTGGCTGATGCCTGTAATCCCAGCATTTTGGGAGGCCGAGGTGGGTGGATCACAAGGTCAGGAGTTCGAGACCAGCCTCATCAACATGGTGAAACCCCGTCTCTACTAAAAATACAAAAAATTAGCTGGGCATGCTGGTGCATGCCTGTAATCCCAGCTGCTAAGGAGGCTGAGGCAGGAGAATCGCTTGAACCCTGAACGCGGAGGTTGCAGTGAGCCAAGATTGTACCACTGCACTCTAGCCTGGGCAACAGAGCAAGACTCTGTCTAAAAAAAGAAATAATAAGGCCAGGCGGGGTGGCTCACGCCTGTAATCCCAGTACTTTGGGAGGCTGAGGTGGGTGGATCACGAGGTCAGGAGATCGAGACCAACCTGGCTAACACGGTGAAACCCCGTCTCTACTAAATATACAAAAAATTAGCCGGGCGTGGTGGCAGACGCCTGTAGTCCCAGCTACTCAGGAGGCTGAGGCAGGAGAATGGCGTGAACCCGGGAGGCGGAGCTTGCAGCGAGCTGAGATCGCGCCACTGCACTCCAGCCTGGGTGACAGAGCGAGACAACGTCTCAAAAAATAAAATAAAATAATAAAAAATTAGCTGGGTGTGGTGGCAGTCCCCTGTAGTCCCAGCTACTAGGAGGCTGAGGCTGGAGGATCACTTAAGACCAGAAGCTCTAGCTGAGATCACGCCACTGTCGCACCCGGGTGAGGGAACCCGACCCTGTCTCAAGAAGAAAAAAAAAAAAAATGGCCTGGAGTGGTGCTCACTCCTGTAATCCCAGCACTTTGGGAGGCCGAGACAGGCGGATCACCTGAGGTCAGGAGTTCGAGACCATCTGACTAACACGGTGAAACCCCGTCTCTACTAAAAATACAAAAAATTAGCCGGGCGTGGTGGCGGGCGCCTGTCGTCCCAGCTACTCGGGAGGCTGAGACAGGAGAACGGCGTGAGCCCAGGAGGCGGAGCTTGCAGTGAGCCGAGATCGTGCCACTGCACTCCAGCCTGGGCAACAGAGCAAGACTCTGTCTAAAAAAAAAAAAAAAAAGAAAAAGAAAAAAACTAAATTTGTTGAGCCTGTTCCTGTGGGTTACTTTACAGCAACTATAAAAGGAAGGTACTGCTTTTCAGTTCCCCTGTTTATAAATGAGGACACAAAGATAAGCAAGATTAAGAGCCTTGGTCAAGGCAGGCTGGGAGTCAAACCCAGGCCGTCTGAGTCCAAAACCGCAAATTTCTCTTTCTTTTTTGGGGGGGTGGGGGTGGGGGGGGGACAGAGTCTCACTCTGTTGCCCAGGCTGGACTGCAGGCACGATCTCGGCTCACTGCAAGCTTCGCCTCCCGGGTTCACGCCATTCTTCTGTCTCAGCCTCCCGAGTAGCTGGGACTACAGGCGCCCGCCACCACGCCCGGCTAATTTTTTGTATTTTTAGTAGAGACGGGGTTTCACTGTTTTAGCCTGGATGGTCTCGATCTCCTGACCTCGTGATCCGCCCACCTCGGCCTCCCAAAGTGCTGGGATTACAGGCGTGAGCCACTGCGCCAGGCCAAAACCGCAAATGTTCACTCTTGTGTTAGCCTTTAGTCCAAGTCCCTTATGATACAAGAGGGAAACTGAGGCCCAGGGATGTATAACGGCTTTTCCAAGGTCGCACAGCCAGCCAGCCAGGGACACAATCCAAGCCTCTCGGCGACAGGTCCAGGGCTGCCTGGACTCCGGAGTGTGGTGAGGGCATCTTGGCGGCCTTTTTCCAGCCGACCCCGCCGCCAGCCCGGCCCAGGCCCAGCCGGGTGAGCTGATGACTCAACGGGCGGGCACTGCATTTTGCTATCCTGCCTCGTCCCGCTGCTCTAGAGGGTTCCCAGCTCTCGGGCCAGACGGGTGACAACTTGTCTGAGTGAAACCGGGAAAGCGCCGCCCCTCGGCGCTCAGCAGGCGGCGGGGGCGCCGCTCAGTCAGTCAGCTAGTTGTGGCGTCCGCCAGGCCTGGCGGGCGGCGGGAAACTCGCCGCGCGCGGTCCGCCGCTCAGTTTCCCATTGGCTCGTCGGGCCCCCCGGGGTGGTACCCTGGGGCAGCTCCCTCCTGTGATTGGGTGGCAGAGCCTCGGGCCCCGCCTCCAGTCCTGGCTGTGAAGGCGAGACCGAGCAATGCGGCCGCAGGTTCCGGCGTGTTGCTGGCTGCAGAGAGCGGAGGCGGCGGGCTCGGGAGGCAACGCTCCCAGCGGCCATTCCCACCCAGCTCGTCCTTCCTCCCCACCAGCCCGTTTCCTTTTGTCTCCATTTCCGAACTCTTTGGGACGTGACCCTCTCCTAAGATCTGGGCTTTTATGGCGGCACTGTACCCCTGCCTCAAATCGTACTTCCCTCCGCTGAGATCTGAGCCCTTGATGAGACTGTGACCCGCCTGTAAATCGGGTGCTCAGTGCCGCTCACTACTGCAGCGCTGTCCTTAGATCTCATGCCGGAGACTTCACTATTTCCTGTCCCGCTCCACCTGAGCTCGTCAGCCTCCCGCGCTGCGGCTCCCACTCACCTCCCCTCGGCCCTGCAGAGGAGGCTCGGCGCCTCCTGTGGGTTCACCTGACCCTCCCGGTCCCATCCAGTTTGACTGGGGCCGCCCTGATGGAGACAGCCGGACCCCGGCCTCACCTGGACTCAAAGTCTTGCGTGCAGGTCACTGAGCCACCCAGGGAGGTCAGGGCCCTAACTCAGAGGTCGAAAGTCAGGATCTCTAAATCAGATTCCAGTTCCACTCCCAACCCATCGCCAAGAACTGGAGAGAGACAGGAGGAGTGTCACAGGGGAACTTTATTGAGAGGAAACATGGTCACACCCAGCAGACATGCTTTCCTTCAATGTCGGTCTTGCACTGGCGCGCGCGCGCGCACACACACACACCCATCTCCAGCCCCTGCCACTGTCCAGTTCTCAGCCACAAGGCGGGACATTCCTCAATTCCTACGACCAGAGGCAGCAGGGGCAGGAGTGAGGCAAGAGGGAGGGGAGAAGTAGCCTGGTCCTGGGGTCGGGAGGAAGCGGTGCGGAGAGCAGGGCTGGGGTCATGACCAGTGGTTAGGTGCGCTCAACAGCTGCAAGAAGAGTGGGATCCCCAGCCCCAGGTGGCCTCAGCTCTGCCAGTCCCTCTCCACGGAGCCGTTTGGAGTAAGAACAGCGCCTGGGGGAGAAGGGTGGGGCCTCCCACCCCATATTAGTCCTCTCGGCAGGGTGGGGGACTGAAGGGGGCAGGGCAGGGTGGGGCGGTGGTGGGCAACACTCAGCTCTGGGGCTCCTGGGGAGCCTCGCCCCCCTCTTCCCCGGCGTTGTCGGCCGTCCACAGCGTCAGGTTGTCTCGCAGCAGCTGCATGATGAGGGTGCTGTCTTTGTAGGAGTCCTCGCTGAGGGTGTGCAGATCAGCCATGGCCTCATCGAAAGTGGTCTTGGCCAGCGAGATGGCCTCCTCGGGGCTGTTGGCGATCTCGTAGTGGAAGACGGAAAAGTTCAGGGCCAGGCCCAGGCGGATGGGATTGGTGGGCGGCATCTCCTTCTTGCTGATGTCCATGGCCTCCTGGTAGGCTGCCCGGGCTGAGTCGATGATGCGCTTCTTGTCGTCACCAGTGGCCACCTCGGCCAAGTAGCGGTAGTAGTCGCCCTTCATCTTCAGGTAGAAGACCCTGCTCTCCGCGTCCCCAGCCTCCTTGATGAGATGGCTGTCCAGCAGGCCCAGCACGGTGTCGCACACGCCCCGGAGCTCAGTCTCCACCTTCTCCCGGTACTCACGCACCTCGGGGCCCTTCTCCTCCGAGCCCTCCTCGTTGCTTTTCTGCTCAATACTGGACAGGACCCTCCAGGCAGCCCTCTGGCCGCCCACCACATTCTTGTAGGCTACTGAGAGCAGGTTTCGCTCTTCGCAGGAGAGCTCCTCACCTTTCTCCACGGCGCCCTTCATGAAGGCTGCCATGTCCTCATAACGTTCGGCCTGCTCTGCCAGCTTGGCCTTCTGGATCAGACTGGCTCTCTCCATGGCTCTGGGGACACACAGGCGGGCGGCGGGCTAACTGCTGCCTGGGACCAATGCCGGACTCTGTGCCTCTCCTGCTCTTGGCCTGCCTTTTGGCTGGGTGGCCAGGCCCAGAGAAGGGTGGGGAGGAGCAGGGGGCGGGACCAGGGCCCAAGACCTGCCTCCCTCTCCTCTCCTCCCCACACCCTTTCCGGCTCTGCAGTAAAGGTAAAAAGGCTGGGATGTGGGGGTGAGTCATCAGAACAGTCAGCAGAAGAAATCTGGGCGTCGGCCCCACCTGCACAGGCACCTTTCCAGGCTCTAGGCTGCCCCCTCTTGTTCGGGGCTGGCATCATATGGCTGCTCACATCAGGAAACTGCCTGGCTTCTCAAATCAGATCCTCCTTCACAGCGCCCTTACAGAGGCTAAGGGCGGCTTTAGCCCCTGGCTGCTTCTGCCTCGACAGAGCCCATAAAGGTTCAGGAGGATGGGGTTCCTAATCCTGCCAGGTAACTTCTCCCCTTGATTCAGGTGAGGATAACTCATGTTTAGGCAGGGCCATAGAGTTTCCCAAGCACTTTCATATTCACCATCGAATTTAATCCCCACTGTGTCTCTGTGACACACACAGGACCACAGAGATGGGAACACTAAGTCTCAGAGAGGGGTGAGATTTGCTCAAAGTCACATAGCCACCACTTCCCTGAAACTCCTTTCTGCACCCTGCTTCCTTTAGCTTTTCTCCCATTGAAGTCTCTGACCTATGAGCTCCAGGCTGTGTTTGGAAGTGAGATCCAGGCTCTTTCTCAATCTACCTGAAGATGGTTCCATCCCTCAGGCCTCACTCCCCCTCAGGGTCCCCTCTGAGCTCCCAGAATGCGCAGGTGGCAGCTTTCAGAGTGCCACTTAATGAAGTGTTTAACAAGCAGCCTCTGACGCTCCAGCCCAGCCTTTGTAATTAGTCACCCAGTAGGTTTGTTGGACACATTTCCCATCACTACACAATTTTCCCTTTCAAGTTGGTGGCCTGTTGCCACTTGTTTGAGGATTTACCCTCTGGCCCTCCACACCAGGTCACTTGCCCTCTCCAAGCCACATGCCATCAGGTACCAGTGGGGTTCACAGAGGGTGGGGTCCAGCTCCCCGGCTGTCCCACTTTCCTGCCTGACTCAGACTGCTCTCTGTCTGAGGCTGGGAAGCAGTCCAGTTTGATCCCCCAGGGGGGACGCTAGCAACCTGGGGAGAGAGAGGACTGAGAAAGGGAGGTGGCAGTGACACATACCATTCTGTTTTATGGGGCAGCAATCCCAGCTACGTGATGCCTCCCCCAGCCTGTCTCTCAGAAGTTTCCCTGTTCCTTCCTTTTTTTTTTTTTTTTTTTTTTTAAATAGAGACAGGATCTCACTACATTGCCCAGGCAGGTCTCAAACTCCTGGGCTCAAGCAATTCTCCTGCCTCAGCCTCCCAAACTGCTGGGATTATGGGCATGAGCCACTTCCTTCCTTTTGACCATTACCCCACCTCTGACCCCTGGCAGAGTCCTCAGATGGAGACCTCTGTTGCCAGCCTTCTTTCCCTGCTTGCTGGGGCCCTGGCCTCAAGTTTCATCAGGAGTTTCACCAAAGGGTGTTGGCATTGAGCCTACAGGGATGGATTCCTGCTTATCTGCCCCACCCCTAGCCAAAGCTTA
Source organism: Macaca nemestrina (assembly GCF_043159975.1). NCBI lineage: Eukaryota > Metazoa > Chordata > Mammalia > Primates > Cercopithecidae > Macaca > Macaca nemestrina. The sequence continues at coordinate 207,215,714 of NC_092125.1, forward strand.
GATGGGCCTCGGGTACGGCTCCTTTCACTGGGATTCTGCCCGCCTAATAGTTGAGCTAGGATAATTTCACAGACCTGTGTCTCCCCCAGGTACCCTGAGTGTCTGAACACTCATCTTCCCTCCTAGAGGGAGGCTTAGGCCAGAACTCTGGGGACCAAAGATGAGATTCTTCTCTTTTGCCACAAGGAGGAGTAGGGACATGTCTGGACTAATGCTACAGGGTTTCCAAGGAAGTAAAGGGGATTTCAGGTTTGACAGCCCAAAGATTTTGCTCAATTCAGAGAACTGACGTAGAAAACGATAGGAACCACACGAAAATACCAGCTTATAGAGGGTATCTTGAGGTAGTGAGACTGACTGATTTTGCTTCCCCTTGATTTTCTTTTCTATTTTCTTTTTTTGGGATAGGGTCTCACTCTGTTGTCCAGGCTGAAGTACAGTGGTATGATCACAGCTCACTGCACTCTCAACTTCCTTGGCCTCAGGTGATCCTCCTGCCTCAGCCTCCTAAGAAGCTGGGACTACAGGTGCTCACCACAACGCCCAGCTAATTTTTGTATTTTTTGTAGAGACAGGGTCTCATCATGTTGCCCAGGCTGGTCTCAAACTCCTGGGTTCAAGCAATCCTCTTGCCTTGGCTTCCCAAAGTGCTGGGATTACAGGTGTGAGTCACTACACCTGGTCTTTTTGATTTTCTTATTCTCTCTAATTTATAAATAGTGAATATGGGTCGGGTGCGGTGCCTCACGCCTGTAATCCCAGCACTTTGGGAGGCCGAGGCAGGCGGATCACGAGGTCAGGAGATCAAGACCATCCTGGCTAACATGGTGAAATCCCATCTCTACTAAAAATACAAAAAATTAGCCAGGCGTGGTGGCGCACACCTGTAGTCCCAGCTACTTGGGAGGCTGAGGCAGGAGAATTGCTTGAACCCGGGAGGCGGAGGTTGCAGTGAGCCGAGATCACGCCACTGCACTCCAGCCTGCGTGACAGAGCGAGACTCCGTCTCAAAACAAAACGACGACAAAAAAGTGAATATGTATTGTTTGTCTATGAGATACAGAATAGCCTAGTACCCTTGGAATCAGACTGCCTAAATGTAAATCTTATAGCTGTTTGTGGCCTTGGCCAAATGATTTAAGCTCTGTGAGCCTCAGTTCCTGTAAGTATAAAATGGGACTTGTGAGGATTACACGAGTTAATGGAAAGCACAGTAGAATGGATGGAAACTATTATTATTTTTTTCTTTTTTTCGAGATGGAGTTTCGGTCGTCACCCAGGCTGGAGTGTAGCGGCATAATCTCGGCTCACTGCAACCTCCATCTCCTGGGTTCAAGCGATTCTCCTGCCTCAGCCTCTCGAGTAACTGGGATTACAGGGGTGCACCACCACGCCTGGCTAGTGTGTGTGTGCGCGTGTGTGTGTGTGTGTGTGTGTGTGTGTGTATATATTTCTTTTTTTTTTTTAAGTAGAGATGTGGTTTCACCATGTTGGCCAGGCTGGTTTCGAACTCCTGACCTCAAGTGATCCACCCGCCTCAGCCTTTCAAAGTGCTGAAATTACAGGCATAAGCCACCGTGCCTGGCCAGATGGCAACTATTATTGTCATGTGAAAAAATCCCATCAACTTTATTATGATCCACATATACTCACAAAGCACTAACATAGAGCTAGGTTCTGTGAAATGAGGAAGGACCCCAAGCCAGGACTTAACCAAAGGCCAGACCTTCCCAGTTGGGTGTCTACAGGGGAGAGAAGGAGGCAGTTTGCCCATAGCCTTCTCTCTCCAGATGGATGAATGGCCAGATGGCCAGATGTGCTCAGCACTGCCTCCTTCCTCTCCATCTGGGACAGGAGTGTCCAATCTTTTGGCTTCCCTGGGCCACATTGGAAGAAGAATCGTCTTGGGCCACACATAAAATACACCAACACTACCGACAGCTGATGAGCTAAAAAAAAAAAAAAAAAAGTGCAAAAAAATCTCATAATGTTTTAACAAAGTTTACTAATTTGTGTTGGGCTGCATTCAAAGCTGTTCTGGGCCACATGCAGCCTGCGGGCCGTGGGTTGGTCAAGCTTGATCAGGACATTCCTGTGACCTCAGCAGCTCCTGGAACCTCAGGGGCCTTCCTTTGTACTAGTCATCCAGTCGGGGCTTCCCCAAGTCCTGGGGGAAAGCTGGAGATCCCAGGACACTGGGAACCTGGAAGGCAGGGCCTGGCAGGCCCAGGAACTTTGGAGCTTGAGTCCAGGGAGGGACCATTTGCTTTCTGCCACTGAAGCCAGGGGACCTGGTGGTGGTTCACGCCCTCCGCATAGCCATGAGCAAGGGCAGGGAAGCCCCTTCATTCCTACTCCTCCCCTGCTGGAGCTCAGGGGTGCATCTGCGAGCCAGGCTGCCTGACACCTCCTGCCCGCTCTGGCCTGTTGATCCTGACTCAGTTCCTGTCTCAGGTACCTCCCTTTGCCTCCGGGCCTCCATTTCCCAAGTTCAGGAGCTCAGACGGGCAGGAGGCAGCAGGTCCTGGCAGGGCATGGAGCTCCACAGTCAGCTGTCTGAGTCAGCAGGACAGGAGCTGGGGTTGCAGCCCAAAGGGGCTATCCTCATCCTGCTTGCTACCTCCCCACCCTCCTCCTGTACAGCATCCATTCTACCAGCAGGGCTTAAGGGCTCTGGCCCCATAGTCAACCAATCCTTCTTAGCTGGTAATAATAGGCTTTGAAGGGTTGTGATGAAGGCAGCAACCATTTGCTGTCTACCTCCACTGAGGACAGAGGACAGGGCTCTGATAGCAATGGGAGGGATGCCAGGTAGATTCTAGAAAGAACTTCCTGAGAAATGTTTCCGTCTTGGAATGATCAAACTAAACAGGTTGCCAGAGGAAGCTCTAGCACCTTTTCCCACTGGCTAGTTGGGAACAAAAGTGCAGTTACCTAGCCAAGGGCTCACTTTACTAGTTGCCTTTGGGAAGGGATATTCAATTATATTTATTATCTTTACTGCTCCTTGTGGAGCAGGGCGACCCCATAGGCAGTGTGCCCAGAGTAGCCTACATTACTTTTAAGTAATTCGTGGTTCTGATTCTTTTTCTCTTGAAGGCACTGCTGTTTAGAGTATCCCACATCTAAACCAGTCCAGTCTAGAGACAGTGCGGAATTTATGAAGAGAGAATGGAATGAGGTCAGAGTGTGGGACTGCATCCCAGCTCTGTTGTAAGGCCTTGGGCAGGTCCCTTCCTGCCTCTGGGCTTCAATTTCCCCATCAGTAAAACAAGGAGCCTGGCCCAGATCAACTCTAAGCCCTCTACTGGCTATGACATTCTCTAATTTTAGGGTTTCTCCAAGATCTCATCCTCCCACTGCTGTATTCATTCCTTAGGTAGTGCAGATGGCTCAGAGCTCGGGGCAGAGATCAGGTTCCGATCTGGGATTTGCTGCTTTGCCAGCTGGGTGACCTTGGGCAGCTCCTGTTTCTTCCCTGAGTCTCAGTTCCCTCATCTGTAAAAAGGGTGACATCATCCTCCTCAAACTGGAATCTATCATCTCAAACGTTTTCTTAGCTGAGCACTCACTGGGGATCGGAGTGGAAAGGCAGTAGGGAAGAAGAATTTGGGGGCCTCCAAGCCCCTGAGGCAGGGGAAGGTGGAGGGGACAAAGAGGGGACAGGATGGCCTTTTTTCATGTGCCCATGGGGGCTTAGCCACAGCCCTCTCTGCCTGCCTCCGGCGGGCAAGAGTCCCTCCTGGGACTCGGCAAGCCCTTGCTGAATGGTAGCGGTAATTATTTTTTGGCCCATAGTACCGTGTATGCACATGTGTGTATCTTGACGTGGGGCAGCAGCTGGGGAGAGTGAAGGCTCCATGAGATCATTACCCTGGGCTGGGCTCAGTTCATGGGTATGGCAGTCCCAAACTTAACAACCCTCTGTCTCAGCCTGCGCTGGGACCTTTCCGAAACCAGAGGTCGGCTAAGGCTGGGTGGTGTCTGGAATTGAGACCAAGAGTTCTGGAGGGGCAGAGTGAAAAGGATGCCAACCACTTTTCCTGTGTCCCTGCTGGCTTTGTTGTGCTTTTAAATCTCCAGAGCAGCACTGGCCAGTTGGAAGAAAGCTGGGAGCGAGGGGGAGCCATATGTTCTGCACGCCCACTACAGGTCCCATCCCTGGGCCCCAAAGTAAAGGCGGCACCAGACAGCCAATGCTATGGCAAGAAAAGGGGAATCTTTATTTTGGTTAAAAAAACGTACAGGATAGCAGACAAGCAACCCCCAGCCCTGGGCTCAGCTGATTTTCCTTGGACCAGCTGTTTCCTTTAGTCCCCTGAAGCGTATGGGGCTGTGCACAGCTGGCTCGGTCCCTCGGTGCCTAGAGCAAAGGAGGCACGCACCCTCCCTACATCTTAGCTACTCCGGTGGAGGGTTGGGGGTGGGAGGTGGACAGGCCGTGGGAACAGTGTCAAGCCAGTTGTGCTTAGAACAGTCACCAAACTTGTTCAGCAGCGTCATCCACCATCAACACCCGACAGTTCCTGAGGAAACCTGCTGGGCTTGACTATGGCTATGCCTGATCTGGGGGGGTGGAGGGACAGGCTGTAAGGCCAGATTCCTAGAGTCTTGACACCTCACAAATCCGGGGAAGGGGAAGTCAGTGGAAGAGAGAGGGAGCATTTCAGCATAGAGTCACATTATTGTGCTGATGGCTGCGTTATGGCTTTCTACACTCTGGCCGGCATGGAGCGGGAGTGGGGCAGAGTCCAGCCCCTGCCCCCTATGGGGGCCCTAGAGAGCACACAGGCCGGGCAGGCTTGGGGGCAGACTCTGTAGGCACAGATGGTGGCAGATGGGCCACAGGTTAGGCAGGTGGAGGTGCCGGGTGCCTGGCTCCCCCCAGGCCACTCCTGGAGAGGCAGAGAGCAGCGGTCCTCAGGAGGTCTTTAAGCCCCCGCACACACTGGAGATCCCCGGCAGGACAGCAAAGAAGGAGAAGAGAGAGGGTTAGCGGGGTTGGGAGGAGGGAGGCGGCCTGCAGGGGCCCCGGTGGTGGGGACAGGTGCTGCCACAGCACCTGCCTCTCTCCCCGAGAAAAGGGCCAAGCAAGGCTCAGGCAGCAGACAACAAAGCAGGAGAGAAAACGGGCGGGTGAGAGAAAGCTCAGCGGGGACAGAAAGCCAGGACACAAGAGCGTTAGTGACTGGTGGCCCCTGCATACCAGGACTCCACCAGCACAGACCCAAGCACCTCAGGGCAGGTTCGCCATCCTCTCCCCAGCCTCACCCTCACCCTCCTCTTCCAGCTGGAGAGCTGCTCTGCGCGAAGCTACCTCCTCAGTCCACAGTGGGGCTGGGCTCTTAGCCTGGCCCTATATCCCGATCCTTCTGCTTAGCAGGGAATCCCTGGAGACCCTACCACCACCAGCACACACACCGAACCACACAACAGACAGATGGACGGGCTCCATGGGGTTGGCGAGGCATGCGATGAAGATGAGATGGTGTGTGAAGGGAGCGGGCAGTGCTGGCCGACAGGGGAGAAACGGTCTTACCAGCTAACCCTCTGCAAAGAGACCTGTTAGCTCCCCTCAGGCTGTGCAGGAGATGGCAAAATCCTGACAGGTGTCCTCCTGAGGGAGATACCAGAGAGGTGGGCCAGTGTTATGAGTTGTCTGGCTGGGCCCTGCTGCCCAGGTTGGAGGTGGTAGCCAGGGAAGCTCCGGCTCTCAAACTGGAATCTACCGTCTCTCAAACGTTTTCTTAGCTGAGCACTCACTGGGGATCGGAGTGGAAAGGCAGTAGGGAAGAAGAATTTGGGGGTCTCCAAGCCCCTGAGGCAGGGGAAGGTGGAGGGGACAAAGAGGGGACAGGATGGCCTCTTTTCACGTGCCCATGGGGGCTCAGCCACAGCCCTCTCTGCTCTGCCTCCGGCGGACAGAGCTCCAGCCAGGTGAGGGAAGATGTAGCCAGATCACTGGGCTGCCTGCCTTCGCACAGTCTCCCCAGGAAATAACCAACTTTGTCCGAAAGAACAGAGGGCTGCCAGCTGGGGCCTCAGCAAAGGAAAAGCAAACAAAAACCAAACCAAAGCAAATCAACTCTTATAAACTAAAGTTTTATTACAGGCAGGAACAAAGAATACTGGCTTAAATAAAAGGTAGATGGGAGCCCCCTCCTCTAGCCAGCTTCTTCCTCAACTCCCAGGGCCACTGCAGTGATGGCCCAGGGCCCTGAGGTTGGGGTGAATGAAGCTGTTTCTCCCAGACGGGACCCTCTGTGGCTGCCATTCCCAGCTGTCTGTGACCACTGGCCTCTGGAGTGAGACGGGCAAGATCTGGGGACTTCCTATGTCACTTTCCAAGGGCTTCAGCCCACTTGAAGAGCCAAGGAAGGGGATGGTGGGACAATATCTATTTTGATAAGAAACTATAGCTCCCAGCAGAGGAGAAACATCCTCTGAGTTTCCGGCCCAGACTTAGGCCAACCTTCACTTGCCTCTTGGCCCACCCTGCACCTTCGTTCCTTTTCTCTGGATGGAGGTCCCCGCTTGGCAGAAACACCTTGTCTTCCGGCTCCCGGCACTGGGTCCCATATTCAGAGCTCAGAGGAGGGGGTGTGGCTTGTAGGATGGCAGCCACTCCCCAGAGCCATCACCCCACCCACCACACCCAGGCTCAGCCTGCCTGGGCAGGTCCCAGCTGGAAGCCTCACCTGGGGGCTGGAGGGTAGGGCTGGGGGTAGAGTGGCAGAGTCCCCAGACACTGGCTGTCTGAAGTCCACAGAAGAAGGAAAGATAGGAGGCTGGGCTGAGCCCCAGTGGGAGCCCAGGGTTTTCTCGTGACCAATGCACGTGCCCCCTGTCCCCTTGGCTCAGAGTGCTTCTGACACTCAAAGGGGATAGGGCAGGGGGCAGGGGGCAGCCCAGGGGATATGGGAGCCAGCCACATTCATACAGGGCACACACGAACACACACACACATGCACACACACACTCACTCATTCCAGTCAGAAGGTCTCTTGGAATAAACTTATTAAAACCAACCAGCCTTCTGATAACCTTTCACCTGGCACTACACAGACAGTAATGTGGCTGACCTTTTCCCCTTCCATTTAAAAAAAGACTATGTAGAAAAGAGGTCTATAAAATTGTGCAAAATACCCAGCATTAATAAACCCGTTTCAAGTATTGCCAGCATGAGCATAACCCACCCATGCCCGGACCTGGCTTGGGAGAGAGGTGGAGGGGCAGGCTGGGATCCCTTAAAGAGCTCGCCACGGGCAGGGGAGGGACCAGGCTCGCACTTCCGCTGTGCTGCCCAGGACCTGCACAGGAGCTGAGGCTGTGGGTGCCTGGCTGGGTAATTCACCTTGGTCTGATAGAGGCTGCCCCTACCCACCACCAACCCTGCCTTCTCTACTGGAACCCCAGCTCTATCCTATTGGCCAACTCCATTAAAAAAAGGGGGAAAAACCCCACCAAAAATCCCAAAGAAGAAAGAGCAATTATCACCAAGAGAATGAAGGAGCCCACAGACCAAAGCAGCCCATAGAGGCTTCCTCTCCACAGCCCTCTGTCCAGAGCTGGCCGCTCCTCAGTCCTGCTTCACCTTGAGGACCTTGGCTCAGCAAGGCCCAAGCAGTTCCCCCACCTGGGAGGCCTCACGCTCAGTTCACAGCCTCACTCACACAGGGCTCGCCTGGCACAGGCAAGGACTTGGTGTCGTCCCCTGGGTGGCCTCCAGAGGCTCTGGTCTCTCCTGGCACTGATCAGCTAGGGGGACCTAGGGCCCAAGGCTGTGGGAACCTGGGTTTGGGGAGCAGAGGGCACAGCCACGGAACAGTTCAGGGAAAGCCACGCAGGGGGGGAAATAAATATGAAAAGACTTGAGTCTTTGGCAGTTCTGCTTCCCTTGGATGGAACAGGGAGGGTCCCGGCAGGTGAGTGCGGAGGGGCAGACAGGCCAGCAGGTGGCAAGTACTGAGCCATGGTCAGGGGTGGCCTCCTACCATGCTGGCGTCCGGCTTGGCTCTGCAGGCTGGGTCATCGCTTCTGATGGGTGAGGGCAACACGGTGTCGGACTGCACAAATCCCCTCCGGTCAATCAGGCTTCCAAAACACAAGGGGGACACATGAGGGCTCTGTCCGACCCTGAGCCTCCAGGCCAGCGGCTGGACGGCAGAGTCTATCTCAGCCAAGGAAAGGCCCAGGCCAAGAAAGGCTGAGGAAAGGACAGCTGCTCCCCATCTGGGGGCCCAAGACCCTTATCTCTGGCAGGCCTCTCTCTGCCCTCTGGCCACCTGGCTTTTGGCCATAGAATTTATTTACTATTAATTCCAACTGGCCCACCTGTCTGGCTGCCAAGAAGCCAGGCTGCAGGTGACGGGAGAAAGCAAGGATGAACAGGTATTTGGTGACTATGAGATTCCTGTGTTCCTTTCCCCTCTAGGCAGGCTGGGTGACAGGGATACTGGGTGGGGCAGGGGACATGACTATGTGGGAATGACTCGTTCTGGCAGTGCCTACAGCAATTTAATCCCGTTCTGGAGCTCTCTGGTGCCCCCTGGTGTCGGGATGAACAGGGAGCGTCCCAGCAGGGCTGAGTCCCCAGGGTTCCTACTGCCAGGAGAGGATGGAGTCGCCACCCAGTCCATGCAGTGGGCAACTGGAAGGGCAGTGTCATTCAAGCGTGGCTGAAACAGTCATGGTGGTTATCCCCGGGGAGCAGGATTACATGTCATATCCAATGCTCTTCTGTTTTACATTTTGTACTTAATTTTTTTTTCTACAATGAGCACGTGATTAAATAACAATTCTCCATGGAATTCCTTCACATGACAAATGCCCTCCAGAGGGTGGTGGATGGAGGGCATCTAGGGTATAGGGGGAGGTCGGCTGATATCCAGGAACACTTTAATCACTGGCCAGGCCTGGCCCTGTTACCCCTCTTCTGTACCCCACTCGCTTACCTGGGAGGTAGGGGGCCACACAGCACAGCGCAGCAGTTGGTGATAATACTTTTATGGCTGTAGGGGTTGACAGAGGCCTCGCCGCCCCTCTTGCTGGACCACGAGCCTTTGATCTGCAAGCAGGAAGGAGGCCTGGGTCAAGTGCCTCCTTTTGCTTCACTTTTCTAGGAGGGAGGTCTAGAGGCTGGGGACAGCTGGTCAATTCCAAAACCAATTCTGGTTAGAGAAGGGGACATGTCTTTCTTTTTTTTTTTTTTTTTTGAGACGGAGTCTCGCTCTGACACCCAGGCTGGAGTGCGGTGGCCGGATCTCTGCTCACTGCAAGCTCCGCCTCCCGGGTTTACGCCATTCTCCTGGCTCAGCCTCCCGAGTAGCTGGGACTACAGGCGCTCGCCACCTCGCCCGGCTAGTTTTTTGTACTTTTTAGTAGAGACGGGGTTTCACCGTGTTAGCCAGGATGGTCTCGATCTCCTGACCTCGTGATCCGCCCGTCTCGGCCTCCCAAAGTGCTGGGATTACAGGCTTGAGCCACCGCGCCCGGCCTGGGGACATGTCTTTCATGTGGGCCATTCAATGAGGGTGTGGGGGACCCCTGGCAGAGATCAGGAGGCCCCAAAGAGGAGATGACAGAGCAGAGCCCAAGAGAAGCACCAGAGGAAACCTTTCGGATGACTCCTCCCTTCTCTGGCCAGCCGCTTCTGAAGGAGGGTAGTGCAGGGGCACAGGGTGAGGGCTGACCTGCCTGTGAGCCCCAGCCCTGCTACTCACTGGCTATGCTACCTGGACAGATCACCACTTTGCTGAGCCTGAGTCATCATGTGGAAAATAGGGAAAATAATACTAATTCTCAGATGGCATTGCCAGGGCATTAGATTAATCTTTGCCAGATTCTCTAGCTCTGTGAAGCCAAGCTATGGAAGGCACTGGGGAGTTTAGCAATAAAGAATACTTTGACCTAGAGGTATTACCTAGAGCTAGAGCTCTAAATACCTAGAGCTTTCTACACTTATTTGGCCACACACTCCTTTCTCTTTAACCTCTGGTAATGTGCTGCAGAACTGGCACTCAAGAAGCTACAGAGGGAGATGCTGGCTGATGGCATTTCTGTTCTCACCGATCACCAAGCACACAACGCCCTGTCATGTGTGTTAAGTTTTGTTTCCCTGAATGAGAGGATGAGGTCTGGGAATGTATTTTCTGTTGGAGGATGGGTTGATGGTGGGCCCTGAAACAGATGCTCTCATTTGCTTTTTAGTGTTTGGAGGATGGCGAGGGGAAGTCAGGTCTGGCCCAGGGCTGGGCACATCAAACATGCTTGTTGATGGCAGTCTGCAGGGTGCCAGGTAGGGAGGGTCAATGGAACCCACTGGCCTGTCCCCTGTCTCCCCCAGGTGTGCATATTAAGAGGGGCAGCCAGGACAGGCCGGTGACACCCTGAGAACAGTCACGGCTTTGCTGCTGACAGGGGCAGTGTGCAAGAGGGAGAGCACCTGACTGGGCACCGACCTTGGCTCTGTCCCCTCCCAGCTGTGTGACCTCCCAGACAGGGGACATGTCTCTCAGTCATCGAATGGGGAAAAAGCATCCCTGTCCTTTCTGCCTCAGGCTTGGCAAAAGGACCCAAAGAGATGACGGGAACAGAAAGAATTCCGTAAGCAGTCATGTGCCAGCCAAACATCATGTGTGTTGTGGTATGGGCACTGCCTCCTGCGGGGCTGTGGAGAAAAGCAACCTGGGGCCTTGAGAGCCCGCACTGAGAGAATGAAGCATGTGGAGGTCTCAGAAGCCTGCATCGGACCCACCAGGGCCAAGCTGAGAGGACTGGGAGGCATCTGGCTGCTTAACAGGCGTTTTCCCAGCAGTCCCTGAGTCAGGACTGCGCTTGGCTGCCCCAGGCTCCCTCAGCCCTGCCTCCTCCTGAGGGCGCTGCCCTAGAATGAGGGGTGGCTCCAGATTTACTCACGTCTTCATTAGTAGTCAGGTTGGAGGCGACGAGGTACGTGTGAAACCCTGAGAGGCCCAGAATGGACCAGATGGAGAAGAAGCAGATGACCAACTCCAGCACGGTGAGGCAGTTAAGGACCTAAACGGGTGGAGGGTAGGGAGCCTCCCAGCCTGGTCTGTCTCACCTATCCTTCCATGAAGCTGTTTCCCCAGAGAGCTGAGAAGTTTTGGAACCTTCCTGTGGCCCAGTCCCTACTTCTTAGCAGGATCACCTCCTGGGCTCCACGGAAGGTCAGGACCCCACTCAAGAGCCAGACGAGGTGAGAGTGACAGATGGCAGACAAAACTAAGGGTTCCAATCATAAAGAGCCTCAGGCATGACACGGTCCAGGGAGCTTGGCATCTTAAGGGACATACTCTCTTCCAGGCCCCTGAAGATGGGGACCCCCGGCCCCACAATGCCCCATGTAGAATCAGCTCTTGCCTGGGTGTGAACAGAGGAGCTGGTACACTGGATTCTAGAGGACACATGTGGGCTGTATGCTGTTCCCCTCTGATTAGAGGATGAGGCATGGGACCCACCCAGTGAAGGGACCTCAGTTCCCACTGGAGTGTCCTCTAGCTGACAAAGGATATCTTGCTGGTGTCTCCTTCAGAGTGGAGAGGAAGTTGCTTCCCTGAGCACCTGGGGAGAAAGAAACAGGAGAGGACAAGCTCAGAGGGACAATGACTGCTGAAGCTTGCTGACCCTTGAGCTTGCTGGCTGGCCCGTTCCACTCCCCCGCTGCCCTCACCCCCAACTCACGCAACGTCAGGTGGGTGACCACGCAGGCGAAGATGAAGGCCGTCAGGAATGAGAGGGAGAGAATAAACGCGTAGAAGAAGCGATAGTTCCGTCTCCCCACACAGTTGCCCACCCAGGGGCAGTGATGGTCAAATCGTTCTGGACAAGGGCAAGGGGCGATGGGTTAGTGTGGGCTGGCCTGCAGCCAGCACAGGCATTTGGCAGCCTCAACCATGGCTGGTGTTTTCCTACTCCGCTCACTCTCACAGCACCAGCTGGCTCCCAGGCCTTGGACACACCTGCCTCTGGTCCTTTGTGTACCAGTTCCCACTGCCTGATACACTCTCTCCTGTCTCTTTACCTGGCTAACTGGAACTTCTCCTCCATGTCTCAGCTGCAAAACCACCTTCTTAAGAAAGTCTCTTCCAATCCCAGACTAGGTGGGGGGGCCCTGTTATCTGCCCCATCACTTCTCTTTTGTGGCCCTCTGCACATGTGTGCTTTTATGCTTATTTATAATTACTGGATTGGCCAATCAGCCCTACTTGACTGTAAGCTCCATGGGCGAGGGGGGCTGTGCTGGTCTCACACCATGCTGACTCCCCAGGATCCGGAGCAGCGCCGGCACAAAAACTCACAAAAGTACTTGTCACGTGGTCTACCATCCCAACCACATGCTAACAGTCAATAACCCCTGTCCCCTGCTCTAGGACTAGCGGCCCAGGGAGGGGCTGGGCTGCAATGTGGTTCACAGCCAGCCAGCATCACAGGCCAGGTCAAAGGGCTGAGCTCACCTACACACTGTCCCCGGGGGTGGAGGCACACCCAGACTCTGGTAAAGGAAGTCCCTGTGGGAATGTGGGTCACAAGCCCGTTGCAGGCCTCATGCCAAGGCCAGCGCCCTTTGCAGGGGGTGGGCGGGGCAGCTCCTCGGGGATGAATGGTGCCCACTGAGTCACCCCCTTTGCTGCATGCCGTCATGGGGTGCTCCCTGCTGTTCTCTTGCTCAGGGAGTACTGAGCTGGCATGATGATCTCACTGCCCTGGGAACTGTGCACAGTCACTGTGGCTCAGCTCACCTGCGCCCTCTCACGCAGCGTTTCCCTTACAGCACCCTTCCAGGGGACCACCCTTGGTGCCCGTCACAACTACACAGCCTCTGGAGGGCAGGGAGAGGGGACAAAACAACCACTGCAGGCAGCTGTAGGGTCAGGAGCCGTTTCCAGTGGTGACATCCTCTGCACCTCATCAGCTTAAATGCCTCTCTTCCCAGATGCTTGTCCCTCTCAACCCTGGGAATCAGATCAAAGTCTTTCAGTACAGCTGGTGCCCTGGGCCACTGGACAGTAAATCATTCTTTCTGGCCCAAACACATCTGGAATGTTATTATTTCAGTCTGTTTCCTGGGAGCTTTGACTTCCTGAGGACCGGGCTGAAGCTTGGGAGAAGGGTTCAAGGCCCCTCTGTCTGCCCCGCACCTCCGAGCTGGGGGAAGGAATCCACCAATCCAGAGCTGAAGCCAAAACACTCCTGGTGAAGCTGAGGGCCCCTCCCCTGGGCCCTCCTGAGTCAGGGCAAATCTGGGTGAACCAGTCCCCCTGCCAAGCCCTGGGTATTTCAGACCCTGCCCACACCATCCCCATGCGTGACATCCCCCCACCCCCAGGACTCAGTCTCTCTCAGGAATCCCTGCATCCCTCCCTGCCGCCTCCTACTCACCCACACAGTTGTCACAGACACTGCAGTGTGAGGTTCGGGGTGGCCGAAACATCTTGCAGGTGAAGCAGTACTTCAGCTTCACCATCTGCCCATTGATCAGCACCTCCCGGGTCCGAGGGGGCGGCCGGTATGTAGAACTGCCTGTGTTGTCTGAGGGCAGGAGGAGAGAAAGACGGGGAATGGCCAAGGCAGCCCAGGGCCCAGATCCCCAGCAGGGGAAAGCTACTGCTGCCTGGCCAGTCCAGGAGAATCGTCAGGGTAACAGGTTCCCAGGAACAAACATTGGAGTAAAATGTCTGGCCTAAGGCAGGGACAAGTATTAGGAGCTGCCACCATGTACTGAGACTGCCTCTGTACCAGGCGCTATGCTAAAACTTTACATACTTGTTCATACACCTGCCGGCCGTACCCACTCTAAGAAGGGCTGTCAGAGAAAGAGACCCCCAGAAAGCTTAGTGAGGTTTTTTTTTTTTGTTTTTTTTTGTTGTTGTTGTTTTTGAGACAGAGTCTCATGCTGTTGCCCATACTGGAGTACAATGGCGTGATCTCGGCTCACTGCAACCTCCACCTCACAGGTTCAAGTGATTCTCATGCCTCAGCCTCCCAAGTAGCTGGGATTACAGGAGTGTGCTACCATGCCCAGCTAACTTCTGTATTTTTAGTAGAGACAGAGTTTCACCACATTGGCCAGGCTGGTCTCAAACTCCTGACCTCAGGTGATCTGCCCACCTCGGCTTCCCAAACAGCCAGGATTACAGGAGTGAGGCACCGTGCCTGGCCAGCAAGGTTTATCTGCATCTCATCAAGCCTAGACCTATGTCCCAGTTTACAGGAAGTTCAGGAGATGGAGGAACAAAGTGAGTAACACGATGAGGAAAAAGTCAGATCTAGAACATCAGACATCTACAAGACTGCTGGCCTGATCTCTAACAAAAGTCAATGTCATTTATAAAAAGAGAGAGGAGGTCGGGTGCAGTAGCTCACGCCTGTAATCCCAGCACTTTGGGAGGCTGAGGCATGAGGATCACTTGAGCCCAGAGGGTCAAGGCTGCAGTGAGTCAAGATCATACCACGGCACTCCAGCCTGGGCAACAAAGCCAGAACCTGTCTTAAAAAAAAAAAAAAAAGAGAGAGAGAGAGAGAGGCAGAGAGGAGATGATTCTAAATTAAAAGAGATTTAAGAGACATAAAGAAATGCAATACATCATGGATCTTATTTTGAAAACAAAACAAAACAAAAAGCAACGAAAGACATTTAGAGGGCAACTGTGGAAATCTGACTATAGATTAAAAACTAGGGCTGGGCGCGGTGCTCATGCCTGTACTCCCAGCGCTTTGGGAGGCAGGCGGATCACGAGGTCAGATCGAGACCATTCTGGCTAACATGGTGAAACCCCATCTCTACTAAAAACACACACACACAAAATTAGCCGAGCGTAGTGGCGGGCGCCTGTAGTCCCAGCTACTTGGGAAGCTGAGGCAGGAGAATGGTGAGAACCCGGGAGGCGGAGCTTGCAGTGAGCTGAGATCACGCCACTGCACTCCAGCCTGGGCAACAGAGCTAGACTCCGTCTCAAAAAAAAAAAAAAAAAAAAAAAAAAAAGCTAGGAAACAGGCCGAATGCGGTGGCTCATGCCTGTAGTCCCAGCACCTTGGGAGGCCAAGATGGGAGGTGTGCTTGAGCCCAGGAGTTCAAGACTAGCCTGGGCAAATAGGAAGACCCCATCTTTATAAAAAATAACAAAAATTAGCTGGATATGATGGCATGTGCCTATAGTCCCAGCTACGAAGGATGCTGAGGTGGAAGGATCATTTGAGCCCAGGAGTTCCAGGATGCAGTGAGCATGAGCCAGGATCGCTCCACTGCACTCTAGCTAGGGTGAGGGCATGAGACCCTGTCTCTAAAAACAAACAAAAATTAGGGAACAATCAGCCAGGTGCGGTGGCTCACACCTGTAATCCCAGCACTTTGGGAGGCTGAGGCAGGCGGATCACGAGGTCAGGAGATCGAGACCATCCTGGTCAACATGGTGAAACTCCGTCTCTACTAAAAATACAAAAAATTAGCCGGATGTGGCGGCGGACGCCTGTAGTCCCAACTACTCAGGAGGCTGAGGCAGAAGAATCACTTGAACCCGGGAGGTGGAGCTTACAGTGAGCCGAGATCGTGCCACTGCACTCCAGTCTAGGCGACAGTTGGCGACTCCGTCTCAAAAAAAAAAAATTAGGGAACAATTAATTTTCTTAGATATGATAATGGAATTGTGATTATATAGGAGACTATCCTTAGACTTTTAAGATATATGTTGAAATATTTATGGGTAAAGTATCTATGATGTCTATAATTTACTATGAAATAGTTTGAGAAGAGCAAATTGGCCAATTGTTCCCTAATTTTTGTTTGTTTTTAGAGACAGGGTCTCACTCTGTCACCCTGGCTAGAGTGCAGTGGAGCGATCCTGGCTCACACTCACTGCAGCCGGAACTCCTGGGCTCAAATGATCCTTCCAACTCAGCGTCCTTCATAGCTGGGACTATAGGCACATGCCATCATACCCAGCTAATTTTTGTTATTTTATATATATACACACACACATATATACGCAAATAAGACACACTATCAACAACTATTCAATCTAGATGATGAATGTACAGAATTAGTTGTACTATAATCCTTCCTGCTTTTCTATATGTTTGAAATTTTTTTTTTTTTTTTTTTGAGACGGAGTCTCACGCTGTTGCCCAGGCTGGAGTGCAGTGGCGCGATCTCGGCTCACTGCAAGCTCCGCCTCCCGGGTTCCCGCCATTCTCCTGCCTCAGCCTCCTGAGTAGCTGGGACTATAGGCGCCCGCCACCGCGCCCGGCTAATTTTTTGTATTTTTAGTAGAGACGGGGTTTCACTGTGGTCTCGATCTCCTGACCTTGTGATCCGCCCGCCTCGGCCTCCCAAAGTGCTGGGATTACAGGCTTGAGCCACCGCGCCCGGCCTGAAATTTTCCTTTTTTTTTTTTTTTGAGACGGAGTCTTGCTCTATTGCCCAGGCTGGACTGCAGTGGCCGGATCTCAGCTCACTGCAAGCTCCGCCTCCCGGGTTTACGCCATTCTCCTGCCTCAGCCTCCCGAGCAGCTGGGACTACAGGCGCCCGCCACCTCGCCCGGCTAGATTTTTGTATTTTTTAGTAGAGACGGGGTTTCACCGTGTTAGCCAGGATGGTCTCGATCTCCTGAAATTTTCATAATAAGAAATGTAAGAGGAAAAAAATGCAGAGATATAGCATATTCATGGATTGGAAGACTGAATATTATGAAATAATTTATTCTTCCTAAGCTACAGATTCAACATAATCCTAGTTAAAAATCCCAGTAGGTTGTTTTTGTGAAAAACTCATTCCAAAATTCATATGGAGGTGGCTGGGTATGGCTGCTCATGCCTATGGTCCCAGCTACTCAGGAGACTGAGGCAGGAGGATTGCTTGAGCTCAGGAGTTTGGGGCTACATTGAGCTATCATTGTGCCGCTGCACTCCACCCTTTGCAACAGAACAAGACCCTGTCTCAAACAAACAAAAGACACAAAGGGGCTAATCATAAAAGAGCAATTTGATAAACTGTATTATATCAAAAGTAAAAATTTTTTTCACATAAAGGTAATCATTAAAATAATGAGGAGTTGGCCAGGCGCGGTGGCTCATGCCTGTAATCCCAGCACTTTAGGAGGCCGAGGTGGGTGGATCACGAGGTCAGGAGTTCAAGACCAGCCTGGCCAAGATGGTGAAACCCCGTCTCTACTAAAATACAAAAAAACTAGCCGGGCACGCGCCTGTAATCCCAGCTACTCCGGAAGCTGAGGCAGAGAATTGCTTAAATCTGGAGGGGCGGAGGTTGCAGTGAGCCGAGATTGTGCCACTGCACTCCAGCCTGGGCAACAAAGCAAGACTCCATCTCAAAAAAAAAAAAAAAAAAAAAAAAAAAGAATGAAGAGTTTTTTTGGGCTGGATGATTAAAAAAAGAATGAGGCCGGGCACGATGGCTCAAGCCTGTAATCCCAGCAATTTGGGAGGCTGAGGCAGGCAGATCACCTTAAGTCAGGAGTTCGAGACCAGCCTGGCCAACATGGGGAAATCCCATGTCTACTAAAAATACAAAAATTATCTGGGCATAGTGGTGGGCGCCTGTAATCCCAGCTAGTCAAGAGGCTGAGGCACGAGAATTGCTTGAACCAATGAGGTGGAGGTTACAGCGAGCTGAGATCATGCCACTGCACTCCAGACTGGGCAACAGAGAGAGACTGTCTCAAAAAAAAAAAAAAAAAAAAAAAACAATGAAGAAGTAATCTTTAGAGCAGAAGTGGATAATTACAATGTGTTTACATCTTGCAAACATCTTGTTAACAAAGACAAAGGACTTGTATCAAGAATACGTAAAGGGTTGGGTGCTGTAGCTCACGCTTGTAATCCCAGCACTTTGGAAGGCTCACCTGAGGTCAGGAGTTCGAGACCAGCCTGGCCAACCTGGTGAAACCTCATCTATACTAAAAATACAAAAATTAGCTGAGCATGGTGGCGCGTGCCTGTAATCCCAGCTACTTGGGAGGCTGAGGCAGGAGAATCGCTTGAACCCAGGAAGCAGAGATTGCTGTGAGCCGAGATCATGCCACTGCTTTCTAGCCTGGATGACAGAGCAAGACTCCATCTCAAAAAAAAAAAAAAGAACATGTAAAGAAATCCTGTAAGTCAGTAAGAAAGTCACACAACTGAATAAAAATATGGACAAAAGACTTAAGTAGGCATCTCATAAAAGAGGCTGTCCAAACAGCCAATAAACACATGAAAAGGTGCTTATATTCATTAGTCAGCCAGGAAATGCAAATTAAAACTACAATATGCTACTATGACACATGCACTAGAATGGCTAAAATGAAAAAAAATAAAACATACCAAGTGTTGGCAAAAAAGTAGAGCAACTACAAATCTCATATGACCGTTTTGGACAACTGTTTGGCAACAGCTACCCAAGCTGAACATATGCACGCCCAGAAAACCTGCTCCCAGGCATCCACCCGACAGCAATGTGCATGAGATAATGTGCTCTGAAAGACATGCCCAAAGATGTTCACAGCAATCATTCTCATAATACACAAACTCTGGAACTACCCAAATTCCCCAGTAGTGGAATGGATGTTTTTAAAAAGTAGTATGTTCACACAATGGAATTCTATATAGCAATGAGAATCGAACCATCGTCAACTACACACAATAATATTAATGAATCTCATAAAAATTATCTGGCCGGGTGCAGTGGCTCACACCTATAATCCCAGCACTTTGGGAGGTTGAGGCGGGCAGATCACTTGAGGTCAGGAGTTCGAGACCAACCTGGCCAACATGGTGAAACCCCCTCTCTACTAAAAATACAAAAATTAGCCAGGCATAGTGGTGCGCACCTGTAATCCCAGCTACTCGGGAGGCTGAGGCAGGAGAATTGCTTGAACCCAGGAGGTGGAGGTTGCATTGAGCTAAAATCGCGCCACTGCACTCCAGTCTGGGTGACAGAGTGAGACTCCATCTTGAAAAAAACAAAACAAAACGAAACAAATCGTGTAAAGTGAGGAAATCAGACATACAATACAAAATGTTCAAAAATAGGCAAAAGTAATCCACGGTGTTAGAAATTAGGATTGTGGTTACTCTTGGAGAGTGACAGTGATTGGAAGGGGGCGTGAGGGGGCTCCTAGGATGCCAGTCATATACTGTTTCTTGATCTCAGTGCTGATTACATGTGTGCATTCAGTTTGTGGACATTCATCAGACAGAACACTTGCAACTTTTATACTTTTTTTTTTTGAGATGGAATCTTGCTGTGTTGCCCAGGCTGGTGTGCAGTGGTATGATCTTGACTCACTGCAACCTCTGCCTCCCAGGTTCAAGCAATTCTCCTGCCTCAGCCTCCTGAGTAGCTAGGATTACAGGCGTGTGCCAACACACAAGCTAATTTTTGTATTTTTGGTAAAAATGGGGTTTCACCACGTTGGCCAAGCTGGTCTCAAACTCCTGATCTGAAGTCATCCACCCACCTCGGCTTCCCAAAATGCTGGTATTACAGGCATGAGCCACTGCACACAGTCACAACTTGTGTACTTTTGGTAAGCCCATTATATTTCCATAAAAAATAAGAAAGAAAGAAAAAAAGAGGCTGGGTGCGGTGGCTCACGCCTGTAATCCCAGCACTTTGGGAGGCTGAGATGCGAAGATCACCTGAGGTCCAGAGTTTGAGACCAGTCTGGCCAACCTGGTGAAACTCCATCTCTACTAAAAACATAAAGATTAGCTGGGCGTGGTGGCGCATGCCTATAATCCCAGCTACTCGGGAGGCTTAGGCAGGAACATCGCTTGAATTCAGGAGGTGGAGGTTGCAGTGAACTGAGAAGTCGCCATTGCACTCCAGCCTGGGCGACAAGAGCGAAACTCTGTCTCAAAAAAAAAGAAGAAAAAAAAAAAAAAGCAAGAAAGATAAAAAGAAAGAAAGATTTAAGTGAGTTATTTAGGTCCTGTCCTGTTATATCGGCAGAGCAGGACTCTAACCCAGGTGTGTCATATGCAAAGCCCAAAACTCCACCCATTGAGCCTCTGGGTACCCCAGGGCACAGAGGACCTGAACAGTGGTTCCTTCCAGAAAGAAGTCTGAGTGTCCTGGGGCAGCCTGTACCCCCGGCCCTACACCATGTACCCTGTCATTGCTCCCATTGCATTGTTTGCCAGATAATGTCTCCAGTTTGGCCATTTGCCTCCAATGATTATTTACTGAGTGTCTGCCAATGTGCCAGGCACAATTCTAGGCACTTGGCGTATATCAGCGAAGCAAACATGCTCCAGCCTCCCATTTTCAACTACCAAATAAACCTTTGTTAGGCTGTTTCATCACCACCTTGACTATGGCATGTTTAAAATGGAACTAAGCATCTGAGCATTTCTTCCCTAAAATGGGCAGCATTAAAAAGGGTTGTGGATTTAGAGGCCAATGGTCACACTCTGAAACCTGGTTTTGTCATTGACTGGTAGTGTGTAAGGCTGAAGTCAAATGAACTTCTCTGAGCCTCAGTTTTCTCATCTGTAAAACAGGAATAACAGGTAGAATAGTTAATGAATCTAGCTCCACTTCTGCCCAGCTGGGTTTCTCCTGATAATATCATTTGCTAAAAAATCATATAAGCTCTTTGTGCCTCGGTTTCCCTAATCACTGAAATGGAAACAATAGTAACTCCCCTTCACAGGGTTGTTGTGAGGATTAAATTAATCAATATATGTGAAATGGCACAAAGCAAATGGTTAGCAAGTGTAAGCTATTATTTTAGCTCACAGGGTCAAGCGTAGTGGCTCATGCCTGTAATCCCAGCACTTTGGGAGGCTGAGGCAGGAAGATTGCTTGAAGCCAGGAGTTTGAGACCTGCCTGGGCAATAAAGGGGGACCCTTTCTCTCTCTCTCTTTTGTTTTTTTGGAGATGGAGTCTCGCTTTGTCGCCCAGGCTGGAGTGCAGTGGCGCGATCTTGGCTCACTGCAACCTCCACCTCTAGGGTCCAAGCAATTCTCTGCCTCAGCCTCCCGAGTAGCTGGGATTACAGGCGCTTGCCACCATGCCTGGCTAACCTTTTGTATTTTTAGTAGAGACAGGGTTTCACCATGTTGGCCAGGCTAGTCTTGAACTCCTGACCTCATGAACCACCCACCTCGGCCTCCCAAAGTGCTGGGATTACAGGGGTGAGCCACCGCACCCGGCCACCTCAGTTTCTTTATCTGTAAAATGGAGATGGGTCAAGTCACACCTTCATAGGATTGTGCTAAGGGCCGAATGAGATGCTTCCACAGCCCTGAGCACAGTACTAGCCTCCCAGGAGCCCCTGACATTGCTCCTGACCAACTGTTCATGCCATGACGCTCCAGGATGCAGAACCCCCAGCAGCTCTTTCCAAAGCTGGTGATACTACTCCAAACCAAACCCCTAATCCTGTCCCACAGGCCCCAGAGTCCCAGCTTATGGCTCCCCACTCACTGCTTCCTTCCTGACTTGGATATAGGCTTTGGGGTCAGAAAGACATGTAGGTATAAATCTCAGTCCAATCACTTACTAGCTGAGTGAGGTGGGTCAAGTCACTCAACTTCTCTGTGCCATCACCTGCTAAATAAATAAAATGGAAGGCCAAGCATGGTGGCTCACGCCTGTAATCCCAGCACGCTGGGAGGCTGAAGCAGGAGGACTGCTTGAGGCCAGGAGTTTGAGACCAGCCTGGGCAACATAGTGTGAGACCCTATCTCTATAAGAATAATAATTTTAAAAAATTAGCTGTATGTGGGCTGGGCGAGGTGGCTCACGCCTGTGATCACAACACTTTGGGAGGCCGAGGTAGGTGGATCACCTGTCTGAGGTCAGGAGTTCGAGACCAGCCTGGCCAACATGGTGAAACCCCATTTCTACTAAAAATACAAAAATTAGCCAGGTGGGCCAGGTACAGTGGCTCATGCCTGTAATCCCAACACTCTGGGAGGCCAAGGCGTGCGGATCACAAGGTCAGGAGATCGAGACCGTCCTGGATAACATGGTGAAACCCCGTCTTCAGTAAAATACAAAAAATTAGCTGGGTGTGGTGGTGCGTGCCTGTAGTCCCAGCTACTAGGGAGGCTGAGGCAGGAGAATTGCTTGAACCCGGGAGGTGGAGGTTGCAGTGAGCCGAGATTCAGCCACTGCACTCCAGCCTGGTGACAGAGCAAGACTACGTCTCAAAAAAAAAAAAAAAAAAAAAAAAAAAATTAGCCAGGTGTGGTGGTGGGCACCTGTAATCCCAGCTACTCAGGAGACTGACGGAGGAGAATCACTTTAACCCAGGAGGCGGAGGTTGCAGTGAGCTGAGATCACACCACTGCACTCCAGCCCGGGCGACAAGAGCGAAACTCTGTCACTCCCTCCAAAAAAAATAGCTGTATGTGGCATGAACCTGTAATTCTAGCTACATGGGAGACTGAGGCAGGAAGTCAAGGTGGTGATGAAACAACCTAACAACAGATAGCTACAGTTGAAGGGAAAGTTTAGGAGTTCAAGGTTGCAGTGAGGTATGACCACGTCACTGCATTCCAGCCTGGGTGACAGAGCGAGGCTGTGTCTCTAAAAAAAAATTAAAAATTAAAATAAAAAGGCTGGATGTGGTAGCTCACCCCCTGTAATCCCAGAACTTTGGAAGGCTGAGGCAGGCGGATCACCTGAGGTCAGGAGTTCGAGACCAGCCTGGCCAACATGGTGAAACCCCTTCTCTACTAAAAATACAAAAATTAGCCAGGCGTGTTGGCGGGCGCCTGTAATCCCAGCTACTCAGGAGGCTAAGGCAGGAAGAATCACTTGAACCTGGGAGGTGGAGGTTGAAGTGATCCAAAATCATGTCACTGCACTCCAGCCTGGGTGACAGAGCAAGACTGTCTCAAAAAAATAAAATAAAATGGAACATCATTGAGTCCACCTCAGAAGGCTGCTGGAAGGATTAGGTGAGAATTCACCAAGTGGCTTTAGCAAAGTGGCTAGCACTTGACAAGGGCTTAACAAATATCAGCCATTAGTATGACTGTTGTTTCTACAAAACACAGCATTCCAAACAAACAATGGAGTTATGAAGAAAACTTCAGAACACAGCCCGTCTGTGAGTGAAGGACAGCCACAGATCTCTCCAGCACTGAGAGAAGTTACTGGAATCCTCAGTGGAATCCCACAGGTCTTCCTCAGGGGAGAGGGGAACCCAAGCCTCCCCTAAGGATAGGGAGGGAACTGCTAAGCATGTTCTGGCCTCCATCAGCCAGGCTTCTTTCTCTCCAGCACTCTGCAAATGAAGCTTTGTACTCCAGCTTCCTGAGGCTGCCAGGAGCCAGGGGAGGCAGAGTGCTGTGTCATGCTGGAGCAAGGGTCCGCCTGGTGCTAAATCAAAGTCACCAGAGTTGGGGCAAAGGAGGCTCTGCAGGGGCTGCATCCTGCATGGGGGAAGACAAGCAGCTCTCCCACTGCTGAGACAAGATAGTGCTGACCAATCACTGTCCAAGATTCAGCCTCAGAATCCTCCTCAACCTGCTCCTCCCGACAGCCACTACTGGTGGCAGCTTATAAGCACCTGGAGCAAGTCCACTCTCCAATCCTGACCAAAAGACTCAAGTCTCTTCAGTTTCAATAGAGAAAAGTGACTTTCAAAGTGTACTGACATTCCCAGTCTCACTCAATCACAGAGACTGCTCTGGGCTGGGCAAGGGGATCTGTGCCTGTGAGTTACAGATGGGAAACCGAGTTTACTCCAATAATAGAAGGTGGCACTGAAACTAGGACCCTTGTCTTCCAGGGCACTCATTTGTTCACTCTTTCACACATGAGCACATACTATGTGCAAGTTATTGTACAAGGTCTGGGGGTGGCAGGAAGGTAAGGGGCAAATTCATAGAAATGAGCCAAAGATGTTGGTTTTGTTCACCCTGTGCCTGCCTGACATACTGCAGATGTTCAAAAAATATTTGTTGTAGAAAAGAAGAAAGAAGGGAGTGATGATAAGTGATGCTATCCCTGCCCTCAGGGAATCTAAGATCTACTCCAGGGCTGTTTCTGCTATGCCAGGCTCTTCCCCAAGTAAAAAGGTGCCCTTATGCTGGCAAGGCCCTCCTGCTGCCTTCCAGGCAGAAACCAAAGCTCTGAGGATGTGAAAATGAGAGGAAAGGCAAGGCTCCTCGTCACTGAATGGCTGTGAGGGCAAAGGAATTTCCCCACCCTAAGACAGCTCTTGGAGAGGAGCAGGCAGGCCTTTTGCGGTCAGAGCCTGAAAGGCTGGGGCCGTGGAAGTTCCCCAGGGCTGGCTGCGGGCTGCCAAGAAGGCCCTGACTGCCCTCTGCCCTTTCATTGTTGTCACCTGCAAAGGACTACAGTCTCCCCGCCTCTAAGGCCAGCTCAAGGTCAGCCACAGCTCCTAGGCCTCGAGTACTGGGTCTCCATAATCCTCCCAGACCACTTTTGTCCATCTCTGGGCTCATGGAGCCTTTACCACATACCAGGCTTAGTGCTAGGCCTGTGGATACAGGAAGAGCCCGCCTGAGGGCAGAGTCAGACAGAAGTGGATAATTAGAGTCGTCCTACAAGGCAGTGCCTCTGTGTGGTAACTCTGGGCCTGCCTGATCTTATTTTGAACCCTGGCATGGCCAATTGTTAGCCTGTGACCTTAAGAAGCTGGTCAATCGGGCGGATCACGAGGTCAGGAGATCGAGACCATCCTGGCTGACACGGTGAAACCCCGTCTCTACTAAAAAATACAAAAAACTAGCCGGGCGCCTGTAGTCCCAGCTACTCAGGAGGCTGAGGCAGGAGAATGGCGTGAACCCAGGAGGCAGAGCTTGCAGTGAGCCGAGATCTGGCCACTGCACTCCAGCCTGGGCGGCAGAGCGAGACTCTGTCTCAAAAAAAAAAAAAAAAAAAAAAAAAGAAGCTGGTCAATCTCTGAGCCTCAGGTTCCTCACCTGTAGAATGGGTAATGATGACATCAACACTGTAAAATTTTACACAAATCAGAAATAATATAATATCAACCTAATAGCTATTCAATTAATGACATTACTAGTGTCTATACTCAATGCCTCAAGAACACAGAGGGAAATATGTGGGGTGGAGGCAGGAAGCAGCATTCAAGAAAGCAACAGGCCAAGTGCAGTGGCTCATGCCTGTAATCCCAACACTTTGGGAGGGTGAGGCTGCAGGACTGCTTGAGTCCAGGAGTTTGAGACCAGCCTGGGCAACATAGCAAGACCCTGTTTCTACAAAAAATAATTTAAAAAGAAAGCAAGGGGCTGGGCACAGTGGCTCACGCCTATAATCCCAGCACTTTGGGAGGCTGAGGCAGGCGGATCACCTGAGGTCGGGAGTTTGAGATCAGCCTGACCATCATGGAGAAACCGCGTCTCTACTAAAAATACAAAATTAGTGGGGCATGGTGGGGCATGCCCGTAATCCCAGCTACTCGGGAGGCTGAGGCAGGAGAATCGCTTGAACCTGGGAGGCAGAGGTTGTGGTGAGCCGAGATCTCACCATTGCACTCCAGCCTGGGTAACAAGAGCAAAACTCCATCTTAAAAAAGCAAGCAACAAAAGAAGTGGCAGCAAAGCTGGATCAGAAAGAATGAGCACTCTGGCTCACCACGGCAGGTAAGGACAGCACAAGCACAAGCAAACGCACTGAGGCATCTAGTGCACAGCGTGGCTGGGGGCACCAGGGACCGGCAGGAAAGGAGTGGTGGCAGGGGTAGGCTGCAGCTTGCCTTAATTTCATGAGTGAGTTTTCAAGATAGAAGAGGAGCCAGGCATGGTGGATCATGCCTGTAATCCCAGCACTTTGGGAGGCTGAGGCAGATGGATCACCTGAGGTCAGAAGTTCAAGAGCAGCCTGGCCAACATGGTGAAACCCCATCTCTACTAAAGATACAAAACTAGCCAGACATGGTGTGCATACCTATAATCGCAGCCACTTGGGAGGCTGAGGGAGGAGAGTTGCTTGAACCCAGGAGGTGGAGGCTGCAGTAAGCTGAGATCATGCCATTGCACTCTAGCCTGGGTGACAGAGCGAGACTCTGTCTCAAAAAACAAAAACAAAAACATATATATATATATAAAAATATATATATAAAATATGTTAAATATATTACACATTAAATATGTTAAATACATATTATGCATATTAAATATACGTTAAATGTATATTATACATATTAAATATGTTAAACATATACATATTAAATGTTAAATATATATTATATGTATGTATTAAATATATAAACATATATTTAATGTATATTTAATGTATATGGAATATATATATATTATACACATATATTTAAAGATGAGCCATTTAGAGGAAAATACTAAAGAAATGAAGGTACAAGGTGGAATGCAGAAGGAAAAATCACAAGGGTTGGACTAATATCACTAATATGCAGGAAGCAGTACTGAGGGCACCAGAGAGTCACCCAAATTCTGTAGGGTTTGTGGGGGGACAGGGCATGGGTGGGGGGACAAATTTGGATCTTGGAAATATAACTACAGTTGAAGGGAAAGGCCCAGTGGGGGCCTGTTCTGCAGAGCCCTGAGCCAGTTCAGGTGAAACATGAGGCAGGTCTGTCCAGGGGAAGTGTGCTTCAGGACTGGCCAGGGGAAGTGGGCGGACACGTCCTGGAGACGGAGAAGATGGGGTCTGGGAGCTGGTGCAGGGCAGTGGAGAGAGACGCAGCCTCTGCGTCCGTCCTGTGAACTGTAACGGGGTCTAAGTGAGCACCTGTCACTTGGATTCGGATGTCTCTATCATCTCCCATCAGACCAGGAGCTTCTGCGAGCAATATTCCTACTTCTTCCCAACTGCCTAGAGCCTGTAGGGTGAGCCAGCTGCACAGCCCATCAGCCGGCAAGACAGGATCTCAGATGAGGGTGACCGAGTGCCCTGATTTTCCTGGGATTGAGTGGTTTCCTAAGACAGCAGACTTTCCAGGTGGTCCTGGGTAAACTGGGAGGAGCTGGTCACTCTACCTCAGACTGTCCCTACAGGGCAGGAGCCCTGGGCCAGACCTGTTGGGCTGGAGTTGCTGGGCTGGGGGACCAAAGGGAAAAGCCCACACTGTCTACATGAGTCTAGGACCAGGTAATCAGTTCATGCTCACATGAACAACACCACCTGCCTCAGAGACAGCTCCCAACCTTCTGGAAAAGGTTCAATGATCTTAGTCCTCACCATTTTCAGGAAAATATGTTTTTTGTCTTTTTTTTTGCTTTTTGAGACGGAGTCTCGCTTTGTTGCCAGGCTGAAGTGCAGTGGCGCAATCCTGGCTCACTGCAACCTCCAACTCCCATTTCAAACGATTCTCCTGCCTCAGCCTATCCCGAGTAGTTGGGATTACAGGCATGCGCCACCACACCCAGCTAATTTTTGTATTTTTAGTAGAGACATGGTTTCACCATGTTGGCCAGGATGGTCTCAATCTCCTGACCTTGCGATCCGCCCGCCTCGGCCTCCCAAAGTGCTGGGATTACAGGCGTGAGCCACTGCACTAGCCCTGGGAAATATGTTTTACTTTAGTTAGTTAGAAGTCTTGGCCGGGCGCGGTGGCTCAAGCCTGTAATCCCAGCACTTTGGGAGGCCGAGACGGGCGGATCACAAGGTCAGGAGATCGAGACCATCCTGGCTAACATGGTGAAACCCCGTCTCTACTAAAAATACAAAAAATTAGCCGGGCGAGGTGGCGGGCGCCTGTAGTCCCAGCTACTCCGGAGGCTGAGGCAGGAGAATGGCGTGAACCCGGGAGGCGGAGCTTGCAGTGAGCTGAGACCCGGCCACTGCACTCCAGCCTGGGCGACAGAGCGAGACTCTGTCTCCAAAAAAAAAAAAAAAAAAAAAAAAAAAAAAAAAAAAAAAAAAAAAAAAAAAAAGAAGTCTCCTGGTCACACCTGAAAATTTGGCTTCTATTCAAGTTTGAGAATTCAAAGGCCCCCAAAATGCCACTTTTACACTTTGCACTTGTTCCTAAAGAAAAGTCTTATGCCCTGACATTCAGCACCCTATAAGATTGATTCCACCCCATCCTTCCAATGGGAATATCCCTAGGATCCCTAACTATCTGAAGTGCTCCTCGTATTCCAGCCAACATGGACTGCTCAGTGGCCCGTTCCCATCCCTCCTCCTTCCCTCCACCCTCTCTTCCCTCAGCTTTGTCTGACTGAAGGGCTGCCTCCACACAGCTCCTGTGCTTGAATTCCACCCAAACTTAAAGGCGTGGCTCAAGCATCACTTCTCAGGGAAGCTTCTCCAGTCCCCCAGGCAGAAGATGCTCTTGACTCCTCTGACCCTCTTCCGAAGCCTGATCTCACTGGCAGTGGCTGGTCAGGGCTAACATCTGGGGCCAACTCATTTGGAACCCATGAGAGAAGCTCCTATCAGATTCATTGTTGGCCCCCACCCGCCTTCACTCTGCTGTCAGGGGTCAGCATATAGAATTAACACACACATGAACAAACCCATGATGCCCAACTGGGAGATGTCCTGACCGTTTCCTCACCTGTCACCCTGACAGAGCAAGGAGGGCCTTCACAGAAGCTCACCCATTCTTCAGTCATTCATTTACTCATTTAGCCAACGTCACTGAGCCTTCTACATGGCGACAAGGTGAACAAGATTCTGGAATTCCACGCCCTCACAGACCAGCAGAAAGAACAATTTTGTGGCCGGGCGCGGTGGCTCAAGCCTGTAATCCCAGCACTTTGGGAGGCCGAGACGGGCGGATCACGAGGTCAGGAGATCGAGACCATCCTGGCGAACACGGTGAAACCCCATCTCTACTAAAAAATACAAAAAACTAGCCGGGCGAGGTGGCGGGCGCCTGTAGTCCCAGCTACTCGGGAGGCTGAGGCAGGAGAATGGCGGGAACCCGGGAGGTGGAGCTTGCAGTGAGCTGAGATCTGGCCACTGCACTCCAGCCTGGGCAACAGAGCGAGACTCCATCTCAAAAAAAAAAAAAAAAAAAAAAAAAGAAAGAACAATTTTGTAATGACCACCGCTGCAGCACAGGTTCAGAGAAGGAAGGAGAAGGTGCTCTGGGAATGTGCCATGGAAGGCCTGGCCCAACCGGGATCAGGAAGGCTTCCCAGAGCACAGGAAACAAGTGGAGACAAAGGATGAAGGAGATGTGTCCCTGCTGCCATCTCAGAAGAGAAAGCAAGGGGTTTGGGAGTGAAAGGCACACACTCCATCTCTGCTCCTTTATCCCTGGCCCTGTCATCACCTCCCTCAGTTTCTCCATCAGTACAACTGGTTAACAGGGTTGCCCTCACTGGGCTGTTGTGAAGATTTGTGGGGATAATCACTGTGATCCACGCAGCTCACAGGAGGCCGAGGATGGGCAGCCAGACCTCTGGGTCCGGCTGAGCTGGACAATAATCCTGCCTCACGATTAGCCCTGACCTGAAGGGGAGGAAGAATGGGGCACAGCTGGGCCTCCCCAGCTGCCAGGTGGGTTAGCCCAGGTCAGACTGTGGGATCCTGAAGGAGTGGCCAGGGACCTGGAGTTTGAGGGGGAAGGAAGCTGGATGTAGGCAAGATGAGGTGGCGCTCATGGGCATGGCTGAGGATGGGCCCGGGCAGAGGAATGAGACAAAGAGCAGACAGAGCCCAGACAACATCCACTCCAGCTGCTCGCCCTCCCTCCCTCCCTGCTGTACAGAGTATTAGTGAAATGATTTCTAGCGATGGATGCAGCAGGGCTCTGACATTTACAGGCCACTAGATGTCTTCAGGGCCAGCTGGGTGTTTAAACACCTGTGTGAACACCATCCTGTTAGGGGAAGGAACTAACCACGGACCGGAAACCCCCGAAGTGTGCAAGTAGCCACGTCATTTCTCAGCAGGAAGGAACTGGGGTGCAGCAAGCTGAGATTAGGGACCCATCCCTAGTGGCCCACCACCCCGGAAGCCACACAGCAGTCTGAAAGGAATCAAGGGCCACGTGGGCTGCCTGGGAGCACAGGGTCTTTCTGGCCACTGCCGTTCCTCACACACACCCAGGCTGTTTGCCACTCTGGGCTTTGGCCTTACTGTTCCCAGATCCCTGTATTTCTACCACACTCATCTCCAGTGCCGCGTCCTCCTGGAGGTCTCCCCTGACCACCTAACGCAAACTAGCCCACTCCCCAACACCTACTGGGCTCTTCCCTAGATAACCCCACGCTCAAGCCCTCATCTATTCAGGCCGGTGCTTCTTTGCTCAGATGTCACCTCCTTCACAAGATGTTCCCTGGCCACCCTATGTAAAACCACACACCTCCCTGCAGCCTTCATCCTCCCTCTCTCCTTTCTTCTGTCTGAATTATTTGTTTATTGTCTCCTTCCTCCTCAACTGTCAATCTCCATGAGGACAGGCAATATTGTCAGTTTTGTTCACCGCTATATCACACCTAAAAAAGTGCTGGCACATAGTAGGGGGTCAATAAATGTTTGATGAGTTCATGAATAAGTGTATATGAATGTTTAAGAGCAGGGGCTCTGGCCTGAGGTCTCATCCCAGTTCTTCTACTTACTTTGTGATCTTGGACCCTCTTTTGCCTTGATTTAATTAATCAGTAAAAGGAGAATAACAATAGTACCTACCTCATAGGATTACTGGGGGATTAAATAAGATCATGCATATAAAGAGCTTAAAACAGTGCTTGGCCCCCAGGAACTACTCAGCTCCACTCTGGCTGCCATCGGGGCCTTTGCTGGCCAGCATTTCTTGCTTACTTATTTGCTCACTTGTTGATCATCTGTCTCCCTCTGTGCCAGTGTCAGCTCCAGCCTGACTTGCTCACGACTGCATCCCCAGTTCCTAGTAAAATTTTGGAAGAGAAAACCAGGCCTCCTCCAAAGTCAGGGAATGTGGAGCTATGGAGACCCAGCTTCAGCTGGGAGTAGAAACCTCACCGATCTGTTTCTCCAGGGCGGCTGCTTCACAGACAGTAGCCCGGGGCAGGATCCCAGGGTCGGTGAAGCTTGTCTGCAGCAGGCAGCTCATGACGAAGAAGAAGAGGATGGCAGCGATGATGGGGATGGCAAGGGTCAGCTTGCGGGCCAGGTAGGGACAGCTAGAACGAGAGATGAAGAGAGATCAGCAGACAACCCAAGGGCTCCCTGTGGCACAGGGCTACAGCACCTGGCAGGCACTGTCATTCCAGCAACCACCACCAAAATCTTGAATACAGCCTTGCTCTAAGACAGAGGCACAGCTCCTCGGTGAGTGCAGCAAGTTCCCAATAAGTACCGGGAATAGACATCACTAATTGATCCTTGTGTTACACTTTCCTCCTGAGCACATGGCAGCTGTGTCCAATAGATCCCAGAATTCCTAACCTCTGCATTCAGAGAATCCCTCTATACACAGAGCTTCAGGTAGACACTAGTGAAGTGGACTGTTACCTGAGACAAACCATCCTGCAGTGTTCACTCACTCATTCATTCACTCACTCACTCAGTCCACAAATATTTACTGAGGTCTTCTCTGTGGCAGGTAACACTTTCAATAAGCAGCATGAATAATGACGATGAGTAAGACAAGAGCCCCTCCCCCTTGTGGCTTATGGTCAAGTGGGGAAAACAGACATGTAAACAGGGAATTGCCACACAGGGTGATGTGTGCTCTAGTCGGGGAGGGGAACACAGTAGCACAGTCAGGAAAGGCAACCTGAAGAAGGTAATCCTAAGCTCCAACCTGAAGAATGAGTAGAGGGCTGGGGGAACTGCATGGTCCAGCCTCTGTCACTGTGACGCAAGGGAGGCAGGTATCCCCGAGGCAGTGCTTTCAGACCCCCTGACCCCGGCTGCCTCAGAGAATAGCCTGTGCCTGCTGAATGGTTGTCCCTCTGTCCCCAGGCAGGCTGCCTACCATAGCCCTCCTCAAGCTCCCTCCTCCATCTTAGGGCCAGAACATTCTAGAAGTTCTGGACACTGGTGGGAGAATGGCTTCATGATAGTGAAGCTATCAGCGCTCTCTCTCTATGGCTAATCTTCTCTGTTGGCACCTCACTGTCCACCCAGAAGCCAGAGCCATCTTTTGGAAATGTCAATCAGATAATGTCATTTCCCTGCTTCAAAACTCCCAACTGCTTCCCATTATACTTTGAATAAAATCCAAACTCCCTACCATGGCCTTCTAGGCCAGGCATGATCTGGGCCCTACTGAGGACTTCAGCCTCATTTTACAAAACTCTCCTCTTGCTCCTGCTCCTCCCATCAGAATGGCCTCACGACAGTTCCTAGAACAAGCCTGGCTCTCTCCTATCTCAGGGCCTTTGCACTTGCTGTTCCTTTTCTCAGATTCCTCTTCCCTCCTCAGAAGGACCTTCCTTAACAACTCTGCACACAGCAAACTTCAATGCTCCTTTCCTGCATAACATTTAGTATATATTTCAGCTACTTGTCTATGTGATGGCTATTTTTCTCTCACTAAAACATAAGCTCGGCCAGGTGCAGTGGCTCACGCCTGTAATCCCAGCACTTTGGGAGGCTGAGGCGGGCAGATCATCTGAGGTCAGGAGTTCGAGACCAGCCTGACCAATAAGATGAAACTCCATCTCTAATAAAAATACAAAAACTAGCCGGGTGTGGTAGCATGTGCCTGTAATCCCAGCTACTCAGGAGGCTAAGACAGGAGAATCACTTGAATCCGGGAGGTGTAGGTTGCGGTGAGCCAAGATAGCACTCCAGCCTAGGCAACAAGAGCAAAACTCTGTCTCAACAACAACAACAAACAAACACAAAAAATCATAAGCTCCTCTGTGGTTATAGACTATGTTCTCTTGTTCGGCTTTATATTTCCAGCACACTGCACAGCACCTGGCACCAAGGAAGTACCCGGTAAATAACTGCTGCCAGGGGACAGAAAAATAGCTACCATCTTTTGAAGGCTTACTATGTGCCAGACACTGCCCTAATTAATAAATTAGTATTAGTAACATTCGAAGTACAGATAGTTACTATGGGTCAGGTACCAGGCTAAGCAGTTCCTGTGTACTTTCTCATCAAATCCTCACTGGGACCCTGTGAAGTTATGCTCCTCACTTTACAGATGAGGAAACTAGAGCTCAGAGAGCTTAAGTAACCTGCCCAAGGTCACATGGCTCAGGAGTGCTAAAGTGGGACCCAAGCCAGGTCTGACTTTGAGGTTCATACTATTAACCACCATCCCATAGCCAGAGTAGCACCTGATCGGGTAAGGAGATGACGGGGCCTTGGGAGGCCTGAGATCAGCCAAACTTCCAGGAGTGGCACAGTAGGCACACACCTGTGGGCACCTGCATGCTGCTTCTGAAGTCTCCATCATCAGAGGCTCTGGCCTTCAGAGAAGCCCTTCTCCTGAGGAGCAGACTGCCAAGGCCAAGGGCTCCCAGTGGGCCACGCTCTGCTCCATACATCTCAATGGTTTCTGGGTCTGACCCTCAAACAGAACCAGTGGGCCCTCAGTGTCACCCACATGGCAATGAATCCAGTTCATATGCAACCAGACTTGTGTAGGGGGACAGAGAAGACTTGAAATCTAAGACTTGTAGAGCCTGCAGGAACCACCAAGTCCTAGCCTCCTGATTCTCCAGAGGCCCACAGCTCTCCCAGGCCCACAGCTAGGTTCAAGGTCATCCAGCCAGTCAATGACAGAGCTAGGGTTTCCAGTCTCCCAGCAAATACACTGTCAATTCATTCAAATACACTGTCAATTCATTCATTCAATAAGTATTGAGCACCTACTGCATACCAGGTGCAAGTTCTAGGCACCAAGGCTGCAACAGAGGAGAATGTCCTGCTCTCATGGGGAAAGACAAGGAAGACACTAACAAGTATAACATAATATGTCAGGTGGTGGCAAGTGCTTCAGAGAGCGATAAATGAGGGGAGAGGAGAGGTGCTGGAGGGGAGTGGTTTGCTATGCTGTGCGGATGGACGGGGGAGGCCTAATGTGAGAGGGTGAGCCATGCGGCCACCTGCAGGAAGGGGATTCCAAGCACTGGCCCAGAAGGTAGGAGTGTGCACGGAGGATGACATGCCTCGAAGACGAGGACAGAAGAGAGCAGGGGGCAGCGGCCAGGGAAGATTCAGGCCTGACTTAGAATCAAAAGGGCACTCTGGCTGTTGTATGGGGGTGGGAAGTAAGGCAGAAGTCGGGATCCCTGCTGGAGGCCCGTGCAACAATCCACCAAGCCAAAGAAGCAAAGCCATTCATAGCAGGAAAGGTTTAGAGAGCACCTTACCTTTTCCCAGAGAAATGGGGAGCATCCAGTCCAGACCCAGGTGAGTTCTCGGCCCAAACCCAAACTCTTCTGCCAATCTACCGGCCCCCAATGAGGACAAGCAGGGCAAACCACAACATGGTTCACAAGCTCTCCCCAAACCCAGAAGTCCTTGCTTCCTCCCTCGCTGGAGACAAAACAGTCACCAGTGAAGATACCCGGTTAACCCAGAGAAGGTCTTGCTTCTAGTTCAGAAGTTAGGCCAGATATCACACTGCAGGGTCATGTGGGTCAACCACGGCAAGTACTGCTTCCTCCTGCCTCGGCTGCAGCCCTGGGTGTGGGGACTGAGAGGGCAGCCCAGGGAATACTGGAAAAGGCACTTCCAGAACACTCACGTGGCCACCCCAGGGAAGTAGATCTGAAACTCAGTCCAGAGCTGAGCTCTGGGCCCCCCAGAGCTTCTGCTTGTAATTCATCCCTAAACTTTTTATCTACACTACTCAGAAAACAAGGGCAGAGTGTGTGGTAAAAGGGTGAAAGGAGAAGCTAATTTATAGGAAGTCTTCACCTTGCTTCAAGGGGAAACCCAAGGTTGCAGATACATGATCTGGCAGCTAGAAAGGGTACCTGGGGGAGGGTGTCTCTACGATAGCCTTACTGTGGCCACATACCCTTGGGAAGTGCTTTTTTGATAAAGACAACACAAGTACTAATAGCAGCCAACACTGTGTGCTTGTTACTGGGCTAAAAGCTTGCATGTGACCTCATGCCACCCTCAGGACAACCTTACAAGGTGGGTACTATTATGAATCCCATTTTACTGATGAGGAAACTGGGGCACTGAGGGGGTGAAGTGACTGCCCTGAGGTCACACAATTAGTGGGTGGTGGAGCTGGGATTTGAACCAGGTCTGTTAGAGTTCTTAACTACATTGTATAATTAAGAAGGACGACCACAAAGGATGGGGAGTAGGGAGGGGACAGCAGGGCTCATGAAGCAAGGGTGGGTGGGTGGGCGTGTGAGTGTGTGTGCAAGGAATCATGGTGCAGGTGGCTCACAGGTGGGTGGAAAACTTCTAATACAAATATATGACTCTCCATCCATAAAATGGAGATTATGTGTGGGTCAATCCTGGGTCACTGGGGAATATGAAGAGGTGAAAAACCTAGGGGGGCAAATATGACCTGTCGCCCGAAAGCACTCCGAACTCTTTCCTGAAAAACAACAAGGCACTGCAGCTGTTGCTGATGTGGAACAGGCCAGAGGGACGCTCCAGAATGTTGAGCAGGGAAAGAAAACCAGGTGGTCAGGAGGCGGGCCAGGGGCCTGGGAGCCAGCTGGGTGGAGGCAGGTGGGAACTGAGGGAAGGACAGGAAGCTCTGGAGAAACTAAGGAAGGTTCTGGAGAAGGAAAGGGGGCCCGACAGGCCCAAAGATTTTGAGAAAAGATGGCTTGGGGCCTGGGGTGTGCGTGGCTGAGGGGAAGCAAAAGCGGGGTTGGTGTCTGAGACTAGAGAAAAGATGGGGACCCTGGAGGGGCCCGGAGAGGGCAGCGAGGATGACTAGGATGTTTACGGCGGGTGTGCAGCACAGTCAAAGGACACACAAGATCTCGAAGTGGTCAGGAAGGGATACAAGGGTCAGAAAGAACTTGGGGGGTTGGCAAGAGATGGTCCAGGAATGGGTGAGCAGGAGGGGCCTGTCCAAGGAGCCCTGGGGCAGATTCTGAGAGGGCAGCGAGGATGGGGGCCGTGGAGGGGCATGGAGGGTGGTGCTCCTGGCAGTGGCAGGCAGACAGGTGCCAGGGTGGGGCCAGGGAGAATGGAGTGGCTGGGAGGGTGGAGAGCACCAGCGCGGATGGGGCACCCAAATGGACCAGGGAGGATGGGGCATCTGGCAGGGATGGGGGTGCGCAGGGGCCAGGGGAGCAGACAAGAGGCCCGAGGAGGATCCCAAAGGGGCGGGGAGGATGAGGGCCAGGGACGCGCAGGGGAGGGCACGGAGTGCCCAGCAGGGATTGGGAAGGTCGGGTGCGCGGCAGGGTGCTGGGAGGGGGCGCAGCGGCAGCGGAACTCACTCGAAGACGAAGAAGAGGCCGGTGGTGGTGAGGATGAGCAGCAGCGTGAGCGCGAAGACGCCGCCGTGGCCGGCCAGCATGAGGCGGCCGCCGCAGTAGAAGCGATTGCGGCCCGGGAACACCTCCCACTTGCGCCGTGGGCGCCGGCCGAGGCTCCCGCTCCCGCTCCCACTGCCGCTGCCGCTGCTGCTCCAGCGAGGCGGGGCGGGGGTGGCAGGCGGCGCGGGCCCAGGGCCGGGGGTTGGGGGCGCGGCGGGGCCGGGGCGGCGCGCCCCCGGGGAGGCGGGCAGCGGGGCGGCCCCGGGGCTGATCTGCTGGTACTCGCAGTCCTTCATGCGGCCGGCCGCGGGCCTCGGCTCCGCGCCCAGCGGGCCGGCCGGGCCGCTCCGGGACCGGGCCGAGCAGCGGAGGTGGCAGCGGCGGCGCGCGCGGCGCTCGCTCGCTCACTCACTGGGGCGGCCCAGCCGCCGCTCCGCCCCCGGCCCGCCGCCACCGCCTGCCGTGGCCTCCCGCCGCAGCGCCCCCTCCGCCTGGGCCCGGGATGGCGCTCGGCAGGAGGACCAGCCCTGACCCGCGGCGGGACCCCGCAAGTCTGCGGCGCTCCCAGTCTCCCTTTTCCCTTCTGCACAAAGAGGAGGCCAGCAGACGCGCACTCGAGGGCTCTTTCTGTTCTCCGAGCAAGCCGTTTGTTGGGCGTCCACTGTGTACCAGGCACTGTGCCAAGTGCTGAGATTCAGGTGGTGGACTTCGTGATCTCCTGGCAGTCTGTGATTCCCCAGGCTTCGCCCATCTCTGAGGGCCGAACTAACAGGCATTTGCAGAGGCAGGCAGGCGCGGGGAGGTGGGGTACACGATTTGCTTTGAAAGCCAGGGCCTCTTCTACCTTGAAGTCCAGAGTGCCCACTGAGGGTGTGTGGCACACCCTCTGGCCTCGTTCACCAAGTTCTGTGTCCTGGGCCCAGGCCCAGAGTTTCCTAGGTAGCACATAATGTAGGGGTCATGCCTGAGAGCCCCAGTGTTTTTTCAGGAATTCTGGGTGTATTCATTTTCTACTGTTGTGTAACAAGTTACCACAAATATAAGGCTTAAAACAAACATTATTGGGCAGGCGCAGTGGCTCACGCCTGTGATCTCAGCACTTTGGGAGGCCGAGGTGGGTGGATCACGAGGTCAAGAGAGACCATCCTGGCCACATGGTGAAACCCTGTCTCTACTAAAAATAAAAAAATTAGCTGGGCATGGTGGCCCTGCGCCTGTAGTCCCAGCTACTCGGGAGCCTG
Source organism: Macaca nemestrina (assembly GCF_043159975.1). Taxonomy (NCBI): domain Eukaryota; kingdom Metazoa; phylum Chordata; class Mammalia; order Primates; family Cercopithecidae; genus Macaca; species Macaca nemestrina. The sequence goes on from NC_092125.1 coordinate 207,253,260, forward strand.
AGGCAGGAGAATTGCTTGAACCCGGGAGGTGGAGGTTGCAGTGAGCCGAGATCGTGCCATTGCACTCCAACCTGGTGATAGAGTGAGACTCCGTCTAAAAAAAACCCCAAAAAACCAAACATTATCTAACAGGTTCCAAGTCAGGAGCCCAGGAACAGCTTAGCTGGGTCGTCTGCTTAGTCTCACAAGGCTGCAATCAGGCTGCATTCTCATCTGGAAACTCAGCTGGGGAAGAATCCACTTGCAAGCCCATTTGGGTCACTGGCAGAATTAATTTCCTTGCAACTGTATAATTGAGGAGGGCCTGGGACTTTTGCTGGGTGTCCGCTGGAGGCCTCCCTCAGGATCCAAAAGCCACCTGCAGTTCCTAGAGATTATCACATTTCCTTGCCATGCAGGTTTCTCCTACATAGCCACTTAATTTCTTGAAACTGACAATGAGGGTCTCTAGCTCCAGACTGTGAAGATAGAGTTTTATATAACTTACTATATATGTGACAGAGTGACATCCCATCATCATTGCCATCTCCCATGAAAGCAAGGCACGGGAGCCATCTGCACTCAAGAAAAGGGAATCACACAAGATGTAAATACCAGGAGGCAGGAATCACTGGGGGGTTAGCTTAGGGTGTGTCTGTCACACTGGGGTTACTGTAAAACCTAAGGAAAAGTGTAAGGAAAAAGAGAACTGGAGACTAGGAGAAAGTAAAAAAGGAAGTAAAATTATACAATGGGGAGGAGCAGGAAGCCAACAACAGTGACCTTAAGGATCAATAATTGATATATGTGCCAAAGGCTGCTGAGCTGTGCCTTTGGTGCCACAGGCTCTCAATTTGATGAGCCCCACCTTGAGCGAACCACATGGTGAGCTTCCTCCCTTTTTGTTCCTTGGCTGTGGAACAAAGTCACAAAACTAGACATACTGGTTCCAGTACAGATTCCTGTGGTCCCACCTTAACTGGGTCCTCTTGCAACCTGAAACCTTTTCTTTTTTCCTCGTCACTTTATAGAAACCAAAGCAATTCTACTTGATTTTCAGTTTACCTCCTCCTCTCTATCTCATAATTTCTCTTTATTTGCATCTATCCTTTCTTTATCCCTTCTTCTTATCTTAGAAGATGTGGGCCTCCTTCTGCCCATGGCCAACCCTCCACTCATATCCTTTTTTAATTTTATTTTTTATTTTTTTGAGATGGAGTTTCGCTCTTGTCACCCAGGCTGGAGTGCAATGGCATGATCTCTGCTCACTACAACCTCTGCCTCCTGGGTTCAAGTGATTCTTCTGCCTCAGCCTCCCAAGTAGCTGGGATTATAGGCATGTGCCACCACGCCCAGCTAATTTTTGTATTTTTAGTAGAGACGGGGTTTCACCATGTTGGCCAGGCTGGTCTCAAACTCCTGACCTCAGGTGATCTGCCCATCTCTGCCTCCCAAAGTGTTGGGATTACAGGTGTGAGCCACCGCTCCTGGCCTCCTTTTTTTTTTTTTTTAAGTAAGGCTGATGGAACTCCATTTTATTTATTTATTTAAGCCCAATAGAACTCCAAACTCATGTCCTATCTCTCTTCCTGTTCACTGATACTGCAAACACATGCTCAATTCTATATCAATTAAAAAGCAAGGCTGGGCACAGTGCTCACATCTATAATGTCAGCATTTTGGGAGGCCAAGGTGGGAGGATTGCTTGAACCCAGGAGTTCAAGACTAGCCTCAGCAACATTACGAGATGCCATCTCTACAAAAATAATTAAAAATTAGCTGGATGTGGTGGCAGGCACCTGTAGTTCTGGCTACTTGGAAGGCTGAGGTGGGAGGTTTGCCTGAGTCCAGGAAGTCAAGGCTGCAGTGAGCCGTGATTATGCCACTGCACTCCAGCCTGGTGACAGAGCGAGACCCTGTCTCAAAAAAAAAAAAAAAAAAAAAAAGGCTGGACATGGTGGCTCACATCCCAGCACTTTGGGAGGCCGAGGCGGGTGGATCACGAGGTCAGAAGTTTGAGACCAGCCTGGCCAACATGGTGAAACCTCATCTCTACTAAAAAAATACAAAAAAAAGGCCGGGCGCGGTGGCTCAAGCCTGTAATCCCAGCACTTTGGGAGGCCGAGACGGGCAGATCACGAGGTCAGGAGATCGAGACCATCCTGGCTAACACGGTGAAACCCCGTCTCTACTAAAAAATACAAAAAACTAGCTGGGCGAGGTGGCGGGCGCCTGTAGTCCCAACTACTCGGGAGGCTGAGGCAGGAGAATGGCGTAAACCCGGGAGGTGGGGCTTGCGGTGAGCTGAGATCCGGCCACTGTACTCCAGCCTGGGCGACACAGCAAGACTCCGTCTCAAAAAAAAAAAAAAAACAAAACAAAACAAAAAAAAAAATTAGCTGGGCGTGGTGGCATGCGCCTCTAATTCCAGCTACTCGGGAGGCTGAGGCAGGAGAATTGCTTGAACCTGGGAGGCGGAGATTGCAGTGAGCCGAGATCACACCATTGCACTCCAGCCTGGGCGACACAGCAAGACTTCGTCTTGAGAAAAAAAGAAAAGAAAACCCTAAAAAACCCAATGGAGCTTCCCATGGTTGGCTACATTCTCACCTTAGTTCAGGTTTATCTTTCTTATTATCATTAGGATCATATTAAAGAGTTGCTACCAGGCTGGGCATGGTGGCACATGCCTGCCATCCCAGCACTTTGGGAAGCTGAGGCAGGCAGATGGCTTGAGATCAGGAGTTCGAGATCAGCCTGGGCATCATGGCAAAACCCCTTATACCCTATGATTTCCTAACTTTTTACAATTTGGTCCCTGTTTACATCACTCCCCTAAAACTTATCTTCAATGTCACCAATGAGCCATTTAATGTAGTATAAACTTCTTGTTCTCACCAATACCTATAGTTCCCAGCTTCTTTAACAGACGGATGTGGTCATGCGAATGAATTCTAGCTAGTGGAAGTGACAGGTACTACTCCCAGGATGGCCCATAAAACTCCCAGGTGCTGATTCTTGCTCTCCTTCCTATCTGCTAGCAGAGTAGAGGAGATTCTGAGACCCTAGAAGAGGGTGGAGCCACAAGATGGAAGGAATTTGGGTCTCTGCATAATTGTGCAGAGCAGAACTTTCCTCTACTATGACTAACATATTAAACACTGAGAAGAGCAAGAAATACAGTTTTGTTGTATAAGCCAATGAATTTGAGAGGTTGTTTACTACAGCAATGAACTGATCCTTATTAATACAGAAAGATGGCCGGGCGCGGTGGCTCAAGCCTGTAATCCCAGCACTTTGGGAGGCCGAGACGGGCGGATCACGAGGTCAGGAGATCGAGACCACCCTGGCGAACACGGTGAAACCCCATCTCTACTAAAAAATACAAAAAAAAACTAGCCGGGCGAGGTGGCGGGCGCCTGTAGTCCCAGCTACTCAGGAGGCTGAGGCAGGAGAATGGCGTAAACCTGGGAGGCAGAGCTTGGAGTGAGCTGAGATCCGGCCACTGCACTCCAGCCTGGGCGACAGAGCCAGACTCCCGTCTCAAAAAAAAAAAAAAAAAAAAATACAGAAAGTTGTATCAGGAGTGGGATGCTGATACAATAAAAACACACATATGTGGCACTGAATTAATGGCCAGGCAGTAGATTACTGCCTGATCTTTAATTCAGTGCCATATATTGGATTAAGTAAAGCAGGCTGGATGGCTGGAGATCTCTATTATGCTGTAGCAAAATATTTGGTGAAATTGTCATCTGCAATAATGTGGAAGGTAGATGCTATGTCCACTCACCCTGCAACTATAAGGGAAGAGTTGGAAAAAGTCAGAGTAGGATATGGTTGGCCACTATTGGGGTCTGAATCAGTCAGACTCTAGTCAGGAGACAGAAACCATCCCAGTTGTTTGAACAGAAATAATTTACTATAAAGAAGTGGCCAGGCGCAGTGGCTCACACCTGTAATCCCAACACTTTGGGAGGCTAAGGCGGAAGGATCACAAGTTCAGGAGTTCAAGACCAGCCTGGCCAACGTAGTGAAACCCCATCTCTACTAAAAATACAAAAATTAGCCGGGCATGGTGGCACACACCTGTAGTCCCAGCTACTCGGGAGGCTGAGGCAGGAGAACTGCTTGAACTCTGGAGGTGGAGGTTGTGGTGAGCCGAGATCGCGCCACTGCACTCCAGCCTAGGCAACAGAGTGAGACTCTGTCTCAAAAAAAAAAAAAAAAAAAAAAAAAGAATTATTTGCAGCCTGGACAACATGGTGAAACCCTATCTCTATTAAAAAAAATACGAAAAAAAAAAAAAAATTTAGCTCAACATGGTGGTGTGTGCCTGTGGTCCCAGTTACTCAGGAGGCTGAGGCAGAGGGATGGCTTGAGCCCAGGAGGTGGACGTTGTAGTAAGCCATGATCCCACCACTGCACTCTAGACCTTGTCTCAAAAAAAAAAAAAGAAAAGAAAAGAAAAAGAATTACTTGAACTGAGTTCCTTGAGCAAAATAAAATTATAAATAAATAATTGTCAATCTATATAAAAAGTTAGGGCTGGGCGTGGTGGCTCACACCTGTAATCCCAACACTTTGGAAGGCCAAGGTGGGCGTATTGCTTGAATCCAGGGATTCAAGACTAGCCTGGGCAACACGGGATACTATGTCTCTACAAAAAATTTAAAAATTATTCAGGCCTGGGCCGGGTGCAGTGGCTCAAGCCTGTAATCCCAGCACTTTGGGAGGCCGAAACGGGCAGATCACAAGGTCAGGAGACCGAGACCATCCTGGCTAACACGGTGAAACCCTGTCTCTACTAAAAAATACAAAAAATTAGCCGGGCGAGGTGGCGGGCACCTGTAGTCCCAGCTACTCGGGAGGCTGAGGCAGGAGAATGGCGTGAACCCGGGAGGCGGAGCTTGCAGTGAGCTGAGATCTGGCCACTGCACTCCAGCCTGGGCGACAGAGCGAGACTCCGTCTCAAAAAAAAAAAAAAAAAAAAAAATTATCCGGGCCTGGTGGTGTGCATCTGTAGTCCCAACTATTCAGGAGGCTGATGTGGGAAGACTGCTTGAGCCCAGGATAACTGAAAGGTTACAGTATCAGAGAGGCAGTAACAGCAGGAAGCAGTTAAGAACTCCTTGGCTGAGGGAACAAAGAAAATAGGTTGGAATTATTACAAATTAGAAGCTTAGAGCAGAAACTAAGGAAGAGTGCCAACCAGATGATTTTTTTTTTTTTTTTTTTTTTTTGAGACGGAGTCTCACTCTGTCGCCCAGCCTGGAGTGCAGTGGCCGGATCTCGGCTCACTGCAAGCTCCGCCTCCCGGGTTTACTCCATTCTCCTGCCTCAGCCTCCCGAGTAGCTGGGACTACAGACGCTCGCCACCTCACCCGGCTATTTTTTTGTATTTT